>NW_004567106.1:8347611-8372213 GCF_000260355.1 Condylura cristata | reverse complement strand
TAAAGATTTAAATATTTAAATTAATAAATTTTAAGAAAGAAAATAAAATCTGGCATGTCTCCTTATGAATAGCATAAAGGTGAACCATGCTTTAGTAAAGATATATAATGGTTTTTCTGGTTAAAATCTTACAAATCTGGGTGCTCCCTGGTGGCCAGTGGGTTAAAGCACAGCATTAAGACGCTAAAGCCACTTCAGTATGAGTTCAATCCCCTGCCCCAGAAATGATCCACAGGGTGCACAGACCTCTCCTAACCAGCCCACAGCTCCCCTCAGCAGTGTACTTCATCAATCTGCCCGTTCTGCTCCCCCCCCTCTGCTGAATCCCTTCACCGCCCTGCTCCTCTGGCCTTTACCCCAGTTCTGTATGAATAAATAAATCTTAAAAAAAAAAACAAAAAAAAAAACAAAAAAAAACCCTGCAAGTCTTTCCAGTTATAGCCCCCCTACTTTTCCACATACTGAGTTCTCATTTCTTCAAAATGGAAAAGTCTCTTACATTTCCTTAAGACACAAGCCCTTCCCAAAATCCAAACTTCCTATTTCGGCTCACTGCCATAACCCTACTTATTCTCCCAGAAAGTACTAAAGTTTTCTGCTCTCCTTTCATTATTTCTATTTCTTCTCCTATCAAGTAGTTGTCGTACTGTTTTCCAAGAGTTTATTTTATATTGTTTTCTCACTGCATTATTACTTCCTGTGAGAAAATGATTCAACGATTTTTGATTTCTCAAGCACTTAAATGAATATGCAAGTGATTAAATAAACTAATGACTCTAGGCCTGGGATATAGTTACTTTTCTCTATAGGTTCTATAGTTAGAAACCATGTACCTGTTTCTTGTATTTTTATATTCTGCAGCTCTAGTTGTTGTATTTTCTGAAGTTCCTTGATCTTTTCCTCTTGAGCAGAAATAAGTTCCTCTTTAAGACTGCAAAGAGCTTTATCTTTTTCATTTTCCATATATTCACGAACTTGATCCACATGAGTTGAATAGACCAGAGGGAGGCATATACGTTGAGCTTCCATCTGTAGCCTTAAATCATTCTTAAAGTAAATATATATACACATCAGAAAATTTTTAAATGACAAATAATCCAACTTCTGTTCCTCTGCATATACTGCATACAAGGGAATAATATACAAAATCATATTTTAAAACTTCCTATGAGAAGTCTTTTTTCCTTTTTCATTTTGTTTTCATCACCTCAAGTTTATGATACATTTTGTTTAACTAGTATAGTTAGTTTAGCCTCATCCTTGGCTTTGGTTTAAAAGCAATACTTGGGCCCTCCCTGATGATGCAGAGGTTAAAGCACAACACTAATTGCTGAAGCCACTTCAGCATGAGCTCGATCCCTACCCCAACCCAGAGGTGACCCACATGGCATGACAGAGCTCTCCTGACCCGCCCACTGCTCCCCCTCAGCAGTGTACTTCATCATTCAGCCTATTCTGTCCCCCACCCTGTCTCTGGTGAATCCTCTCAGCGTCCCTATACCTCTGGCCGGTATCCCAGTTCTGTATGCATAAATAAATCTTTTTAAAAAATAAACAAAAAAGCAATACTTAAAGAGAAGTTCAAAGATAAATCTAATAAAATTATTGCACCCGAAATTAACAAATACAAATATTTTATCTTCACCATGCTCTCATTTCTCTTCCCCCTTTTATGGTAGAGAAATAAAACAGATAAAATTTAATCCACAATGTTCCCATGATTCTTTCCCCAGAGGCAATCATTATAAAAAATATTTTAAGTCCAGTCCATTTACAATAATAATGACTTCTCAATAAATCTGCTTGCTACTGAGGAAACCATACGTTCCTCCTCCTTGTCGTCTGTTGGACCTTGTTCTTGTCTTTTTTTTTTTTTAATAGACAAAACCAGAGAAAATCAGCCAAGGTAGACTGAGACTAAGATGGTACAGATGTAAGACAGAATTTAAGCCACAGCCTCATTATAGTAAAAAACACACTCACCAATACTATGACAAATCTGGTTAAGAACAAACCTGGAAGAAAAAGGGTTAGAGAAGTAGTTCCTAGAAGTCACTGCTTACTTTTCTAAAATTCTGATACTGACTCTAGTCTCTCTCCCCTCTTTAGTAATCTTCTGTATAAGTCCCTGTTTCTCTCCAATACAAGGAGAAGGCATTTAGAACATGAGCTGTCTTGATTCTGTTCAAGGAATAAAATATTCTACTGCTTGAATCTTGATTTGAATCTCTTTCCTGGACTTGTCTGTGTGCTGGAGGGCAAAAAATTCAGTAGCATGTTAACAGTATTTTGGGTTTTTAAGCATTTACATATATGGTATTTACTTTGTAAATTGTCTTTCTCTCAATGTTACTGCAATCTAACCATGTCCATACATGCTAAATTATTCTAATTTTGGTACTATAAAAATACATTCATATGAATATACCACACTTTGTCTATTTTCTTTCTGGATATCGACTGGAGTATACCTAATTTTTTTTTACATACTGCAGTAAATGGTGGGCATATAAACTAGTTCAGTCACTGTGGAGGTTCCTTCAAAACACTAAAATGGATCTACTGTATGATCCAAAGATTCTACTTCTAGAAATCTACCCAAAGGATACAAAAACACTATTTCAATAGGAAATCTGTTCCCCTATGTTTACTGCAGCAGTATATACAACAGTCAAGGTATGGAAACAACTTAAGTGCCCCCAAAACAGATGAATGAATCAAGAAGATATGGTGTATATACAGAATTGAATAATACTCAGTGATCAAAAAAAGAACCATTCTGTGGTGATAGAGCTCACATGCTATGGTGGTAGGAGAACTAAGGAGACTACAGCTGTGGGGGAAATCAAACACTGTCCAAAATCTGACTATTTTGATAGCATTAAGTTCAGAAACCCATCACAGTGCTTTTTGAAACAATTTAAATGATCTCAGTCACTTTTAGTACTAATTAAATTAAAACCACACAACCTCAAATATTTACCAAAGCATTAATAGTTAAGGAATTTGAATTTCTGAACTCTACTGAGGTTATTAAAATATAGAAATATCTTTACACTTGCTGTACAATTATAAATGAAGTAATGAGAAAACTTTAGTGGCTTCCTATTGTATAAGGAATAAAATATCAACATCTTATAAACTTCTGTAAGCCTCTCCTAGATGTTCTCTTCCTTCTTCAAACTTTTCTTCTATTCTCTCTATATCTCAAATTCAACAATACCTTCCTTCCCTCTGTTCCTCAAAGTTAATTATATCTTCACAATTACTTTGATTTTCATGTGGTAGGCTTCTGATATTGAGATCAAAGTTCAAATACCAATTCTCCTAAGAGATCTTTCCTAACTTAGTATTTTAATGCCTACCACAACCCCTACCCACCATTCCCTAACACATTACCTGTTTTGTTTTTGTCACAGGGTTTGTTACTATTTCTAATTCTCAACTTGTTTCCTTGTCTCCTGTTTGCCTCACTCACTGACTATAAAATGCACTCTTTGAGAACAGCAATAATCTCTTCCTTAGTACAACTATACTCCTATGCCACAAGAGATTTGATAAATATTCATTACCTAAATGAAGAAACACATACGTTTTAGTGCAGTATTATAAAAATATACAGTGAAATTTCCCTGCATTTCTAATATTAGTATATGGCAAATGTAAATTGTCAGGAGTGATAAATTATATTTATTATATGTATTCTTTCGCTATATTTAGAATATTCTTCCTCTCCAATCCTTTTTAAAGTATAACAGGAACAAAAAATTTAATGGCTTAAATTAAGCATTTTCCCCGCAGGAAAAATAACGTTCCGTTAACTACTGAATTAAATAAGACATTAAACAGTCTTAAAAGTTAACTTTCAGTAGTGGAACCAACACCAGCATAAAAATGAAACTCTAAAAGCAATCTTTGGGATGCAACAAAATATTACAAAACAACTTTCCTAAAGCTCAAATTCTCAAGAGTTTTCGAATTCTTGCCTTTCTAAACTAAGTGGGAATGCATTACTGTATTTTATTTCCTGAACAGAATGTATAGCAGATTATCTGAAAGGCAAAGCCATTAAAAAAAAAAACAGAATGATAAATAAAAGATAGGAACAAAGAGTCACATTATAGCATTCATTTGTACTCTCTTATAAATTTGTTTTATGAAGATGAAAATAGCTTTAGTATGAAATAAACGTATTTTCATTTTAATTTGGCATGTATAAAATAGTAAACATACCTGTTCTGATTTAAGTACCCTAAGTTCCCACTGAAGTTTGTCATTTTCACTTGGTTCATCTGCCCCATGCAATAATTCACTTGTCACTGATGGAAAATGATCAGAAAACAACTTCTCTTCTTTATTTTCATTCCCAATATTTAAATTTTCCAAAGGAATTTTATCTTCCTCCACTATTTTCAATTCTTCACCAAAATCTTTATTTGTTTTAATAATGGATTTTCCAGATTCACGGCTTGTCAGAGTCAGGACTCCATCTTTTAAAGAGCTTAGTGGAGTATCATACACCTTTACATCTGTCCTCTTGTGGTTAAGTATGATTTCTAGCTCTCTACATCTCAATAAAATTTGTTCCTTCTCTTGCTTTAAAGATTTAACTTCCTCATTTAGAAAACTAATCTCACCATGTTTCTGTTTTAATTGTTCAGAAAGATCAGACAGTCTCTCCGATAGTTCTAACTTTTCTCGCTTGGTTACTTCAAGCTTTTCCATAAGTTCTGTTGTATCTTTCTCAACAACCTCACCAATTTCTGATTCTGTGATAAAAATTTTGTCATCATCAGAGACTGAACTTTTCATTTTCACTATAGTTGGATTTGTTCTTTGCAAATGAAGCTCTTCACTAAGTGCTTTAAGCTTACTTTGATACTCTATTTCTTGCTTGTTTTTACTGTCTTCTAAATCAGTTTTTACCTTGAGAAGGCAAGCATAATCTTCCTGTAACTCCTGATAGTTGACTTCAAAATTTTTTTCAGCAAAGGAAAAAGTATTCTTTTGCATTTCAATCTCTCTTGTCAGCTCAATACACTGTTCTTTGAGATGTTTATTTGCTTTAGCAAGTTCTTCAATTTCTTTTTGCCAGCTACCATCTTTGGATTTGGATTTAATGGAATCTATGAAAATTAATCTTTCTTCCTGGTTAACAGGAATAGTTATTTCCAACATGTCTTCAAGGGCTTTCTTTTCATCTTTAAGAATGTTATTCTCTGCTTCAAGCTGTGCAAATTTTTCTTGAAGGTCATTCTCTTTTTCTTTCATTTGTTTCTCCAGTAGTTCAGTTTTAAGTTGTAATTCTTGAACTTCTTGTTCAAGGGTACCTTTTTCATTTTCTTCTTGTCTGAGTATTTCAATTTCTTTTTGAAGTTCATTGATTTGAAGAGTCATTTCTTCTGATTGTGAATTCACAAGAGACTGCTGTAAATCTTTTAGCTTTGAAATTTCCAAAATTAATTGATTCTGCTTAGTTATCAAATTGTCTTTTTCAAACTGCATGGTTTCTATCTTTTGACTCATTTCATTCTGTAAGCCATCAATCTGCTGTTTATAGTGAATGCCTAAGTTATCTTTAAGTTTTTCAATATTTATTTGATGTTCAATTTCTAAACCTTCCTTCAGTTTGGAAAGTTCTTCTTCATGACTAAACAGAAGCTGTGTTCTCAGCCTCTCTAACTCTGCTTCTTGTGATTCAGCCATTCTATCTAAGACAGCATTCTTTTCTCTTTCTAACATTTCAAGTTTTATTTTATAATTTGTAACTTCTGCTTCATGTTTTAACTCTAGTTCCTTCCTGGATTCAGATGCAGAAACAATCTCAGCTTTCAAATCTTCTACTGTACTAAGGGACTTAAGTGCTTCATTGAGTTTGTTTTCTTGTTCAGCTATTGTCTGCCTAGCTCTCTGAACCTGGTCTCTTGAAAAGCTCAGTTCTTCAAAAAGGTCTTCAAGCTGTTTCTGTAAAGCAGATTTTTCTCCTGAAATTACTCCTACTTCTTCCTTGAGTTTTTCCTTTTGAGAGATAGTATCTTGCAGTTTTATATTTAGTTCATTAATTGCCATATTCATTAATTTTATCTGATCTTCATTAACTGTAATATTTGGATGTGTTCTTAAAGCATTCTCCATTTCTCTCTTATGTAGTGTTTTAAGTTCATCTATCTGTGACATATGTTGTTTTATTAACTCCTGTTTCATTTGCACTATCTGTTGACCATACATCTCATCCAGCTCTGCCTGGAGTTGTTCTAACTTTCTTTGTGTTTCTTGTTCCATTCTTTGTAGGATATCAGTTTCAAACCGGCTATCTTTATGATTTTTCTTCTGCAATTCTTCAACTATACCCATTAATTGTTTTATTTCCTCAGAACACTGTCGTTCTTTTTGCTTGGAATTAGTCAACTCTAATTTTATATTTTTTATCTCTTGGTTCTTTTGTATAACTTGCTCTTGTAATTCTTCTAGTAATCTGTCTGCAGCTGCTACTTTATCCTTTACCTCAAGTGCTTTTCTTTCTTCTTCTATTATTTTTGTATTTAATTCTTCAATGATTGCCTCCTTTTCCTGTATGTCTTTATTTGAGCGATGTACGTTTTTATCTTGCTCCTTTAAAGAGAAAAAAGATGACATTTTTTAGCTTCTGGCAACACCTATCAATTAACTCCATTACCAAAAGGCTGACAGCAGTCTGCTTTTTATATAATTTTGTAAGAAGTAAGTGCCAGGCTTGCCCCTCAATTTTTTCTAAGTCAATGAAATACCAGACTTGTGTACCTAACACTGCTTGTGAGCAAATACTACAGCAGAAATTTCTTCTTGGAAGAAACTTTTTTTTACATAGCTATAATTACAATATAGTTACCATGAATAGAGAACTGAATACATTTTTTTTCCAATTAAAATCTGTAAAATTTTCCTTTGTTATGAAAATGTTTCAGATATTCATAAGCATAGTTAAAAATAAATAGAAATACCTTTAGATGAAAAGACAAACAGAGAAAGTTGGCTATAAAGCTAAATTCTTCTGAAAATTCAGTTTAATATAAGCTAATCAATTCCATTAACTTACTAATTATTATTGTAAAACCATCAATGTGAAATTCCCAAATGCTTTTGAAATAAATTATTTTACAGACTTAAAAAGCTTTCTTAATTAGAAAATTTTGTGACTCATGTACATAACAAAAAATACCCGCATTAAAATTAACTGCAAAGTTATTGAAGACTGACTTCCTGAACATAAACATACATACCATTTCATATGCTCGAATTTTCTCTTGTAAGAAACTAATTTGTATTGTGAAGTCTTCTTTCTTTTTCTGATAATCTTCTAATAGATGGTCTTGTTCTTCCAGCTGTTGCTGATGAGTAAGAATCTGTTGTTTGGCTTGCAATAAATCTGCAGCTGTGCTACTGTGAGTGCTGTTTCTCAGAGTTTCACTGGCCTGTAACTTGAAAACAGAAAGAAAACCCAAAGTATTAAATTTGTAAGTTATAGCACCAAGGAATAAACATCTTTTGAGGTATACTGAGTTCACAGTTCTTTTCTGGGAATTGTGCTGGGTTCACAGACTCAAGACACCAGCAAACATGCTGCAATAATTGATCAAATGAATATGGGCATATCATCTAAGCTAAACCAAAAAGATGTGCCTTTCCTAAGAGTAAGCAGTCTAGTGATAGAAAGAAGATTGAGATAGACACGCAGAAAGAAATGGGGTCTGGAAGTTTCCAATAATTTGTGGCCTCTTTTTAATCCATTTCAGAAGTCTGGCTGTCACTTGGCAGCAGAAACCTTGATTAATACCAATTAAATTTCTATGGCTCTACTTAAAGTGCGATATATTAATTAACAGTTTAAAACTTAACTAAAATAAAATTATACTGGGATTAGCAAAGGTAGGACAGGACTATAGGTTAATTTCTGCAGAAATCCAGTTAAGGAAAAAGTACAAAGAAAGTAACAGTGAGAAACCACACAAGTTTGAGTTAAATAATAAGACTATTAACAAAAGGTGTCTACTATTATCTCCAACATGATATACAAAAAGCAATTAGCTTTTAAATACATTTAAAAGTGTTCTAGAACTGTGAAAAAAAATTATAAATAAAAACCTAGTAATTTGTTATAAATACTACTTACATGCTGGAATTGAATTTGTAATTTCTGACTTTGTTCTGTCAATTCTAGAAATTCTCTCATTGTTTCATCCTTTTCTCTTCTTGCTTGTTGTAAATTAGCAGTTAGCTGGGTTATGATGCCATCTCTTTGTTTAATGGCCGCTTCAAATTCTTGTAACTAAGAAATCAGTGAAAATAGTGTTAGACATTTATGCAAAATTTATTATTATAGGTAACTGTTCTTCAAAAATATGATATTCAGAACTTGTTGGCAGAACCATTACAATTTGTAAACAATCTTTTCCATATTTAAAAGCTATTAGTTTGTAAGAATTGGTTTTCAAATCAACTTAAAAAAATTATCTGCACTAAGGAATAAAACACATTACCTATATATCTACTCCTAGAAGAAAAAGTACCTTTATGTTTAGGGATGCCTCACGTTCCTAGGCAATACACTTGCAGACTGAGAGAATATGCATTTTGTGTCTGGAGAGGATGAGAGTGAAATGTACTGTGTCATGTGTATCCAAGTCCTATTTTGCCTTGTTTTACTAACTTCCACAAACACAGATGTCACTTTAACCATAAGATGTTACTTCAGAAGTATATGCTAAGATTTTTAATGAATGTGATTCATGATATTTTGATGTGATTGCACCACAATTTTCTCTCAGGTTAATTATAAAGACATCTGTTCTACTGAAGTGATTCTGCCTTGTTATCCATCAAGCTAAGAGTTTACTTATGGACTTCTAGCTACCAAAAAGGCTGTTCATGAGCTGACTTTAGGTTACCACTTAAAAACCTCATCTTTAAAGAATGTATAAAAGTTATCATTCAAATTTTCCATTTTTGTTTTTGTGATTAATAAATCAAAGTCCACATAAGGTAAATACCTGCTGCAGTCCTTCAGTCCCATAGGTGGCCCTCATTTCTTCCAATTCTCTGCTTAGTTCTTCAATTTCATGTTGTTTCATAGTCAGTTCATTTTCCATCATCTCCAGGTGAGTCTGACTGTACTGTGCTCCATGTTCAGAAAAAGAATCATCAACACCAAATTCTTCTTCCTAAATGAAAGCAATATTTTAAATAACTGAATAGTAGCAACATTTCTCAAGAAGGATTCACTGAGATGCATAGCAAAGTTCACTTTAAAACACCATTCATCACTTGTAAGTTTCCTGGTAATGGAAACTTACTTTTAATGTGATATATACCTTGAGAACAAAAACAGAGATCTTCAAATTCTATTAAATTGCTTTTTAACAAAAGGCAAGTAACTTTGTTTTGTGAAACATTAAAAGGATTTTTTAAAAATCACACAAAAGGATTACATGCAGAGAGAAACTTTGTTAGTAAGCCAGATGTTTTTAAACAGTATAAACATTAGTACTGTGAGTAGTTTTAAATACTGTACCCTTAATAAATTTGTTGACTTTTCTGTTCTCATCACAAAACTGCAACCATTTACCTGCATGAAAACAATTTCCTGATATGTTATGACTTTAGATATAATTGAATTTAAAGTTAACAATTACATTTATGCTCTCCATATTCATGCGTTTCTTTATGCCTAGAGAAAACATCTCACTGACCAAAACAGATACAATGATTAAATGTCAGTATTTAAAAGATACTGTTTATTAAATATCTAAACATTTCAAAAGCCAGTTATTCCTCAGATATTTGAATGCTTACAATGCAAAAAACACTATTTTTCACTTAAGTGAAAAAAGTTCTAAATATAGTTTCTATTTTGTCTTCTAAGGAATAATTATAAACCTCAAGTTACAAGATGCTCTTCTAGAAAACACTGCTTTAAAATCATCTAAATGATTATCTTTTGATTATAAGTACTATCTATTTTCAAATTGTTTACTGGTACAAATTTACGCAGGCTGGTAAGCAAGTCAAGATGTAGGAAGAGATGAAGAACACTTCTCGAGGAGCTTTCCTGTCGGAGAAGTACAATGACAATCATGCAACTCAGATGGATGTAGTATGTCATTTTACTTAATGTTTTAATGCCTGTCTCTATCAGACATTTTTGTGGTGAAGGAAAATAACAGTATATGTCTCCAGGGTTAAACCGAATGGGATTAATTTCAGAGCTATGTAACAAGTCCCTCTCTTCCCCAATAGTACAAAAATGAATATCATTCCCACTTACATCTTTATTATTTAAATTCTTTTTAATATAGTCCAAAATAGTGAATTTTACCACGGAAATACATAAGACATACTATCCCAGCATTAGTATTAGATTCATATTTAGAAACGCTTAGTAAGAGCCTGGGTTCTTTATATCCTTTATAAACAGATTGGAAGAATTAACACTGTTCAAATGTCAATATAGCAAAATCTATCATCAGATTCAATGCAATCTCTACCAAAATTGCAATGCAATGTTTTACAAGAGTAGGGGAAAAAATCCTCACATGTTTTTTCCTGAATAGCTACAGTAAATCTGGAAAAAAAAAAAAAAAGCAGGAGGCAACATACTTCCTAGTTATCATAATTTTTTTAAATTTTATTTTTATTTATTCATCCATACAAGAACTGCCAGAGGTGCAGGTGGTGAGATTATTCATCAGACACAGAGTGGTGCGCAGAACAGGTGGATCTACTGAAATACACTGGTGAAAGGGAATAGTGGACAAGACAAGAGAGATTTGTTTTGCCATTTGGGTCAGTTCCCTGGTTGGGGATGGAACTCATGCTGCAATGGCTGATGATAGCTTGATAGCACTGATTTTAACCCACTGTGCCATCAGGAAGGTCCTGATATCATATATTTTAAAATTACAGTAATCAAAACTATATAACATTGGCATAAAAAAATAGATCAATGAATCAGAATGGAGAATCGAGAAGTAAATCGAAACATATATGTACGGTGTCAACTATTGTTTCACAAAGGTGTCACTCAATGACAAAAGGACAGTCTCCTTAATAAATAGTTCTGGGGAAAAATGGATATTCATAATAAAAGAATGAATCAGATTCCTATCTTACACCAAATTTAAACTCAAAATGGATTAAAGACTTAAATGCAAACCTTGAAATGAAGAAACTCCTAAGAGAAAACATAGGAAAAAAGATCCTTCACACGTGTCTTGGCAAAAATTTTTCTTGATATAAGATCTAAAGTACATCCAACAAAACCAAAATGAAACGAGTGAAAATATATAGAACTAGAAAGCTTCCATACAATCAACAAAATGAAAAAGGCCATTTACAGATGAGAAAATATATTTGTAAGTCATAAATCTGATAGTTAATTTCTGAAATACAAAAAGAACTCAATAGCAAAGCAAAACCAAAAAATAAAGTAATTCAATTATAAATGAAAGATCCAAACAGATGCTTTTCCAAAGGACATAAATGAATGGCCAACAGGTAGGTAAATGAAAAGATTTTCAACATCACTAATGTTAGTCATCATCAGAGAGATGCCTATCAAAACTTCCATGAAGTATCATCTCACACCAGTTAGAATGAACATCATCCAAAAATAGAGAGGTGGAAATGAGAATTATGGTGGGAATAATAAACTATGCACAGATTTTGAAGTGTAATGTATATCTGAAACCTATGTGTTGCTGAAATACAGTATAACTTCAGTAAAATAATTTAAATAATAAGAAGCAACAACTAATGTTGGTGATAATATAGGGAAAGGAAACCTTTCTGCACTGTCGATAGAACTGTAAACTGGTGCCACTATGGAGAACTGTATGAGATTCCTCAAATAATTAAAAATAGAACTGCCATCTGATCCAGCAATTCCACGTCTGGAAACATAAACAAAGAAATTGAAAATATTTACTCAGAAAGATATTTGCACCCCCCTGTTCAAAGCAATATTGTGTATATTGGCCAAAATGCTATATATAATGTATGTAGTACCCATTGATATAAATGGATAAAGAAATTATGATATATATGTATACACACATAGCACGCATAGTGGCATACTATTCAGCCACAAACGAAAGAATTTCTGACTTTCACAGTAACATGAGAGGATATTTTGCTATGTGAAATAAGTCAGGTGAAGAAAAATGTTGTTACATTATCACTTGCAAACAGAACCCATTTTTAAAAAAAACACACATACACACCAAACTCGAAAGAAGGAGGCCAGATTCGTAGTTATCAAGAGGTGGGGGGTGGTGGAAGAAAATGGAAAAAGGTGGTCAAAGGTATAAACTTCCTATTATTAGAAAAATAGGGAGGGAAATGCACGGGACTATGGTGATGGCACAGGGTGACTTGGTGATGGGAAACCCACGGGGATTACAACTGACATGAAAAAAAAATGTACAAAATGATGTAAAAATAAACTATTATATTATAAAAAAAGAAAAAATACTGGGGAAATAATGTACAACATGGTTAACAGCTAGCACTGATGTATGAGATAAGAGAGTAAATCCTAAAAGTTCTCATCATAAGGAAAAAATTTTCTTTTTCTATTGTCTTGATATGAAATAATGGATCCTAATTAAACATATGGTAATCATTTCACAATATTTGTCAGTCAAACCATTATGCTATTTATAATGTATACCTTTAATGTATACATTCATAATTATGAATTAGATCTCAAAAAAACTAGAGGGGGAGGAAAAGAGTTCTACATCAGAATTTGATTTTTTTATTTCCCAAAGTATAATTAATGGAAAACAAAACACATATTTACTAGTTATCACAGATACGTGACTTCAATACAATTTTCTAAACCTCATAATCCATTTCAATTTAATTTGAAAGACTGTGAGCAACAAAACAACTATTAAGAATTTCTAATATTATTAAATTAATTTTTCATGAAGATAACCTGAAAATTCCAATCTTTTGATGTCTATGCTTTCAAATTTACATCAATAAAAGCTAAATGTTATTCTACAATACCAACTTGAGATAATGGTCATATAAATTTCAACCAAATTTCAAGGGGTATGATTTGACCTGTAGCCATCTGGCTTGTAAGAATATCCTTCTTTGGTTTAACGAAGAAAAATACACATTCTGAAGTCCTAAGGAACCCCAAAGATAGGAAGTTCAAGCACCAAAGTATCTGACACCTTCAATCAAGAAAGACAAACTGTAAGAATTAAGGCATCTAAAATATGGAAACAACCAAAATGCCCCAGAGCAGATGAAAGGATCAAGATGTGGTATGTGTGTGTGTGTACATATAAATGTACATACATTTATATGTGTGTGTATGTATATGTATATGTGTGTATATATGTATATGTGTATAAACACACACACAATGGAATACTATTCAGCAATTAAAAAAGATAAACTCTGGCCTTCCCTGGTGGCACAATGGTTTAGGATGCAGCACTGTGAACCAGAAGCAGACACTTCAGTACAAGTTCGATCCCCTGCCCTGGAGGTGGCCCACATGGCTCAGCAGACCAATCCTGTGTCCCCGCTGCTCGCTTCAGTAGTGTACTTCCTCAATTTGCTCGCCCTGCTCCCTGCTCTATCTCTGGTGAATCCTCTCACCACTCCTGCACCTCTGGCCTGTACCCCAGTTCTGTATGCATAAATTAATAAACCTTTAAAAAAGAGGCTAACTCATGTCATCTGCAGCACATGAATATAGCTGGATGGGATTATGTTAAGTGAAATAGGTCAGAAGGATAAAGATAAGTAATCAGATGGTTTAACTTATATTTTATATACCTGATATAGAGAAACCAAACAAAGGTCAGGAAGAAGACAAAAGTAGCAGTAGATCACAGATCTGAGGTACACAGCAGGGAAAGGGGTGGAGAGAGAGCTCAAAATAGGAGAGGAAATCAAAGAAGAAATTAAAAAATACTTTTGAGTCGAACAACAATGAGGACACCACTTTCTGGACTGTATGGGACACAGCAAAAGCAGTGATAAGAGGAAAGTACATAGCAACACAGACTTGCATCAAGAAACAAGACAGAACTCAAGAAACAACCTAATCTCCCATCTCAAGAACTAGAAAAAGAACAATGCAGAAATAAATATAATAGAAATTAAAACAAAACAATCCAAGAGCCCTTCCTATGGCACAAAAGTTAAAGCACAATGCTATGAAGCTATCTGCAGCCACTGCAATACTGAGTTCAATCTCCAGCCGGGGAGCTGACCCACATGGTGCAGCAGACCTTTCCTGACCAGTTCCCCACAGCAGTATATTTCAGTACATCTGCCTGTTCTGTTCCCTGCTCTACTGCTGGTGAATCCCCTCACCCCCACACCTCTGGCCTGGACTCCAGCTCTGTATGCATAAATAAATAAATCCTTAAAGAAATAAAAGTCCAAAGTTGGTTCTTTGAAAAATAATCAACATAGACAAACCTCTAGCCAGGCTCACAAATACAGAGGGGGAGAAAACATAAATATATAAGACCATGAATGAAAGAGGAGAAATCACAACAGGCTTAGTAGAAATCAAAACAATCAACAGATTATTATGAACAGCTACATGCAAACAAGTTAAACTATCTAGAAAAGATGGAAAAATTCTGAGAACCATACGGTCATGCAAGGTATTTTAGGTCTGTTTAGGTATTCTATTTCTTATTTATCTAGCTTTGCATGACCGTATGGTTCTCAGAATTTTTCCATCTTTTCTAGATAGTTTAACTTGTTTGCAGGCAATGAAATTGGAACAATAATCAAAACAACCCCCAAACAAAAGCCCAGGAACAGACAGCATCAAAAATGAATTCTACCAAAAGTTCAGAAATGAACTAGTGCCTATCTTAGACAAACTCTTTAAAAAAATTAAGGAATACTATCAAATACATTCTATGACACCATTCTATGACACATTACACTAATAACACCAAAGCCAAAGACAACACACAAAAAAGAAAACTACAGGCCAATCTCTAACTTACACAAATATTCTCATTAAAATCCTTGGCAACAGAATCCAACAATATATCAAAACAATAATACACCATGATCAAGTAGGATTTATTCCAGAGGTACAAGGATGGTTCAACATCTGAAAATCAATTAATGTAATCCAACACATCAACAAAAAGAAAATAAAAACCACATGATCATATCAATAAATGCTAAGAAAGCATTGACAAAGTTCAACATCCATTTATAAAGAAGGCCACCAAAATTCTTTGGACAGAAGGAATATACCTAAACATGATAGAAGCCATACATGACAAACCCACAGCCAGTATTATTACCATGGTAAAAATATGAAGGCCTTTCTTTAAGAGCAGGAACAAGACAAGGATGGCCACTCTTGCCACTACTTTTCAATATAATAATGGAACTCGTAGTCAGAGCAATAATACCAGAGAAACATGTACAAGGAATCCAAATAGGGAAAGAAGTAGTAAAGTTGTCACTATTTGGAGATGTTATGATAATATACACAGAGAACCCTAAAAAACTCCACAGAAAACAAATCAAAATAATCACGCAATTTAGTAAAGTAGCAGGATATAAAATCAACACACAAAAATCAGTACCCTTCTTATATGCAATCAATCTGAAGAAGAAATCATAAAAACCATCCTTTTTATAATTGAAACAAAAAGAAAAAATCAAATACTTGGTAATAAACCTAACAAAAGAGGTAAAAGACCTCTGCAAAGAAAATTATGAAAATTGTTAAAAGAAATAGAAGACACAAAGAAATGGGAAGTTATCCTCTGCTCATGGATTAAAAGAATTAATATAATCAAAATGGCCATCGTACTGCAAGCAACTTACAGATTCAACACTATTCCAATAAAAATTTCAATGACATTCTTCAAAGAGATAAAACAAATACTGATGAAATTCATATGGAACCACAAAAAAAAATGGAGATTAAAGATATCACATTTCCAGGCACTATATACAAAATCATAATAATTAAAACTGCATGGCACTGAAATAAAAACATACAGACCAATGGAATCAAATAGAAAACCAAAAAATAAACCCACAAATTTATGGCCAAATAACCTTTGACAAAGGTGCAAAGAGTATGCAGCAAGGACCATTTTTTCACTAAATGATGCTAGGAACAGTACATTGCTACACACAAAAAAATAAAGCTACACTATTATTTCACAGCATGCAAAAAAAGGGATTGATCACAATGATCTACAAAGAGTTCACATAACAAAAACAAAGTCAACGATCCAGTAAAAAAAAAAAAAAAAAAAAAAGGAGCTAAAAAGACACCTCTCTGAAGAGGAAATGCAAATGTCCAACAGAGATATGAAAAAATATTCAATATCAGGAATATTTATTTAGGAGATGTAAATCAAAACCACAATGAAACACCAGAGACAGTAGCATGTATTTAAAAAAAAAAACAAAAAAAACAAGAAACAACAAACTCTGGTGAAGATGTAAAGAAAAAGGAACTCTCCTACATTGCTGGCAGGAATGCAAACTGGTCTGACCATGATGGAAAGCTGTGTGGTGTTTTCTCAAACTACTAAACATAGAATTTCCATTTAACCCAGCAATTCCACTCCTAGGGATCTACCCAAAAGACACAAAAACATTAATTCAAAAGGATACCCGCACACCTATGTTTATTGCAGCACTATTTACAATAGGTAAGATATAGAAACAATACAAATGCCTAAAATAGGTGACTGGATCAAGAAGATGTGGTATATATACACAATGAAATACTATTCAGCAATCAAAGAGGATAAACTCATGTCATTTGCATCAACATGGATAGAATTGGAAGGGATTATGATCAGTGAAATAAACCAGAAGGAAAAAATATATATATCTGATGGTTTCACTTATAGGAGGAATTGTAAGGGAAACAAGTTAAGGGATCAGAAAAATTATAATAAATTAAAAAACAAAATTACAGGTAACTATTAATCAAAGACACTGCAGAGGAGAGGAACAGAGGGGACAAAACAGGGGAGGGAAGAACACAAGAGACTATGATGATGGTGCATAGGCAAATTGGTGGTGGGAAGTTTACAGAGCCTACCCCGAAAGGAGAAAGCATGCAATGTACAAAAAGGAAAAATAATGTATACAAATAAAAAATAAAAATAAATAAAGCATAACTTTCAAGAAGTGAAAAACTAATAATAGTTTTATGAAAAACATGTCAATCATTTATTCTTACCTCTGAACTATAATCATCTGCAGTTGTTGAAATTTCACTTTCTGGCTAAAACCAAAGTAAAAACAATTAGATTAAGGCTTTCTGCTTTTATTAAGCATTGTACTTTACTACTTTCTGAATATTATTCTTTACTACGTCATCATACTGAAAATATATGATAAAACATTCACATAAAAATATCACTAAACACTAAGTAAAAATATTACTCAAATCTTTTGAGTATTAATCACAGTGGTTTAATGCATTTAAAATATATCACGAGGTATGTTTCTAAATATAAAAGCATCAAGAATTATTTTCACATATGGTCTTGCACTCATTATCAATCTTTTGTAAAACAGATACCAAATATATTATCATCTCACTCTAATTCTTGTATCTCTTTTTTTCTAAAATATTTATTTTACATGACAATGCATTACATATTAATATTAAAATAACATTTTAATGAACAATAGCTGTATTTTCCAAAGTGAAACTGTTTATTAAAAGTGTATAACATGACTGACACACTGTCAATTAATGTATCTTTTTCTTACAGTTAACTTTAGTCATACTTTTATAAAGTAACAACTGGTTTGCAATACTGTGCATGATTCAAAAGTAAAGGATTCTACCTCTTCAAATGTATGCTACTACATCACACCCACCATCAAGAGACCCTTGGTCCTCTACCATAGTCCACTATGCCTACTTCTCCCCTTTCCTCTTCAATTTCCTTTGTATCGCTTTGAAATAAATGCCCTAAAATGTTAAAGTCAAAAAAGTCAACTTATTTAAAAAAGTCAAATCTTGATGCTAGAAAATAGCAACTTAAAGAACAACAATTCTTCACCTTCACAGCTTACAAAACATTTTCAAAGACATTCTTCTTATATTCTTACATTCCTAGAACTCAGTATTTAGAGGCTTTTAATGTTCAATTTTGAAGGGCTAGGAAAAGTCAACAAGGAAGCCTAAATTTCCACTGCTTTCACTATTCACCCTCTCTAGGAATCTTGGGTTCATAAATAAGAAAAGAAACAGATATTTACCTTTTCAGTCAACAAATAAGAGTCATCATTGTCTCTGTTCTCATCTATAGCTTAAGGAAATTTTATTCATATTTCAAGATCAAGTTCCAAGTCTACCTCCTCCATGACACTACGAACAGAAATAAGCTTGTCCTCATTCTAGTGTAGCAGTGATACCTAACTCATGTTACTCTTTATTTTTTTTAATAACTTTTTTAAAGAGTTATTAATGTATACAAGAATTAGGGCAAAGGGCAAAAGTGTGGGGGTTGAGAGGATTCACTAGAGACAGACTGAGAAGCAGAACAAGCAGATCTACTGAATACACTGCTGAGGGGAGCAGCAGAAGAAAAAGGAGAGGTCTGCTGCACCCTGTGGGTCAGCTCCCTGGCTTGGGATAGAACTTGTGCTGCAATGGCTGCAACTAGCTGCACAGTGCTATGTAATGTTACTTTTTAAATCTAAAATATTTCATAACAGAAGCTATCACAGCTTATCAAGTTATGCCTTTTAAACAGACACTGATTTATATGTACTGTGTACTAAAAATTGTGGTACTAAGGGCTAAAATAGTAAACAAAATACTCTTTACACTGACAATGCTAAAACCGTACAGTGAAGAGTCTAGATGATTTGTTATGCTGAGTGATAACAAATCATTTTCAAGCCAAGTCAAACACCAGTATTGTCATATATTATTTAAAATGTCCAGATTTCAATAAAAAATTTTAACATATACAAAAGAAAAAGGAAAGTAGACCTACACACAAGAAAAATAACAAGTCAGTAGAAACTGTTCCTAAGGAAAAACAGATATTGAACTTTAGACTTTAAAGTAGTTATTTTAAGTATGGTCAAATAACTGATGAAAATACTTCAAAAAGTAAAGAAAATTATATGAATGATGCCTTGCCAAACAGACTTTCATAAGATAACTTACAAAAGAACCAAAGAGATAAAAGTAAAATAAATGAAAAGAAAAATTCAATAGAGTGGCTTAATACTTCTTAAGGAGAAATAAGAAAGAACTCACAATTCAACTGTAATTATCCATTCTGGGGAAAAGGAAAAAAAATTAAATGAACAGAGTAACAGAAATCTGTGCAACAATATCAAACATAATAATATATGTTTAATGGGAAATATGGAAAGAGAAGAGTGAAAGGGAAAGACTATTTGAAGTATTTATGGCCAGAAGCTCCCCAAATTTGAAAAAAAAATTAATCTAGATATCCAAGATGCTCAATAAAACTCTAAGTAATACTCTAAAAGATCTTCTTGTATGTTGGACAGCAAATCTCTAGTCAGAGCCTTGACCTCTGGAATAAATCCCTATAGACAAAAATCTTCCTGTGTCTACATAAATATACTAGTGTATAATCTAAACTACAATCACCATGCGCCTTGTCTAACATTCTTCCTCCTAATCATCTCATCAATCTGTATTTATGACCTTAGTTGGAGGATCCGCCATCCCAATTAATTCTCTATTCTTCCCTCATCTCCTAAGTCTAGAAAATTGTATCATTAAGGAGAAGAAGAGAAGTAATTAACTGAGGACTTTTGACAAACCAAATATAAGCTCAGGCCTGTCACCACTGCCACCACCCAATGCACATCATTCTGTGCTCCAATGTAAACTACATAAGGATTCATCACAGAGACTGTCTTTCCTACTTTTTTTGCTTCTAGCTAAATATAATTTATACTTCAAGGCTCAGTTCTGTTGTATCTTCCAAAAAGCTTTCCTTAAACACACACACAAGGCTGCTTCAGGATTTCCCCTTTATTCTATCTCTAATCAGAGTACATGGTTTATTTTACATGTACCTCCCTGACTAGAATGAATTTCCTAAAGGTTAGAGACTCACATTCACTCGTGTATTTTTAATGGTCAATCTTTGCTGTACAACAGTTGTTCAATACATACTGAACCAAGCTCACAAAACTGAACAAAGTGCTAATGAGTAGTGCCATTGTAACAACTTTCTACTTAGAATACTACTGTTTACAATTCTGGATGAGAACTTACTTCAACAGTGACTTGGTCATGTTTGACAATTTCTCCAGTGTGTAGAGTCCCCATTATTGTGGATTCAGCAGATAAGGTTGAGCCCACCTTTTGAGAACTACTGATACATACATCATCACTCCGTGATTGCTCAATATTCAAAGCAGTGTCTGAGGATACATCATGCTTACTGCTTGAAGTTTTCCTCTTTTTCTTCTGCTTTTTAGACAGATTATGACCATCAGATTGAGCTTTCCTTTGCCGAAACTGAGCGAGCTACAAGAAAAAAATAATGTCATTACTATAAAAGATAATTTTATTCTATTATCACTGAAATAAAAGCAGCTCTGGAGTGACTTCCTACAAAAAGATTAAATCAGCACTACAATAATGATAAAATAAAGGCAATTGTTACAGTCTTAATATAAAGGTAACTACTTAAATTGCAAAGAAACTAGGCATTTCTAATAAAGAATGCTATGTAAATATTGACAACTGAAAATGCCATGCTTGAAAAAAAAAAAAGAAACTAGTCCAAAATTAGAATAAGGGAAAACATGCCTTCTCATTACTGTTTGGTAATAGTGTAACCTCTGGATGTGAAATTATACAAAAATATAGGAGCTCTAAGTGCATTTGCTCTAAAATTGCTGGGACTTTTCTATTAATTTATGCTGACTATAACTGAATCATGTAAGAAGATCTAGCTATGAAATGATCACTGCTGCCTTGCTGAGAATGAGGGAAAATTAGAAATAATTTAAATTTTGAACAATAATGCTTCCTAGTTCTTTAGCATTTGCATATCATATTTGGGATTTTTGTTATATCCTATTACCACCTATACTATCATTTACTTAATAGGTTTTAACTATTCAAATTTATTTAAGAAGGAGCTATTTGTATCTCTGGCATAGAAGCTAATTTCTGATAAAAGCAAACAAAATGAATACAACAAAAATTTAAACTATATCAAAATTTTAGATATTCTTGCAAGAGGTTATTAAGAAAGATTAGGCAAGTATTATGGGGGTAACAAGTATATATGCACATGAAACAGGCTTTGGCTTGTACTGGATGGATTTAAACCTAGAAAAATAGGGGCCTTCCTGGTGGCCTAAGGTTAAGGTTCAGGGCTACCACCGCGAAAAGTCTCCCACTTGGATCCCTGTCCAGGAAGCTGACCTACATGGCACATCAGACCTTGCCTATCTGGCCCATTGCTTCCCTCAGCAGTGTAATTCAGTAGACCTGCCTCACTCACTCTGTCATAGGTGAATCCTTTAAGCTCCCACCCTACTGAACCTCTGGCCTACACCCTAATTCTTCTATGCAAAATAAATAAAATCTTAAAAAATAATAACAAAAATGTTCTATTAAAAAAAAAAAACAAAACCCTATACAGCTCCTCTCGGCAGTATATTTCAGTTGATCTGCCTGTTTTGTCCCCACTCTGTCTCTGGTGAACCCTCTCACCCCCCCACACCTTGGGCCTGTGCCCTAGCACTTGTATGCATAACTAAATATTCTTTTAAAAATATAGAAAAATAACAATGTTTTAATATAAAAACATAGCACCTTTAACTAACTTCCCAGTTAGTTAGCAACTAGCCGATTATTGTACCATATCTCCTTAAGAAACAGATGTAAGGCCAGTTGCCTCTTTTTGTCTACTATTAAGCTGTTTGGAATGCATTTAAACTACTTCGGAGCAAAGCAAATTCATTCTTAAAAATAAGCCATATGAAATACTATTGTGTATCATCTACAATTAGAATCAAAAGTCTAAGAACATAATTTTTAAAAGATTTCTCAGAAAAAATGCATATATGATAAAAATAATTACAATGACGTTCTTGATATTTATATTTAACTTCAGAAACTTCTCAAAATTCCATGTTAAAAACTACATTCAAAGAGAAGATAATAGGACAAACATGAAAACTTCATTTAAAACTCCAACTCTGTAAATTATATGTAATTTGTATTTAATATTTATTTCTATGTACAAAAATGTAACAAATGAAAAAACTAAAACTACATATAAGAATGATTTAAAAATAAATTCTCTGCTTAAGACAATGGTATCCATTACTATATGAATCCAAATGAAAATGTTAAGACATAAAGTAGAATGGTTTAGGTATAATACTTAGAATGAATCACTTCCAAGGACATAAAATTGCTAAGACACTGTTTAGGCCCATAAGACTGATTATACAAAGTCATTATTTTTCAGAACAATCAAGAGAATAATCCAAGGGTAAAGTAAACTCCGTGATAGTAAGGATTTTTGATCACTGATATACAGTAAAAGTCTAGAAAAGTTCTCAATAAACACATGTTGAGTGAAAAAAAGGATAATTTCTATTTTACAGAAAAGTCACCACTAAACAATCACTTTAAGCACTGTTCCACAAAATCTGAGAACTAAGATGATAAGCAGGCATATCTAAATCTGCTATATAAAAAGCTCCATGGTCTTAAAATTAAATAATTTAAGCCACAAAACAATCCATTTCACTATGTCTCTCCTCCACCAAGCCAAAACCAAAACTAAAAAGAAAAAAAAAAAAAATTGAACTGTCAGAAAAATAATGCCCATAGTAGCTTTTTAGAATGAGTTGTTTTGTAAAAGCGTAAGAAGGTACACTATCATATAATAAATCTGATTTATTGTAGCTACCCTAAGCTATTTTTATTTTAAATCTGAAAAAGGGACAAGCTAGCAGAACCCCACACACACACAAAAAAAAAAAAACCTCAAAAGTTACTCAATTAGCTAATCATTGGATGCTGAAAATGATATACTTTAAGTTACTGGGAAAACATTTATTCTAAAACATGCTGAAAATTCAGACTAGAACCATCTGTGTTTGTCACTTCGAAGCCAATGATAAAAATGTTAACATATGTTGGCATGGAAATAGTTACAAGATTTACTGGAATGATATGATGTCCATATACACTTGTCTTTCAAGATAAATTTAAATCTCAAGCAAATGTTTTAACCTGACCAGGACAAACATAAAAATGAATGTAATTATTTTAATTATTTCTTAAACTCAGTATTTACAACCTGTAAGGGATCATTACCAAAAAACAAAACAAAACAAAACAAAAAAAGGATTTACTGCTGTATAAAAACATGCCAAGTTTTTACAATGTTACTTCAGGAACACTACTATTAGAATCTGTTTTGTCTCTTGAATATCCACTGAGTGTTTACTATGTGCCAGGCATTGTGCTAGTCATGAGTCAAAATAAGGTACTAATAGTAGGATCTTTTAGTCTAGCACAGTCTATTATTTCAATGAGTTGTGAGAAACAAAAGTGTACGTTTCATAAATTGAGTAGTCTTATACATCTGTAAGGAAGAGGTATGAAAACCTGTCCTGTCCTGATTGTCTCAAAGAAGGCTTTTTTATAAGAGGTGTGTAGCTGTGTATCTGTTAAGGATATCAGTAACTGGCATATGACAGGTAATTTACAATTCATTTATTTAACAAATATTTTCAGGCTTTTGTGTCCACTCTGTGCTACAGGCAGGGCAGATAGTGATTAGTCAAACAGAAGATACAAATCCTACTCCTATGAACTGTAATCCAGGTAGAAAACACAAATTAAATATAAATAAGCAGAAATATATCAAAAGATTAAAAAGTGCTTTGAAGACAATGTACAGACACTAGAAAAAGCCTATAACAGACTTACTTTGAATGGGCATGTGGAGAGAGGTTAGGAAATACATTATTGGGTAAAGAATGTCAAACTAGATTTGAAGACAAATTAAGTTATTTGCCCAAGGTGATTATCAATAAATGGCTAAACAGAACAAGAACACAATGACCAAATCTAGTATTTTTTTTGTTATATCAATTTGTATTACTTGCATTTTGACTTTTTCACTTGTCCTTATATTTCTCAATCCTAGAACACTAACATACAAGAATGAACAAAGTGCTTTTTTTTAAACAGGATCATGAACCACCCCTTCCCCACACATACACAGCAACACATACACTCCAATGAGAATGTGATAAAATACTTAAAAATTATTCTCTAGTTGCTCCAGTTTTCAAGTTATTTTCAATATATTGAGCTGAGAAAATTTAAGAAATCCTAATTAATTCTGATTATAGTGATTATTTGGACTTGTCAGTAATGACTTTAAACTTTTTTAATATTCTTTAATGAATGCTGCATAAGCTATTAAAACAAAACTACAGAGACTTAACTACAGAAACAAAAAGAAGATTGTAGCAGTTGACACAAAGACAATTTGTATGTAGAGCTAGAGTAGCCAAAGATAAAAGCAATTTTTTTT
>NW_004567106.1:8333882-8347511 GCF_000260355.1 Condylura cristata | reverse complement strand
AAAGATAAAAGCAATATTTTTTTTAAAGATTTATTTATTTATTCGTACAGAACTGGGGTACAGGCCAGAGATGTGGAGGATGAGAGGATTCACCAGAGACAGAGCAGGGAGCAGAACAGGCAGATCAACGAAGTGCACTGCTGAGGGGAGGGGGGGGGCGGTCAGGGGAGGTCTGCCTCGCCAGGTGGTTGCCTGCCGGGGCAGGCGGGGATCGAACTCATGCGGAAGTGGCTTTAGTTTCTTCGTGCAGTGCTTTAACCCGCTGCGCCACCAGGGAGGGCCCCAAAAGCAATGTTTTAAGGATGCTCTTAGGTATATTTTCCAACAATAGCACTAAGACAAACTGTAAGAAAAAAGTGTCAAATAAATCCAAGCACATCAGGACTGGAGCAGACCACGGGACTTTACATTATTACCCCATTGGTTTTATTTATATCCTATAACTCATTCAATGCAGATTTTTTCTTTAAAGTTTAGAATATCTTCATGTCTAAGAAGAAAACAGATTCTGAGGGCTAAGAAATCATCTTAATTTTTAATATTTTAACAGACTTACCTTGCTTGGTACATAGTAGGCACAAATATTTGTTGAATGAAAATGTTTTAAAAAGAACATGGATTACATATTCATATGGAGTACTGTGCTGTTGGGTCTACACAGATAACAAGCTAGCTATATGACACTGGGCAAGCCATTTAGATTTAGTGTAATTCAGTTTCTTCAACTGAACAATGAAGAATAAAGAATAGAAAGATCTTTTGCTTTCTTCCAGCCTTTTTGGAGAACTGTTTTCTTAGCTGTTCTCTTTCCTTCCTCACTCTCCCTATTTTTATTTAATTTTAAGGGCAAAGACTAGAATTCTACATTATAAAATGTTTCTTGACCGCTGCTTGAGAAGGCAAATTAATAAGCAGTATCTATTACTAAATGATACCAAATTAAAAAAATAGATTAAAAAGGAGAATGATCATAGTGTTTAGAACAAATGACATCTAAGGACATCAACATATTAAAATACTCTTAAACCCTCACGTTACTGATTACGTGAAGTCAAATTATTATTTCAAAATTAGTAAACAGAAGAGAAGCTCATAGAATACAGGGATTGCTAATCAAAATCAAAGCCTACATTATACTCTAAGCCTACAATAATATCTGTACACAAATCCCAGTAGCTAAGTAAACAAAAATAATTTTTTAAAAGATTTATTTATGCATACAGAACTGGGGTACAGGCCAAAGGTGCAGGGGAAGTGAGAGGATTCACCAGAGACAGAGTGGGGAGCAGAACAGGCTGACTAAGGAAGTACACAGCTGAGGGGAGCAGGGGGAGGGTTAGGAGAGGTCTGCAGGGACTTGTTGATCACCTCTGGGATGGAGATGGAACTCATGCTGAGGTGGCTTTAGCTTAAGTGATGTGCTTTAACCCACTGCACCCTGCCACCAGGGCTGGACCAGAATTTATGTTTTAAAGGAAAAGAGGCAATAATTTTAGGCATTATTCCTCAGAAATTCAGAATATCTTCAGTTTCTTAAAAAAAGGGAAAACAAACCAATAACTACAAGCCAACATAATATTGCTGCACAACTATATAATGCAGTAATACCTAACCATCAAAAATAATGTGTTTCCGGCCCTCCCTGGTGGCGCAGCGGGTTAAAGCACAGCACTGGGAAGCTAAAGCCACTTCCGCATGAGTTCAAATCCCGCCTGCCCCGGAGGAGACCACATGGCGTGGCAGACCTCTCCTGACCCGCCCGCTGCTCCCCTCAGCAGTGTACTTCGTCGATCTGCCTGTTCTGCTCCCCACTCTGTCTCTGGTGAAGCCTCTCACCGCCCCTGAGCCTCTGGCCTGTACCCCCAGTTCTGTATGTACAAATAAATAAATCTTTAAAAAAAATAATAATAATGTGTTTCCAAACACATCCTGATGTGGGGAAAACGTTCTCAAAATAAAATCAGGTTTAAAAAAAAATCAACATTCACAGATCTGAAGTTTTCTGATGGGAAATAAATAAATGGAGGCCTGTGGGGAGAGCACACTGCATTAAGGTAGGTGACTATGGGTGTTTCATGAGGAGAAGACTGCAAGTGACCACATCTGAGAAAGTCAAAACACTAGCAAGGATATAAACTGGTAATACTTCAATAAAAATAAGAAATTTTAAAAAGGTCAAAATTACATACAGACTATGGTCCAGTTAGTTTAAAGAATAAATTAATACAGAGAAACAAATAAAAAATTTTAAATTGCTGGTATATGACCTCCCGGTGGTACATAAGGGTCAAGTCTCAGCAGCACTATGAAGCTATCTGTAGCCACAGCAGCACCAGTACAATCCCTGGCCAGAGAGGTGACCCACATGGTGCAGCAGACCACTCCTGTCTCACCTGCTGCTCCCCTCAGCAATATATATTGTATATTAGTTAAATCCACCTGTTCTGCTCCCCACTATGTCTCTAGTGAATCCTCACACTGCCCTCCCAGCCCCCACACCTCTGGCCTACATCCCACCTCTTGTGTGCATACATAAATAAATCTTTTTAAAATCAATCAATAAATAAATTACTGGTATAGAATTACTTACATCTTAGTTCACCCTTTGAGTCTTAAAAATAAAGTATTATTCACAACTGATATAAAATTCCAAATTACTATCTTCTGATTTTCTCAAATTCTCTCATAGAAATTGTAGTGGTTGACGAGAAGTGAGATTTCTTTTGTTTAAAGGGAAACTGCTAAGTAGAAATGCTCAGAAAAGCATTTTCACTATGGAAGGGGTTTAACTGCAACTAAATATTACCTTGGCAAATATAAACTTTAATAAAAATATTTCTAATATTTTAAGTTGTCTATGTGAGTAGATATTTCTGTAATGTATTTTATATATAAACTCCCAGCAGATATTTGACAATGTATTTATTACATATTTTCTAATACCTTGTCATCTACTTACTGGAATTAAAAAAAAAATCAACAAATACATGCACAGTGAAACAGACTAACATTGGGATAGTAACTGAGATCACTGCCCTACATCTACCTGCATCTACCTCTCACACCTTCATACATCAAATTTTATTCTTAATAAATATGGAAAACCATTATTTTTGGTTATAATTGGTCCCTGTTTCTATTTTCCACTGGAAAACATAAAGCAATGTCATTGTGAGTAAAAGTAAGATCCTTGAGGAATAAGCAGCCTAATAATAAAGTTCACAATACATGTTCGTTAGCACAAAATATCACACTACACATGTAGTATGTTCAATGTCAAGAAATGGAAGGAAAAAAACTAACTCTGAGGGCTTTAAGAAATGATCTCTTTTGGAAAGGAAAAAAGTAAGACAAGCTTTTAGACCAATAAAAGTCTTAGTAAACAGCAAATCACAATTAGATTTATAACTATAATGGCAACTGAAAAATATTATGTTGCTTATGAATAAAGAAAATAAAGGAGTTTCTCATAGCACAAAAGAATCTATAGATTTACATTAAAAATCTAATCAAAACTACTTTGGAAACTGTTTTGTTTTGAATAGCATTCATTCATGTACTAATCAACCCAAATTTTATGCAGCATACTTAGATTAACATTAGTGTCTTAAATTGTATTTTGGTGACCATTACTACATAAAAACTAGAAGTAAAAGGGAAGTCAAATTTGATAATAAAAATATCTTACTGGTGAAACAGCTGTACAGATCTATGTGTACACATACAAAAATGACAAAACATTTTGGTACCAAAGAAGACTGGGTTATTTTTCACACTGTGAAAATGTAGTGGTAATGACCAAGCCCAAAGCAGGACAGGTGCTCACAGGACCAACTGCGTGTACTTGTAAAACAGCTGGTCAAAGAATGGAATAACTCACTGGCCCACATAGAAATCAAACTTTAGCATCATGCTCTGATGAACTCACTAAGAATCTATTACACAAAAGCAGTAACACTTTCAATTTTGACAAAGCCAGAAGGCTACAAAAAACAAGGTAGAAGATAATCTTCCTGGAGACATATCTGTTTGCCCCTTTCTCATTCTGCATGAACACGCTGAGTTCTCATACTCTCCTGTATAGAGATAATGGAGTTCTCATTTGCTCCTGAATAGAAATAATATATATGCAAATATAAATAGATACTATTTGCTAATGATCAAATTAAACACAAGGTACCTGAATAGGCAATGTTCAAAGACAGAAAAAATGGTTACCAAACATGAAAAGATGGACAACACCCTTAATCATTAGTATAAATCAAACCACAATGAGATGTGATCTCCCATAATAAAAAAAAAAAAAAGGAAGCAAGTATTGCTGAGAAAATAAGAGAAATTTGCAACTTCAGATACTGCTGGTTAAAATAAATGGTATAGTAATTATCTGTAAACAGTTTAGTGACGCCTCAAAAACAAAACATTGCCATATGAACCAGCAATTCCACTACTAGGCACCTACCCAAGTATAATAAAACAGCTACTCAAATACTTTTATAACAAATGTTCATAGCAGCACTATTTACAACTCAAATGCCATTAATGATTAAATAAAATATGAATATGCATACAATGCAATCTTATTCAGCTACAAAGTGAAGTACTGATATGTATGATGTGGATGAACCCAAAAAAATATTATACTAAGTAAAAGGTGCCAGATACATAGGGCCAGATATTACATATTGCATTTATATGAAATATCTAGAATAAGTAAACCCACAGAAACATAATTCAAATTGGTGGTTTCTAGAAGAGAGAAGGAAATAAAAAATACTGTTACATGCTTTATGAGTACAAGGTTTTATTTTTTTTTTTTTTTAAAGATTTATTTATCTATGCAGAGGTGCAGGAGCGGTGAGAGGATTTACCAGAGAAAGAGTGGGAAGCAGAACAGGCAGATCAATGAAGTACACTGCTAAGGGAGAGATCTGCCGCGCCATGTGGGTCACTTCCGGGATCAAATCCATGCTGAAGTGGCTTTAGTTTCTTAGTGCTATGCTTTAACCCACTGCGCCACCAGGGAGGGCCCAGATTTTATTCTTTAATGATAAAATTTTTTAGAACCAGGTAGAAATAGTAGTGAACATCAATGTCAATTTACTAAGTACCACTAAATTGTTTTTAATATGGTTAATTTTTGTTATGTGATTTTCGTCTCAATAAAAACAGCTTCTTTATATTTAGCACCAGAACAACTCTAAAAGCTCTCAATAAATACCTCATTTTCCCTCTAAGTATCTGGTGAGATCCACGTACTGTGACAGAATTATTCACATAAACAATATGACACAGAATTTGTGATAATTTAAATAATGCTTACTAAGTAAAAGCCCACAGCTATAGTTGTAGGCGTTCAAAAATGTTGAACAAATAAGTAAATAACTGTCTTCAAAGTTCTACTGCATTTTTCTAGTAAGACACAGCTGTAATGTAAATTCTTTTTCTCCCTTATATGCACTCCAGATGCAAACCTTTATAAAGAAACTTTTAAAATTGTGTATTTTCCAAATTAAAAGTTTTTAAAAGGATGTTAACCAATGAAATAAGGTGTCTAATTTCACATTCTGTGGAATTAAAAATAGAATGTTCTTTATCATTGAATGTTTCACAATTTGCCAAGAAATTTTTTTTCCATATTAAAAAAAATCCCTTACATATCAATAATCAGTAACCTCTAATAAATATTCTGCAGCATAGTTTAGCTTTTGCTCCAAACTTTTTATTATATAAAAATATAATGTGTTTTTTTTTTTTAATAACTGTCATATTCCAGTCACTGGGCTATATCTTATCTTTTTCACTTCATATTTTCCATGTGAGCATTCAACTTTCAGTTTTACTGACAAGACATCACAGACCTCTTGAAAAGTGTCTTTCCTTGGAAAGTCACTCTGGTGGGATCTACTGGTTCTTTTTTTTTATCCCAATTGCATCTGCCTGGTTCAATTGCATATCCTGGTTCTGCCGTTTCATTGATTCACCTTAGAAATCTTTCTTCAATATACACTTTTAAGAAGCCTGTTCTGCCCCATCTTTCTTCCATATTATCTCTTATCGCTAACAATCATGTTTTGTCCCTTTTTTCCCAACAAAACTTCAAGGTCATGAAACAGTTTTCAGTCACAGGCAATGCAGTATTGTTACAATAAGTAGTGATGAGGGTATCAAACTGCTATATCTACTCTAAGCCAGCTAAGAAAGCTTTGTCACATAAGAATAAAAAACTAGGCTTAAAAGAAACAAGAATGGATAACAACTGTTTATCTGAAATATACAAAGAACAATTTTACACCATAACTAACTTTGTCTATCACAGTGCAAACAACAATGGAAAGATCCTGCTACCAGTAACTATCGCTTTCACAATATTGTCTCTTTTTTTGTATACAATTGGCACAGTTTCAAAATGAAAGTTTGCTGAACAGAAATCATATAATTACTAGTTACTGAATACAAGAAGCAAAATTTTAAACAACTATTCTACAAATAATGACAATTATATAAAACACAAAATGCAGCAAACTTTTGGTGCTAATGAATTCTTCTACATTACTAATGCATTTAAAAGCATATCTAATGTGAATTTATTGAAGTAGTAATTTTATGCTAAATATACAAGTGTCCTCTAATTTTGTTAACTATATCACAATACTTTGCATAATGTAAACAATTTTACTTAGACAAGCTGAAGTCACTTAATAAAATGGAGTTAGAATACTGTTTGCTTCAACACAAGGACAACCTCGATATTTCATCCCCATTAGCACATGTCAGACATCATGGATGGGTCAGGCTTCTTACAATATCAATAGTGAGGAAATAACTGAGGATCCAAGAACAAACTAAAAATTCATCAAATCACATAAAAACTAAACTGTAATAAAGCCAATTAACAGACGTTATTGGTCCTTGATTTTTTTTAAAGATTTATTTATTTATGCGTACAGAACTGGGGTACAGGCCAGAGGGTGCAGGACCGGTGAGAGGCTTCACTAGAGACAGAGTGGGGAGCAGAACAGGCAGGTCAATGAAGTACACTGTTGAGGGAAGCAGCGGGCAAGACATGAGAGGTCAGCTCAAGAGCTGGGGATGGAAACATCCCCAGCTGAAGTGGCTGTGGCTAGCTTGTGGTGCTGTAACCCACTGGGCCACCAAGGAGAGCTGGTCCTTGATTTTTACAAACCATTCTTACCAGCCACCAAAACCTCAGTTAACTGGGTTCTCAAGGCATGGCAACTCTTAAAACAGCACATCAAGGCAAAGACAGCTGAGAAGGAACAAGTTAAGCTGAGCATGACCATGACAATGAGAACTCACAGCAAGGACAATAAGAACTACAACATAAAGGAGATATAAAAATGTCCAATAGTACAGAATTCCAAGTATACAATATAAACACTAGATAAGAATTTCTATTCCAAGCCTACATTACAGAAAATGTTTATTCTGTGCCTCATTTGCTTATTGTGTATAACAATCATGCCACATAATATATTCTTAATCAAACTACATTTGATAAGCTCTTATTGTTTTTAAAAATAGCATTTAAACATTTCACTCATCATAAGTTACTAAAAAGAATCTAGAAAATACTAGTTATAAAGAAAATTAAAATTGCTTGTAATCCTCTAAGAAGAAAATACCACCATTTATATCTTGTGCATATTTTCCCAGGTGCCTTTTCTGTAACTTAATGCCATCTCCATTATTTGGGAGTATACCTGCAACTCAAAAAATCATTGTGAAATTATTTTAATGGCTCCACATGCCAAAATTTATTCCCATATCATTGCAGACATGGGTTGGTTTAAATAATTTTTCAAAGCATTTTTTTATATTGTATATGTAACAATCCACTGAAATTTCTAAAATCTAGATACAGACAGGAAAATTTTTCAATGACTAGGTAAGCAACAAGGATAAAATTTTAGTTGTAATTTTTAAAACTAGATTATCAAATACAATATTTAAGTTCAATGATCAAATATTTGTAGAATTAAATATCTGGATAAGTTTTAGAAATAATAATTTAAGGGATTTCTGATGCCAGGAATAAGAATCTTCTAATAAAGAGATTCTACTGTTATTAAATTATAACCATGCTAGTAAAACAGTATCCACTAACAACTCAGCCATTGCATTCATTTATTCATAAAGCAAATAATTACTGAGTACCTAAAATTGATAAGACATTATGCTAGGTTGCATGAATATCATTATTAAGAGTCTTTTTTGTAAAATAATCTTCAAAATGAGGTAAGAGCATTTAGTACATTTTAACAAAAGAAGAAATTCACCCAGAAGCCCACTGTACCTCTGCTCCCACTGTACTTATTACCGGGTGTTTGTCTCTCTCACTAAACTGAGCAACTTGAGAACAAAGACTGTCACTATCTTTTTATTTCCAGGTCTTGATATAAAATAGGAGTTCAATACAGGTTTGCTGAATGACTCTACATTTACAATCCAACATTTTAAAGTCTAAAACCATTTAATTATATAAATAAAATGATACAAAATCTATTTTTTTGATAATTCTGTTTTCATTCTATTTTCCATGTTAACAGTCTTCATAATCTTAATGGCTTATAGTCCATCAGGCTATGTGTTCTAGAAAACAATCCTCCTAATATTGGCTTTGAAGATTGTTTTGTATTTTATAGCTAATGTTAAGCAGATACACATTACCTTACAAGTCTCACATTTATTTCTGAGTGGAAAAATTTGGTTTAACTCTAAGAAGACAATCTTTACAACAAAAGTGAATGCTTTGAGAACAGGATTTTTATCCATGGGTAGAATTTTGAAAAAGAAAAAATATACATACATACAAAGAAACTAGAATTCATTTTGCCAAATTCAAGCAATTTAAATAAATCCTGTATAATGATATGCATTGCCCAAAGTAAACTATGTGTTGTAGGAACATATGTTTAGGATAGCTAATTCTGTGAGCAAGCAGTAAAAATACTGAGGTAACAAGACAAAATGTCTAACTAGGTCTTCAATGCTTTTGAAAGGGATATACCCTTTACCACCCCTTTCTCACCCCTTTCTTGGGTTCATGGGTTGCTCAGACCCTCAAGTTGCAAAAATACAAGCAATTTTGGGCTTCTGAAAATGCCTTGACTCTTCTTTTTCTCCACTTACTGATTCTTAAGTATAATCTACCTGCTAAGATACAAGCACTTATGCTTTGCCCTTAGAAGAAACTGATGGTAAAACCAACTATATTTTAGATTTGAGGTTAGTTTATAGACATATTTAAAAAACTTGCATGGAGTGTCTACCACTGCATCTCTAAAATGGCTCTTCACCACTAACCCAGTCTCCTTTGTTTGCTTATTTGTAAGGAAAAGAAAAGAGGAAGAACAGTTACTATATTATAATTTAATTGTAGTTCAAGTATGATTGCTAACAATTATCTTTAATAAGATAGCAAGTAACCAATAAGAGATAATTTCATTATTGAGAAGGGGATCATTGAGGTCAGTTAAAAGACATGTTCAAATATGCAAATTTAAAAAGAACTGTTATTCATGTCCAATTTTTCATGAAACTTAGTCAATGATACCTGAGTATAACTTTGCACTGGTTTATAGGTTTTTTCATACAGACGCATAAAACAGGCACTCACCGGACACATATGTAACAATTCAATTATTTAAAACAGGAATTCTATAGGTGTGGTTTAGAACATGGAACCTTTCATCTCCAGAAGTTCCATCTAGAGACTAAGTTGATAAAACTCAGTAAAAAAGCGCATGCCAGGACAAAGACCCCCAAAGACTACAAAGCCACGCTTCTATAAACGCCCTACAGCAAAGTTCACAGTTGGCACTTGTGGCACACTCAAGCCACCACTGAAGCAGCTGTCACAGGCCAATCACACACACCCAACTGTGCCAGCCTGCCACCTAAGAAAGGCAAGCTGATTAGCGTACAAATCCCCCACCGAATAAAGAAAAGCCCCAAATCCCCACCCTGAAAAGCACAAAGCTTGCACTACCCAGTAAACTCTCCTAAAAAAGTGAAAGGTTGAGATTTTAGACAGTAAATACCAGCTTATAGCAAAAACAGTAAAGAGGTTTTATTTGGGCATTCGCGAGAAAGGTGCCACACCACTCAGTCACCACGGAAGTACCACTGCTAGGTCGTGCCTCCAGGTTTTTTTCAACTGGAAGCTTTTTCAATCGGGAAATGGGGAGAAAGGGGCAAAGGGGAAAAGCAAGCCCTGCAGCACCCCCCTCCAGGCAGCGCAGCCCGGCAGCTGCGACCTCCACTCCCCAGGCCCCCTCCACCCCTTCCCAGTCATCGGCTCTCACCACGAGCCCGACCGGCTCTGACTTTCTTACCTTCGCTTTGCCGGCCTCCAGCTTCTTCTGTCTCTCCTCGTCCTCCATGGCCTCTGCGGGGTAGGCTGGGAGAAGACAGGGAGGGAGTCGGGTAGGGAAAGGAAACGACGCTTCAGACGGAGGTGGGACCGCCAGCTACCAGGCCGGGAGAGCGGGGCCGGGGCCGGCGCTCCCCCCGCCCGGAGTGGAACTAGTCTCCGAGCTCACGGGCGGACCGGTCTCTGCCTCACGAGCAGCGCCGTCACCGCTGCCGCCATCTTCGTCTCCACGTAAACACACGGTGGGGCGGGGGCGGGGGAGGGGGCTCACGTCAGTCCGCGCAGCCGCCGCGAACCCAGCCGCGCCGGGCAGGTGCGCGCAGCCCCGCCCCCGCCCTTCAATTCCCTCCTCCCCTCCCCACGCCCGAGAGGAGACCGGGAGGGGTCTGGGTCTCGACTCCTACCGAAAGCAATCTAGAGAGGAGAGCACCCTTTCCCGGGAGCGAGCCGCTCCCCAGGTAGCGGCCTGGCTGAGCGGGTGGAGAGGGTGTGCCTAGGGCACACAATCGGACCCCCACCCTCTTCTGAGGAACTCAGTGATTATTTTTAAAATATTGACTGTTAAAAAATACATTACAAAAATAACCAGTCTAACGGTGAAAGCGGTAAACAATGAAAATCCCCAAAGAAAAAGATAAGGGGTTGGGGGCGTGGCAGAAGACCCTTGGGACGTCAGTTTCTTAGCTTAAACTGACACCTCGACCGTAGGAACTGGGAGAGCGCCAGTCGCTCCCATTACTTCCTTAACCGAAAGTCCCTCCCACTTCTCCACACTGGTCGGCCCAATTTCGGGTTCATGGGCAGGGCCCTTTTCACACGCCGCCACGCAGGCTCCAAATACCAACAGCTTTTCTAATTTCTTTGTTTCCTCAACTACAACTGGATCTAGTCACAATTAACCAATCATGTACTTAGAGATTCAGCTTAGGGGTGGTGTCTTGAAAGGAGCATAGAAAACCCTAGTTGGTCAAAAAGTTAGTATACTGTCTAGTTTGAATGACCTTGAATAAGTTACCTGTCTTCCTTGATCTTTTTGAAAGGGTTGTTTTATGTTTATATATAGATATAGCGGTGTATATGTATGTGTGTATATACATATACTATATATACTATATATACACACATGCATATCGCACATACATAGATATGTGTGTACACGCACACGAGTTAATTATGTGACTGTCCCAATTAATTAAAACCCTCTTCTCAGTGTCAGTTCCTTCTCCTTGTATTTCCTTTATGAACTCTATGTTATTTGAGTAATTTGTCCATTAATACAGCTAATACTAATGACTCCTTTATGGTTAAAGATGTCTTGCTTAGCATTGCTAAAATGACTAGCACAGTGCTTGCAACAATTGGTTTGAACTGAGCCATCTTAATAAACTGAACATTACTCATTTCTTTCCTTTCATGTAATCCCTCAAGACTTAACTTTTTTTTCTCCTCACTCTCTTAGCCCCAAATCCTTGAAGAGAGGAGAAATACACACTTCAGTGTTGTAGGTGATTCTCAGTTTGATCATGTTTCTCTTTTGTTTGAACTAAGGTGGAATCAATACAAAAAATAGCAGGTGAGAACTAAAATAAGCAATGAGTTCAACTGTATTATGTGAAAATTGTACAGAAAAGACCTTAAGTCTGTCACAACCTGGACTAGTTTAAATTGCCTAATTTAGAAATTTTTTAATTTATAAAAGTTCCTTTTTCTTCAACTCCACAGTACATTCACAATCATGCCGTCTTGTAACACCCAAATATATATTGTTTTGTTAACTACCAGCTAAATTGGAAACACTGAAATTAGACATTTTGTCATAGGAATTAAAGAACTGAGGTAATAAAGAAAGCAGTGATTCTAATGCATCTATCAACCTGAGAGTAGAGGGACAGCTTCTAGCCAAGGTTATAATAGTAATTTAAATACTTCCTTAATGGAGGGATAATGTTTGTAGATGCTGATTGCCTAGGAAGAAAATACCCTAGGATATCTGATGAGATACCTTTTGCTGTGTTAATAAATACTTCTTTCTCCATAACTATAAGGGATTCAGCTATTTTTTCCCACAGATGCTGTAAATGTTCAAAAACACCTTCAAAATGAACAAGATTATTTCAGTGTTTCCCTTCACAAACAACACTCAATTGTATGTGTCTGTTTTGTGTAAATAGTTACACCTCAGAGTTATTTTGGGTTTGGGTCCAGATCACAGCAAAATAATTAATTAAAGGGGTATCACAAGTTTTTTGGCTTCCCAGAAAAAGAAGTGTTTATACTACACGGTAGTCTACTAAGTATGAAATAGTATTGTCTTTAAAAAGTAATGTGCAGGCCCTCCCTGGTGGCTCAGCGGGTTAAAGCACAGAACTAAGAAGCTAAAGCCATTTCTGCAAGAGTTCGATTCCGTGTGCCCCAGAGGTGAACACATGGGTGGCAGACCTCTCCTGGCCCACCCGCTGCTCCCCTCAGCAGTGTACTTCGTAGATCTGCCTGTTCAGCTCCCCACTCTGTCTCTGGTGAAGTCTCTCACCACCCCTGCACCTCTAGCCTATACCCCAGTTCTGTATGCATAAATAAAAAAATCTTAAAAAAAAAGTAATGTGTAGTATTACAACTGAGATGGAAAAAGGCACAAAATGATGTAAAAATAAATAATTACATTATATTTTAAAAAAAGTAATACATTACTTGCATTACTGCAAGTAAGCTGCACCTGCTTCAGTGAGATTTCGATCCCTGCCCCAGAGGTAATCCACATGGCAAGGCAGGCCTTTCCTTTCCCACCCTCTGCTCCCCTTAGCAGTGTACTTCCTCAGTTGGCCTATTCTGCTCCCCCTCTCTGTCTCAGGTGAATCCTCTCACCACCCCTGCACTTCTGGCTTGTATCCATGTTCTGTATGCATAAATAAATAAATCTTGTAAAAAAAAAAGTAATGTGCATACCTTAATTTAAAAATATATTTCGGGCCCTCCCTGGTGGCACAGCGGGTTAAATAAAGCACAGCACTAAGAAGCTAAAGCCACTTCAGCATGAGTTTGATCCCCGCCCTCTAGGTGACCCTCATGGTGTGGCAGGCCACTCTGGCTGCTCCCCTCAGCAGTGTACTTTGTCAGTTGGCCTGTTCTGTTTCCTACTCTGTCTCTGGTAAATCCTCTCACCGCCCCTGCACCTCTGGCCTGTACTCCAGTTCTGTATGCACAAATAAATAAATCTTTAAAAAATATGGGCCCTC
>NW_004567106.1:8296015-8333777 GCF_000260355.1 Condylura cristata | reverse complement strand
TGACCCGCCCGCTGCTCCTCTCAGCAGTGCACTTCGTTCATCTGCCTGTTCTGCTCCCCACTCTGTCTCTGGTGAAGCCTCTCACCGCTCCTGAGTCTCTGGCCTGTACCCCAGTTCTGTATGCACAAATAAATAAATCTTTAAAAATAATAATAATAATAATAAAATAAAATAGCATACTGAGTATAACCAGATGTGTGGTCACTCAGGCTTTCTTCTTCATAGAGCATTTGCAGAATAGATTTAGCATAATTGTTAAGGATCCTAGGATTTTTGGAATAGTAAACAAGCATTAGTTTTCAACAAAATGTTATCAGCTCATCGGCCCCTAACAAGAGAATCATCCTGTCTTTTGAAGATTTGGAACCAGGCATTGACTTCGCTCTAGCTATAAAAGTCTTAGTATCTTTTTCCAGTATAAGACTGTTTTGGAGATACTGACAATCTGTTGTCTTGTGTAGTCATCTTTATCAGTTGTCTTAGTAGATCTTCTAAATAACTTATTATAACTATCATATTAGCAATAACTGCTTCACCTTGCATTTTATGTTATGAAAATGGCTTCTTTCCTTAAACCTCATGAAGCAACCTCTGCTATCTTCAAACTGTTCTTTACCTGCTTCCTATTCTTAGCACAGACTTACGTAATTCTTCACCAAATTGAAGAGAGTTAAAACTTTGCTCTGGATTAAGCTTTCACTTGAGGGCGTGGTTGGTTAGATCTATCCAGACCACTAAAGTTTCCCTATATAGCAATAAAGCTGTTTCACTTTCTTATCACTCATATATTCACTGTATAGCACTTTTAATTTACTTCAAGAACTTTTTTTGCATTTACAACTTAGCTAACTTTGACAAAGGAGAACTACTCTCTGGCCTATATGGTTTTTGACAACGGTCCTCACTAAGTTTAGTAATTTCTAGCATTTGACTCAAAGTGGGAGATGTGTGAGTCTTTCTTTACTGGGACAGTTAGAGTTCATTGTAGAGAGATTAACTAAGGTGGTTTTCAATATTGTTGCATCTCAGGGGATAGGGAGGCTCAAATGAGGGAGAAAGATGGAGCATAATTGGTTGCTATAGCAGTCAGCAAACATTTAACAGTTATCAATTATCTTCATGTGCTATAAGGGTGCAGTTCATGGCACTCCAAATCAATAATAATATAACATTAAAACGCACTGATCACAGATCACCATAACATAAAAATATTGAATTTCAGTGAAATTCATTCATTAAAATATCATGAGAATTGTCAATATGTGACACAGAGACAGGAAATGAACATATGCTGTTGGAAAAGTGACCCAACATACTTGCTTGAAGCAGGGTTGCCACAAAATTTTAAATTGTAAAAGACACAGTACATGAGATGTACAATAAAGTGAGGCACCCATGTAATGGGTGGTCAGTAAGTGCTGGAAGTGAATTGTGTGTGAGAAGGGTAAGCATGTAGCATTATTGTGCTGTTGTCTCCTTAAGGGACCAATTCAGTCATGTCATGTCATTCATTCATTCAAGGCATTCCCAGAGAAGATTTAAACAAAGTTTTGAAAGAGATGAGTTGTACAGCTAAGTGATGGTGCAGCAAATCATTCTTGTTAAAGCAAGAATGTCATGGTAAAGGAAAAACAGGAGAAAAAGGTGTCTGAAAAGAGTAAAGAGAAAAGTCAGACAAATAACAGAAGCCAGATCTATAGAATTCTTAAGGCCACTGTAAAAACTTCAGCTTTTAATCTGAGTCAGATAGAGAGCACTGGGGAATTTTGAGCAATTAGTGATATGATCCAGCTTATGTTATTCAAGTACATTTGGTAGCTAGAAGAATGGACTCTGTGTATTGGAGGGGGGGGTATTTTGAATGCTATTACAATGATCCAGACAAGATAATGGGAGTCTAGATGATGGTAGTGGGAGGGGGTGGGGTAAAGATTTGTCACCAAGTTCTGAGTATATCTTAATCTGCTACTAATAGGACCATAGGAGTTGTATATCGAATGTGAGGTTTGAAACAAAGAGAGGAGTCAAATGTTTTTCAAACATTTTTGTTTTTTTGTGTGTTTAAAAAAAAAACATTTACTTATTTATGCATACAAGAACTGGGACACAGGCCAGAGGTACAGGGAGAAGGGTGGGGTGAGAGGATTCAGCAGAGACTGAGTAGGGAATAGAACAGGCGAGTTGACCGAAATACACTGCTGAGGGGAGCAGTGGGTAAGATGAAAGGTCTGATGCACCATATGGGTCACCTCCCTGGCCAGGGGTCAAACTTGTGACTGTGGACAGCCTCGTAGTGCTGTTATTTAACCCCTGTGCCACCAGGGAGGCCTGACTCAAACATTTTTTTATATGAGCAACTAAGTGGTGGAGTTGCCTGTTAATAAGATGAGGAACAAATTGACAGAAAATGAAGAGCTCCATTTTATACATGATTAGAGATATACAATAGGTATCTAAGAAGTGGTGTCAAGTATACCCTTAGATGTTTGAGCCTGAAGTTCCAGAGAGGGTCAAACAAGAAATACAAATTTGAAAGTAGTCTGTATATAGATGATATTTTAAGTTAAGGGATTTGATGAGATCATCTAGGGCTATTCTGTCAAATAGAGCAGGCTTCAGTCACACATTGCTGTTGAACACATGAAATATAGCTGTTCTAAATTTAAATATGCTTTTAGTTTAATTAGATTTTTAAAACTATTAAAACAACTTAAAATATGTCATTAACATTTTGTATTGACTATATGTTGAAATACTGATATTTGGGATATATTGAGTTAAATAAAATATACATGAATTTCAGCAGTTTCTTTTTACCTTTAAATGCAGCTATTGTAAAGTTTCAAATTACAGATGTGGCTTGCGATTTTTGGTCCCATTATTTTTGGATCATATTATTGTTCTATTAGACTCTAGGGAGCAAGTTAGATACAATGAATGAGTCCTGGAACCCTCTAACTCTAGGAAGGCAGGAGAGAGTATTCAGCAAGTTAGACTGAGAATAGTGGCTAGCTAGGTAAAAGCAACCAGTAGCCAAGTGAAAAAAGTGAAGTAATAGGTTTTGTGACAAAACCTATTACTGTTGGTAATAATTTAAGTAAAATGAGGACTGAGAAATGACCATTGAATTTAGCAAGGCGAGGGTCACTGGAAGCTCCCTTGGAAGTCATTGCAAATAAATCATCAGCTCTTTCTTATAGATGCAAACACAGCCCTGTAGCTTTCCAAAAAAAAAAAAGCTTTTGGATGTTACTTCCAATGGACCAAAGTTGAAAAGGAAAATGGTATCTATTTGTTATCGCAGGTTGGAGTTACATTCTAGAGATTCTGATTATAACATCTGTGAAACTCATTAGTAAGCTTTTAGTGTTACATTTCTTTTAATGTTGACTTGCTTTCTCTATAGTGAAGATACTGAGCTACATTTGTTTCCCCAGAGGAATTAAAGTCAAACTTTCTAAAGGTACTTTGTATATCTGCCCTTTAAATAGTGCTAAGATAGTGAAGTTTATTTAAATCTAAAACACATGCTTACAGAATAAACTAAGTACAGCTTAAGATTTTTTGTTTAAAATTTTACATTTCAAAATGTAATTAATGATTTATGAAATTTAGTATTCTCTTAACATGACCCAATGAGCTTAATGAAGTGTTAGAAAATCTAAGGTGTTACTGCTAATAAGGAACACAATTATAAGCATGTAATCCAAAAACTATAATTGATTGCTGTATAGAATGTGTACTAATTTCAGATTTCTGAGGACTTCTATATTACCTAAGAAGTCATAGAAAATAAATGAGCTTCCAGAAAAGTCATATTAAGTGTCAGTGTAGTTTTTAGAGCTAAGATAACTTAATTTAAATATGAAAGTGAAAGAAAATGTAATTAATCTTTCCATTGTGGTCAAGAATCACTGAAATGCTAAATACCCACTACACTTACAGTGTGCATAAAGAAAGTGAACTGTGTTATTATTGCTTATCATAGAGTTGAGTGAAATCAGCCTTGTTTATTCTGGGCTATAAATGCTTGGATCTCTATAAAGACTGGATACAAAGAAGACTGACCTCCTGTGAGTCAGTGTGGCATAAATTCTAATCAATGTTGGCCTCACATTTTCTTTAGTGATAAATGGACTTAATCACATTCTTTCCTTCTTGAAAAGTAAGATACCTTGTGAAGTCAGAGAATTCAGGCATGATTCCAACTTTTCATGAGATTTACCCTGCTATACCTCCTACTCTTGGAAGTGTCCAGAATAACTCTGTAACTCAGAAGATAAGGCCTACCTTATATCCCAGAATTTCCTGTATGAAACGATTGCCACAGGTAATCCAAGAATAATTTTGAATCCATATAGATGTTAATATAGATGTTATATAAACTGTATGCCATTACAAACAAATGAGTGAAATAATACAAAATATTTGAACACTTTATCTCCAGAATACACACACACACACACACACACACTACTATTTCCCCCACCTTATCTAAGAAACCAAGAAACCCCTTTGTGAAATTGTATAAGCTATTCTGAATATATTTATACATCCATATTTGTATGTGTCTGCACACATGTACATACAAAAGTATATAAAACCTTATTAGAGAGTCTCTTGAAATAAGTTATTGGACAATAGTCTTCATAAACTTCTTTTTCTAATTCAATGATGTAAGTATCATTTGGAATTCTGATGCAACTGAAAGCTACCTAAAAGCTGGAAGAGCTAATATGTTAGAAGGAACTGAATCTGACATCTACATTACCAAATATGTAGAAATAAAAATTTTCTAGATGAGCACATCTGAGATGGATCTAAGAACCCCAGAATTATCCATATTTAACAAGCAGTCCATGTGACAATAATACAGGTGGTTTGAGGACAAGGCTAGAGCCACATACTGAAAGTTTTTGTCAATCTCCCTCCCATATGTGAAAATATTACTCTCCAGGATGATGGTATTAGAAGGTAAGACATTTTCTAAGTGATTAGGTGTTAGGATAAGGCCTCCAAGAAAGGAATTTGTGCCCTTAAAAAAGAGATCTTGGATTTTCCTAACTCTTTCAGGTTATATGATGATACAACCAAAAGTTAGCAGTCTGAATTTACAGAGAGGGCCTGCCAAGAATCCAGTGATTCCCTGACCTGATTTTAAACATTTGGAACTGTGAGAAATAAATATCTGTTATTTATAAACCACCCAGTTTATAATATTCAATAATAGCAGCATAAATAGACTAAGTTAGTTGCTATTTTTAAGTTTATTTCCCAGATAGTATGAACACAGATATGAAATTATTATTTCTAGTTTTGGAGAGTAGCATGGAAGATGATATCAGAGGATGTACTCTGCATTGCTCCTAGAAAGATAAACTAAGTAATCCAGAAGGGCAGTAGACTTAGAGAATCCCATGACTTTGGTGCTCTCATGTCCAGAGCATTTCCTGGACATCAGAGACCAATGTTGACCATGACAAAAAGATGCTGAAGAAATTCAACTCAATGAAAGGTGGGTAGAGAGAAGTGCTTGGAAACAGGTTTCTGTAGGATGGGAACCAGCGATTAAAACTAGCACTCTCATGCGAGGGTGGGCTGAGAAGATGAAATATCGAATGTGGAAGCATACTCCTAACTGCGGGGAGATTTATGTGAAGGTTCTCAGGTGAGCCAGGTGGGCAGGGTCCCAGTGAAGAAGACAATGCTCAAAAAGGTGCTGCCCTTCCAATACCCACCTCAGGACCTGAGCTGAAACTGTGAAATGGTGCTGATACATTGGTAAATTATGCTAAAAGACCACTGACCAACTGTAGAGAAGCAAGTCTGGAAAGCCAAAGATGAGGGATATCAGTGTTAACCTGTCCCCCCCCACACATACCTCCTGACACAGTAGTTTCATCTGCCATTGACCAGGAAAGTGTTAAGTTCTATACCCTAGAACACTTGAACAAAAAGCAATCTAGAAGACTGGCAAATGGGAAGATGGAAAAACACAACACATGGCACTTTGAGTCTTTCACTAAGGCATATTTCATAGAGAATAAATTTCTAGAAGCCAATTACAAAATTATGGAAAATTACTTATCAGATAAGAGTTCAAAAGTCCATCAGAAAGAAATCCTGCCCTCCAACAGCAGTGAACAGATGGACAGAAGCTGTGGTGAGAGCTGTGAGAATCCCTGCCACTGTCTCTACCCACCAGTCACACAGACCCAGGCACCAGGCAGATCCATCTATGCCCCAGTAAGGGTACCCAGAAGTCATGCCCAATAGCACCACTGGTCTGGTGGCCCTATGCCTACAGCAAACCCACAAGTATACAATGGGGAGAAAGAAAAATACAAATGACAAGGAAGTATTCCTGGGAACAATATGCCACAAAAAGAAAATTAATCTCCACAACCCAATAACACTGACCAAGAAGAATTTCTCTGCTTGACAGATAACTCAAATTTCCATAATTAAAAAACTTAGGTATAAGAGAAAATGCAGAAAGGAATGAGAATGCTATGAGAAATATAATCAACAAACAATAGAATCTTATTTAAAGCACCTTCAGAATCTTTAAATAAGAAAAATAAAGACACTGCATCATCTTAAAAGATCAATAGAGCAGCTATAAAATTCTGGAAAAAGCTATGAAAATAGAATAGATTAAATGTAAAGAAGAATCACTATTCTTGAAGAAACAGGAGAACAATAAAGAAAAGCAGAGAAAGAGATGCAAAGGAAAAAGAATGAAGAAGCACTTCGAGAATTATCTGACACCATAAGGAAAGGAAACAAAAGCCATAGGAGTTCCAGAAATAGAAGAGAGATACAAAGGAACCAAGAAACTATTCATGGAAATCATTGGAGAGGACTTCCCAAACTTGAAGAAGGAAGTGAAAGCAGACACACAGGAAGTTAGAAGGAAACCAAGATGCTATAATGAAAGAAAAACTACAGCAAAACATTAATAGTAAAGCTTCCAAGAGTTCAAGACAAAAAAAAAAATTATGAAGCTGATGAGGGGAAAGAAACAGAAAATCTACAAAGGAAGGCTGACATCAGACATCTCTGAAGAAATATTAATGGCAAGAAGAAAATGGAGGGGGTTCTCTGGTGCAAGGGGTTAAGTCACAGCACTATGAAGCTACCCACAGACACTGCAAACTGCAACATGAGTTCAATCCCAGGCCAGACAGGTAGCCCACATAGCTCAGCAGACCTCTCCTGTCTCACACACTGTTCTCCTCAGTAGTGTATTATATTAGATCTGCCTGTTCTGCTCCCCATTCAGTCTCTGGTAAATCCTCTCACATTCTACACCTATTACCTGTACCCCAGTTCTTGTATGCATAAATAAATCAATCTTTTTTTTTTTAAAGAAGACAATGGAGCAATATATTACAAAAACTGCAAGATAAAAATGTAAGCAAAGAATACTTCATCCTGCAAAGCTCTCCCTCTTTTGTAAGGGAAAAGCCCAGATCTAGATGGTTTCACAAATATGTTCTACCAAACATTCAAAAATGAACTAATGCTTATCCTACAAAAAGTCTAAAAATTTTAAGAAAAACTAATATTACTAAATACATTTTACAAGGTCAATATTACATTAATATCAAAACCAAAGATAACACCAAAAAGAAACCTACAGGCCAATCTCCCTAATGTACATAGATATAAATGTCCAGAATAAAATCTTAGCAAACAGAATCCAGCATCAAAAAGATTATATAGCACAAACAAATGGGATTCATCTCAGGGACACAGAATGGTTCAACATCTGAAAATCAATTAATGTGATTCACATCAACAAAAAGAAAAAATTAAAACCATATATGATCATCTCAATAGATGCTAAGAAAGCATTTGATAAATTTTGATAGCCATTTATAATGAAGACCCTTGAAAAATTTGGGGGAAAAGGGGCATATCTTAACATAATAAAACCCATCTATAACAAACCTATAGCTAACATCATTCTTAATGGTGAGAAACTGAAAGTCTTTCCATTAAGATCAGGAAAAAAGCAAGGATGTCTACTCTTACCCTGCTTTTAAGTATAATTTTGGAAGTCCTAGCTGGAGCAGTTAGGTAAGAAAAAGACATAGAAGGAATATCAGCAGAGAAGAAAAAGTAAAACTGTCATTATTTGCACATGATATGTATGTTTGTGTGTATTTCATGATTTCAGGTTTTATGTGTGGATCTATACATATGTGTGTATGAAATATATAGAAGAAAATATAGGCATAATATACATCATCTTCAGAAACATCTTTGAGGTTCATCTCCAGTATACATAGTATATATATTTTTTAAGAGACAGAACCTTAAAAAATCCATAGAAAAACTAACAATATAACTGTTTAGTAAAGTAGTAGTTTATGAAATCAATACATAAAAAGCAGTAGCTTTCCTATATAGAAATAATCAAGCTGAAAGGAAGAATTTTAGAAAACCATACCATTTACAATTATACCAAAATATTAAATACCTGGCAATAAATCTAACAAAAATCTTTACAAGATCTATACAAGAAAATCTACAAAGCACCGTTAAAAGAAATAGAAGAAGGCACACAAAAATGGAAAGATAGTCCATTTTCTAAAGAAGAATTATCATGAAGATGGCCATCTTACCAAAAGTAATTTACAGACTAAATGTAATTCCAATCAAAATCTCAATGAAATTCTTTTTTAAAAAAAGGAATAAATATTGTTGAAATTCATATGGAATCATAAATTACCATAAATGGTAAAAGTGCTCCTAAAAGGGGAAAGAATGGCATTACAACATTCTCAGATATTAAACTACACTACAAAACCATTAAAATAGAAACAGCATGGTATAGGAGCAAAAACAGACACATAGACAAATAAAACACAGAGAAATAAAACGTACACACATACAGTCAACTGATCTAAAAACAAAGGAGCCAAGAATATATTATCAATCAAGGAATGCCTCTTTGATAAGTGGTGTTGACAAAACTGGACTGCGACATGCAGACTTCTACCTCACACCATATAAAAAAATCAACTCAAAATGGATAAAAGATTTGGATATAAGACCTGAAACCATGAAATACACAGAAGAAAACGTAAGCAAAACACACCAACACAATATCCTCAGAAACATCTTTGGGGATTTATCTCCAGTAGCAAGGAGACAAATCAACAAAGGAGAATATAAGCAACTGGAATTAACATCAAACTAAAAAGGCAAAAGAGCTAATAACCAAAACAAGAGATTTCTTACTGAATGGGAGAATATTTCCACTCCATACAGCAGATAAACTATTGATACAAATATCTACAAAGAGTTTACACAGCGCCGTAAAAACAAGACAATTAAAAAAAGAAGAAATGCAAATGGCCAACAGGTATATGAAAAAAATGTGTAACATCACTTGTAATCAGGGAAATGCAAATCAAAACCACAATGAGATACCACCTCACTCTAGTGAGAATGGCACATATTAAAAAAAAAAATTGAAACAGTTGCTAGTGAGGATGCGGAGAAAAAGGAACCCTCTTATACTACCTGTGGGAATGCAAACTACATATTAGTGAAAATTCCAAGAGCTCATGACAAAAAAACAACAAAATTGGCTGAGAAAAACAGATAACCTAAAAAGTACTTTATCAGTCTTACATCTGACTTTGAGGAACACCATAGACAAGGAGAGAAAGGAATGACAAGGTCAAAATATTTTTAAGAAGATAAAAATTGCCAGCCAAGAATTACTCTATCCTTCAGATATGAGGGGGAAATAAATGTCTTCTCAGACAAACAGAAGCCGAGGGAATTTGCATTATATACATAATACCTCACAATAATTCTAACAATTCTGTACTATCTGCATTTTGATATGAAGAGAATGAGGCATGGAGAGATTAAGCAAATTTCCTAAGACTATAGGGTTGATAAAAGGCACGTGTTGATCTTGGGTCTGTAAGAGGTTAAAGTTTAGTACTGTTAACATGTTTACTTTGTGGCACCACTAGACAATGTATCATAATTTTGTGTGTGTGTGTAAAACAGGTTTTTTTTTCCTAAGAAATAAATGAAAAGGACTTTGACAGTTTCAGCAGGAGTGTAAGGGATGAGGAAGATAGATAGATAGATAGATAGATAGATAGTAATTTTAATAAAGTAAAAAAAGAACATCAACTTACAACTATAAATCAGAGACATTCTACAGGGGTGGGAAGAGCACATCGGACTATGGTGATGGCACATGGGTGAATTGGTGGTGGGAAGTCCACAGGGATTACAACTGAGATAAAAAATATACAAAATGAAGAATAATGTAAAAAAATATATAAAATAAAAGAATCTCAGTTGGTACTAAAGAAAGACGTTGTGGCTTGTAATCACAGTTCCTATAGTTCAAATTACAATTCTCTAGCTTGACACATTTCATAATGTCCTCATCTTAGCATTCAAATGATGGAAAAAAACATTCTGTGAAGTCATAAAAAAGGAAACTACAGTCTCATTTCTACATTTCATGTAGAGATATCTTTAGTGGTCAAATCGCAATTATTTAGCTCAAATAAATATCCAATATTTTGTTGTCCACCTTACGTCTCCAGTAATTCATTAATTACAGTTCATGTTTCCCTACATGGGCACAGGTTCCCCCAACCATTTCCAATCATGAGTCTTTTCTGGTAAGTTGTGACTCTCTAGATTCATTTGTCCATTCCAAGTTTGTGGGTAAGTTTGACCTGAGTTTTTCCCTCTTTTATGAATTCAAGCAGGATTATTGGATTGTCATTACGTAGCCTTGTTAGGATGAACTCTTTACATGTGGAACTGGATAACAAAAGTAGTTTAGAATTTTTACTCCAAAAAGTTCTGTAGATATCAGTCACAGCTGAGATCAGGGGTGAGGTGCCAAAGTGGTACAGGTTCATATTCTTACATGAAACCTTCTTTCCCTATTCCCCATCATGACTTCCTGAACTTTGGAGATTACACATTTACTCCAGACAAATTCTCCAAGAATTCTCTCCAGGGAAATGGAGCAACCCAAGAGAAGATGAGGAAGTATTTAACTGGAGGCCTTTTCACTCAATCACCCTTACAGGAGTTCACTCAACAAGTCCTGCCAATAGAATTCTGTCAAGAATTACTAGACACTTGAAGCAAACTTTTGATACGAAAAAAACCGCATATAATGTATGTGTACATTTGAGATAGAGTGTATTGATTGTGTACAGGAGGCTATAAAAATGTGACCAACAAAAGCTATCAGAAAAGTTTAAAAAATAACAAAAATGAAAATTCAGTAGAAGAGTTAGAAGTTAAACTTCAGGCAATTTCCCTGTAGAACAAAACATGGTAGTGAAGGAAATAAATGAGAAATGACAAGAAAATTAGAGGTACAATATCCAACTTTAGGAGGTTTAGAAATTGAAAACAGAAATTGGAGTGGACTAATATGAAAGAAATGATACAAGAGGATTTCCCAGAACTAAAGGGTATGGCATTCTACTTTGAAAGAGCCCACAGATTTCCTAGCATAATGAATGAAAGTATTACACCAGGACAACAGTCTCTGAGAAATTACAGAACTGAGCATAAAAATATGTTGCATCCTTACATTCCTTGCCCTTCTTCACCCTTGCATTACTCATGCTGTATTTCCATGATTCAGTCTCCTTCCTAGGGACTACTTCTTACCTTCTTCTCACTCATTTAGCTCCAACCCTTTGCTAGCATCCTCATTTTCCGCTAAGAATTTTGCTTGGAAAAGTTTGGAACCAATTAAAAGAGATCTTAGTCAAACTTCTATCATCTTAATATCCTATGTGCAACTGGGGCCTCTGTTCTATCTTTTCTCTCATTTTTATAAATAAATTCTCCAAAGGTCAGCTTCTTCACTTGTATATTAGATTTCATCTCCTCATACCTATGCAGAAAATTGCCCTAGAAGTACATCAAACTTCTGTAAAAACTTCACTTCTCAGAATCTCTCTGCTGGTGCAGAGGGTTAAGTCTCAGCACTATCAAGCTATCACAGCTACATATGCAATTTGAAACTTTATAATAGCTGCATTTTTTAAAAAAAAGTAAAAAGATCCCTGGCCAGGGAGCTAACCCATATGGCACAGCAGACCTCCCCTGTCTCTCTCACTGCTCCCCTCAGCAGTGTATTTCAGTAGATCTGTCTGTTCTGCACCCCACTTTGTCTCTAGTGAGTCTGATCACTCCCCCCCACACACACCTCTGGCATATATCCCAGTTCTTATGTGCATAAATACATAAAATAAAAATTAAAAAAAACTTTACTTCTGAAGTTATTATTCTATTTTCTTCCTTCCTTTTCAACAACACTCCATTGTACTTCTTAGATTTCCTATTTTATAGCTACACTTGATATTTCAAATTTAATATGAACAAAACTGAGCTATGGATATATATTTTTTCACCTGTTCCTCTCACAGTTTTCTCCACCTCTGTTAAGGGCAATTCTCTTATTCTATTTTTGCAAGGCAAAAAATGTAACAATGATGAGTCCTGTCTTTCTGTCACATTTCACATCCAGCAAGTTAGAAAATACCATTAGCTCTGCCTTTAATGTATGTTTAGAATCGATCATTTCTCACAACTCAACTACGAATACTCCAGTGTAAATCATTACTCCTCACCTGGATTATAACAAAAGCATTCTAAGTGTGCATCCCCTGCCTAAGCAGTTAAGTTATTCTTTACCCAGCTACTGAAAATTAGAGCTGTCACATTTCTGTGCTCAGACATTCTAAAAAACAACTTTGAAATGGCCAGTTTTTAGTAAGGTCACTTTAACAGCACATATATGCAAGCAGAAAGAAATTTCTATTTTGAGAAAATGGACAAGTTTAAATTATGATATGTCAATCTAAAAATTTACCAAGTATATTAATATCAAGGAACATGATATTAAGGAACACAAATGCAACATGCTGTTGGACTAACAGTAGTTATTAAATAAATACAGAAACTAAATAAAAAATTCTTTATTTGAATCTAAATGACCTTTCAGGAAGAATTAATCCTCTGGGACTTTGTATTTATTTAGGATCAGATTTTCTCTAATATCTAGTGGAGTCAGTTGAGTTCTGACATAGAAATAGCAAAGAAATAGTAACAATAGTTAACTATCAGAATTTCTGTGGGTGCCATGGTGTGCTGCATTATACCCATTCACTAATTACACTGACATCCCCAAGGGAAACATCACTTTTTATTTTTTTAAGATATTGAAACAAGCAGTTCACAACATCCCTCAATTCATTTGCTTCGAAAACTTCTCTTAAGATATTCTTATTACATAGTATTTTGATATATACTTAAAAAATGCCACACACATATTTGGGGTGATAAAGTGGACACTAGTAAATTTAAGAATTTAAGAACTGGAACATCACAAATACCATTATAGTAATTCCTTGGGTGCTTCCTTCCGTATCCCATCCTCACTGCTAAAATAGCATTCTCTTATAGCTAACCTTGATAGTTCTTGTTTACGTTCAAATTAATTTCTTCTGGCTTTATTCTCTGGAGGAGAATATCTATAAACCATTTGGCTTTTACTCACAAGTATGTGAGCATTTGCAGTATTTGGAGTGCTTATATAGTTGTAAATCCAACACTGACACAACCTCCTTTGACTGTAGAAAAGTTAATTCTTCTGAGCCATTAGTTCATCATTTGTAAAGCAAAGATAATAATTTCTAATTTCCAGGATTATTGTAAGGATTCATTATCTATAACTATTTTGATAGAAAACAAAACATTGTGACTTGTCTTACAATTTTTTTTTTTTGCAAAGTGTTAAGGAAAAATAATTAGAAGCCTGTTAGAGCTAATGAACTAAAAATAACTAGATACCAAATAATCCCTTTGGTAATATCTGCTTTAAAATTCATTAAGCATAATGTAAAAGGAAATATTTCACCCTATTTTTCCCCTAAATATTTTAACAACTGAGTCCAATCAACCTGCATGGATGATTTTGGTTGTATATATACTTGTCAGGTTGGCTAAAAGTCATGGTTATTAATGAATTAAATTACTATAAAAATGCTAAAATAAGATGAAGAAAACAATAGAGAATGCATGTGAGAAATGTCAATAGATGTTAAATTAGTCTGATCTTGTGTTTGGCTGAGGGAGTTTCTGGAATGGGGTTTCCTGTTGAACTATCTTGATCAGTCACTACAATATAATTACAAAATCCAAACAGGGGTATTAACTTCTCAGCTGAGTATGAATTTTAGATGACAAAAAGATAATTGATGATGCTTTTTCTAATAAAGGGAACTTAACTTTTATTTCTAATTTTTAAAATATAATCATCAGGAAATTTTACAGAATAGATTATACTGATTTTAATTTTATATTTTCTAGCTCTCAAATAGAGTTTACTGACATTTATAACATGTAAAAATAATATTTTTGCTGTTCTGTTTCTTTTAGAATACATATGTGAATTGGGTCCCAGTCAAAAACATTGCTTCTCTCTCATACTGTTAGGACTGAAAATTGGGATAGCTTTCGTGGAGGGCAATTAGCCTCTACTTATAAAAAAAAAAAATGCTCGGTGACCCAATAATTTTAACTGCTAGATTTTATACTAATGATAGGCTTGTATATCTTGCAGACAAAATATCTGCAAATGAAATTTGTTGCAGCTTACTTAAAGATGGAAAACATTTCTACATTCTTTACTAAAAGTTTGCATAGGGCCCTCCCTGGAGGCTCAAGGGGTTAAAATGGAGCACTATGGGGTTCTCCTTGGTGGCACAGTGGGTTTGGACACAGCATTGCAAGTGAGCAGCAGCCACTTCAGTGCAAGTTCCATCCCTGGCCCCAGAGGTGATCCACATGGCGTGGCAGATCTCTCCTGACCCGCCTGCTGCTCCCCACAGCAGTATACTTTCTCAGTTTGCCTGTTCTGCTCCTCACTCTGTATCTGGTGAACCCTCTCAGCACCCCTGCACTTCTGGCGTGTACCCCAGTTCTGTATGAATAAATACATCTTAAAAACAAAAACAAAAACAAAAACAGCACTATAAAGCTACCCCCAGTCAGTCCCAGTCCCTGGCCAGGAGAGTGACCCACATGGCACAGCAGACCTCTCCTGTCATGCCTACTGCTCCCCTCAGCAATGTTTTTCAATCTGCCTGTTCTGTTTTCTACTCTGTATCAAGGGAATCCTCTCACGCCCTGCACGTCTGGCCTATACCCCAGTTCTTGTATGCATAAAGAAATAAATCTTTAAAAAAGAAAAGTTTTTGGTTTCATTAACATGCCAATGTATTTGAGTCTCTCAATCCAAAAGATAAGTAGTTACAAAGGTGAAAAGAATCTGCTTTGGTCTGGGAGCTGGAATTATTTGTGGCCCAAACTGAATAACTGACAAATAGCTTTCAATGTACTATGTACACAGTCTCTGAGTAATAATCTATCATAAAATGGTGATTAGGTTTTTGAACAGGTCTGTTTGCATCAGATAAAGATGCAAAATATTGTAAAATGTACACCATATTTATAGAACATATTAGAGAATAGTGGCAATAGGTTTGAGAGTTTATTTCAAAGTTTTAAAAGATATTTTTAAACTTAAATACATTAAAGTAACGTATCTACCAGGAAAAAAAGTAAAAATTTCAGTAGAGCAAAGAATGAGGAAGATTTTATGTTTTATAAATTGCCATCTTGTTTACAGGTAAAGACTGCTTCAAAGTCCATATTTTATAATCATTCCATTGACTGTCAGTGAGAAACAAGGAAAGTAATTTCCTTAAAAGAAATCTAAAGGTGGCCAGGGGGAAAATTCACATTATCATTTGCATTCTCACAATACAGGTCTAAAAGCATGCAGATCAGAGAAGTGCCAATTCACTGATGTTTTCCCAACACCATACCCTTCACCATCCCTAGGAATTCCTATCTCTGTTTTGACAGTGTGATATTTGAATGACTATAGAGTCGACAAATCAGCACTCAGTCACCTAGAATGATAGTAGTAATACATACCCCCAGGGGAAGGATGCCGCTGTTTCCTGGATCGTGGAGTTGTACAACATATGGTCTGACAGATTTTAAGTTCTATGTATATATTTTTAGACATGTTTCTTTATCCTTATCTTTTAATAAAGCATAAAGAATTTGCTAACCTGTGACTTGCTTTTCACAGCAGCACTTCAGCTAGAAAGCAAGTGGCTTTGTCAGCTTAGAAAGTTTGGTGAGATGAATAATTTAGTCTGTAGGAGTAGTATGTCTAGAGAAGAAATTTAAGTAGGGGTTTAGATAATACAGGTAATTAGTTAAATGATCTTAGCATATGTAATTCACAGTAACTAATTTAAATATATACTAAAAATACATGCAGGTCATAAATCATGACTGTAATATTTTCAAGGGTTTTCATAGAGCACCTATTTCACTACATAGTAGAGGAAAATGTAATTGGTTTATGTGCTGTAAGCTTTGAAAAATGCTGTTCCTTCCTTTTTGGTTCTGCTAACATTCACAGAAAATCACAATGTCTGGTCAAAGGAGAACAGAATCAATCTAAGGTTTGTATTTAGTGTAAGGAAAAAAAAATCACTTTAGAACACTAGCCATTAATTAGACAAATGTTTGAATTTTAAGCTATTGTATTAGAGAGTACATTTTCCGCTTTTCATAGTAATTAAATGAGTACTAGGGGTGCTGTGTTATGATACTCCCCCTCAGCACTAGGAAAAAATAGTAGATTCCCTGGGCCAAGTAAGAGAGCAAAACATTCCATCTTACTGAGGCTTGGGACATTATCAATCTCATCAACAGAAACAGATGTCATTAAAATCTGCCTTCACATTCATTCTTTTTCTTTGCCAGACTTTAAGGATGGTGCCTTGTGACTTTAGCAAAGCTGACTTCTTGGTTAAGGGACTACCCAGCACGGTACTAGGTGTGCATTTATGCACAACTCAATTTACAGATGAGTTGTGGGTTCCCAAGCTTTGCTACACTGGATTGAATTTCTAATTGAGATGATGTTATAGATGTAGGTGCTGAAGTTCTTAGAAAAACCCAGAAAATGAAGTGCTAAAAAAAAAGTAGTAGAGGGCCCTCCCTGGTGGCGCAGCGGGTTAAAGCACAACACTAAGAAGCATAAGCCAGTTCCTCATGAGTTGGATCCTCGCCAGCCCGGGAGGAGATCCACATGGTGCCGCAGACCTCTCCTGACCCGCTCGCTGCTCCCCTCAGCAGTGTACTTCGTGGATCTGCCTGTTCTGCTTCCCACTCTGTCTCTGGTGAATCCTCTCACCTTCCGTGTCTCAGGCCTGTACCCCAGTTCTGCATAAATAAATAAATAAATCTTTAAAAAAAAAAGGTAAAAAAAATAGTAAAAAAAAAAAAACCACAACTGCTGTAAGACGAGTTACAAGATAAAAAACAGCAAACTCATTAAAAGTAACTCATGCTGAATACTGGTTTCTGATAAGATTTCATTTGAGGAAAATAAATATGCAGACTTTTGTAGGAATTTTGCCTATTGCATTTGTTGTAACAGTCCTAATTGATTAATATAGTGACTAGTAAGTGAAGATGGACGTAGAAGAGCTAGTAAAGTTTCAGCGGCAAACAAGTACAGGTGATTACAAAACTGAGAATACATGGTATTAGGAAAAAATGCAATTAACATATTCCTTTCTCTAGACCTTTGGTAGGTAAGTCATCATTGACTAGGATTTGCTACTTGCAGCTCAAATATGATTTTGAAAAGAGTGCTCAGTAAATGTGTTACATGCATAAATAGAATGAGAAGAGCATTGGAATGGGAGACAAAGACCTCAAGTCCAATTCTGCTTCTCCACCGGCAGCAGCAAAGAAGTTTGTCCAATTTCTCTTTTCTCATTCTAATAACAGTAACCCCTCTTTTTCTTTTGAAAAAAACGCTCCTTTCTAACTCCAAATGATTTTGTTGGGACCAACCAATAACATAAACCACCACTTGTATTCTTTTTCCAAATAGTCACAGTTTAAAAAAAAAAAAAGGCACCATATTCATGATGTTTGATTTTACGTTCAAGACTGCCTTTTCCCTTTAGTTTCTTGTTAAAAGGATGCAACATTAGAGATGTGTGCAGCCACATATTTTGTCCCATTAAGACAACAGGAAACTGATTACAGTAAGACTACATAAAGAGAGAGGCAGAGGTAAGATGCAGAAAGAGCTGTGAACCTAATTCCTGTATTTAGCCATGGATTAGAAAATCTCTGTCCTTTACCTTCCCTTGTTATAAATGGAAAAAAGTCCTCCCCATTCTCCACCTCTTTTGAATTAAATTAGCTTGAGTGATAAAAAAATTTCTGCTGCTTGTAACTAAAGAATTCTGTGTAATGTAGTTATCAGCAACATTATTTGTTAGATAAGTCATTTTGGAGCCTAAGTTTCCTTTCCTTTTTTTTTTTTTAAGCTTTATATATTTATGCATACAAGAATGGGGTATAGGTCACAGGTTTTGGGGGTGGGGTGAGAGGATTCACCATAGGCAGAGTGAGGAGCAATTTCCTTTTCTATAAATACAGAGGTTGGACAAGGTGATCATGAACATTCTTGCAAGTTTAGTTTCCATTTTTCACAGTTTTATGAAACTATAGCATTTAAGCCCAGATATGCTCATCTGTCTAAATACTTGGTGTTCATATTTTAAGGGGAAATGGAGATACTATTTTTATAACACAGAATTAAATACATTAATATAGGTGAAGTAATTAAAATAGTACCTGGTGAATGGCATCATATGAGTATTTTCAAATGCAATTTTTTTATTTGTCCTTTCCTTCAAAATTCCTATCATTTAGACTATGTAAATCAACAAACTAAGTTACAGCAAATGTGCGCAGCTCATTGTAGATTAAAGTGTTGGCAGAATATGACCAGTAGCCAGATGTTCCTTGAGCTAAGAATGGTTTTTATCTCTTAAAAGGGTAGTAAAAAAAAAAAAAAGATGAATTTGCAAGAGACAGTATGTGGTCCACAAAGCCTAAAATATTTATTATTTGAAAGTTGGCTTAATTTGTTTTTCCTTCCAAATGTGTTTATGATTTAAATTCACCATGCTGTAAATACCAAGGAATAAATCTCTAAAGGTGGAATTTCAAATATAGTACATAGGAAAGGAGACAGTTTTGGACAAAGAAGATTTTATTCCACCTTGGGAATATTTTCTCCCCTGCTCTCTGGTGAAATAACATTTTCTACCAGTGATTAAGAATCATTTCAGGGTAGTTGTAGGCATAGAACTAGACAGAAGGCTACTTGAATGTTTTTTCTCCCTGTAAGTAGTCTTAGAAACAAGAAAACTAACAATAATGTATATAAATCATTACTTAATGAATTACAGCAAATCATTACTTCCACTATGCCCTAAGTAACTTTTTTGCTTTAGTGACTTGTGTTAGCAATTGTGTTAGTGACTACAAGTGGAACCTGACAGGACTAGTCAGATCCAATTGGTGAAGAATGTATCAAAAGTCCCCTGAGTTTATCTGATCTTGTGCTTATTATATACTAAGACTTCCCCCTCTAGGTGGGATTTGTCTTTCAATTTCTGAGTATGTGATGCATGAAGAAGCATATTCCCCTACTGTTGCTGTACAGGCTTGCTCTAAAACATCCTCCCTTCACCACCCCCGGGTAGAGTTAACATCACCCCTTGTGGCCTATGTGAGAGAGGCTGTTATCTCCCAGAAACACACTCACCTGAAGTATTCTTTTGATCTATTGTGTCAATGAATCTCAGTTTCAAAATTAACTGCCATAGTTAGAGTACCAATTTTATTCTTGAGTGAGGCATTCAGGGGTCCCCAACTGTTGGCTGTTAATAGAATTACAGGATCAGACAACCCGACAGGTACTTTAATTCACCAAGCTAAACAGATCTAGACTGAAAGGGATTTCAAATGGTTATTGTATTTCTCTAGGCCAATTCTGTTTCTCTTATGGTGGCACCTAACATGAGAGTCCAGTATCTTATCAGGTCTAGAATCAGCAAATTTGCTGAATTTCTTGTCATGGAACTGTGTGGCAATGAGTGTGGGAGTAGGAAAGCTAACTTAGGAAGTCCTTCTAAACCCTACTTAGTTCTAAAGGCACATTTCAGAGAAAGAAAGTTGCCAGTAATAAAATCTTTAGAAGGTTGTTACAAGGCAACTGTTTTGATTAGGCAGGAAATTAAGCTTACTATTATTTTTTTCTTGTTAGCTTGCAAAGAGGGGGTGTTAATGACCTGGGACTACTGGGTAGCTTTATCTACTGTCTTACTCTATCCAAAGCAATTTGTTGCCTTTTATCTTGTATTCATATACAAACAAAATAGAGAGAGAATGGGAAAAAAGAGTTCTGAACAGACTTAATGTTCTTTGGTGGGCTTTCAAGAAAGACCAGTAGGAAGCTGGGAGATATATGTAGGAAGTCGATATGGAATGAAGAATACATTTGTCTATTGAGTCTAGGAGTCTGTAGGTGTTACTATGTGGGATAGAGGGCAACTTTTTTTTAATAAAAGGATTTATTTATTTATGCATACAGAACTGGGGTACAAGCCAGAGGTGCTGGGGCAGTGAGAGAATTTGCCAGAGACAGAATGCTGAGCAGAACAGGCAGATCAAGGAAGCACACTGCTGAGGGGAGCAGTGGGCGGGTCAGGAGAGGTCTGCCATGCCATGTGTGTCACCTCCAGGGTGGGGATCCAACTGGCTCTGAAGTGGCTGCAGCTAGCTTACAGTGCTGCCCCCCTAAATTTTGTTCACCAGGAAGGGCCAGAGGACAACTTTTTTCTGACCTTAATTGGGTTTGCCAAGATCCAAATATGAGTGGCCAACTGAGGGGCTGTATTTTGCAAGCAGTCTTAGCATGAAATACTAAGGATATTTCCTGAGCACAGCAGGTCAGATGGGCATTTCAGCACTGTGGAAAACTTTTAATTAAAAGACGGAAGAGAAAGAGAGACAAACAAATGCAATAGACTAAAAATGAAAACAATGAACTATAAACCAGAGATATTTTGTGGGGATGGAAGGGAGAATGGGATCGGAACTGAGGTGGGAAGAGTGCATTAAACTGTGGTGATGGCGCACAGGTGAAGTGATGTTGGAAAGCCCATGGGGATTACAACTGAGATGAAAAAATGCACAAAGTGAAGAATGATGTAAATATATATATATATGTTAAAAAAAAAAAAAAGGGAAGAGGGGCCTCCCTGTTGGCAAAAGGGATTTAGTCTTAACACTATGAAGCTATCTGCAGCCACTGTAACTCAAGTTTGATCGCCAGCCAGGGAGATAATCCACATGGCGCAGCAGACATCTCCTGTCTTGCCTGCTGCTCCCCTCCACAGTGTATTTCAGTCATTCTGTTTCCCACTCTGTCTCTGGTGAATCCTTTCACCACCTGCACCTCTGGCCTGTACCCTATGTATAAATAAATAAATCTTAAAAAAAAATATTTCTCAAACTTAAAAAAAAAATAAAGAGGGAAGAGGTGCTTCTGATTATAGCACATATTCTGTATATGAACTTGACTTGACATTCAGCAGCTAACCTCAATTTCTAAATCTAATTATACTGCAACAGACTTTTGGATTGAGAGAGGGGAGGAGATGTTTCAATGTAGATGTGGTAATGTTCTTTTTTTTTCATGTAAGATAATTAAAAAAAAATACATATACTACCTACCATCACCATGATTCAATTTTTCTAATATATATTACAATGCAAATTTGACCTAAAAATTGAATCACTTTAACCTTTATTTTAAAAAGTATAAAACTTTTAACCAGCTTCTAGGAAATACTCTTAACCATGTTGCTACTAGTTGCTATCATCCTTTTTCCTCTTTGTCCCCTCATTGTTGCCTCCTCCCTGTCTCTGGTCTTCTCTGCTACCCTTACTATTTCCAGCCACACTTTTTCTTAATTACATTAATTGAGTAGAGGCTTGGGTCACCTATGCTTTTGGCGAAGTGATAGGGAGAAGCATACAGGGGAGTAGATAGGGCTTTGTCTAATTTTCCACTATATCCATCAGTTAAGCAATTTCCCAGAGAAGTCAGACGGCACTCAGAGAAGTGGAGAGAGAGATTTACTTATCACACTGGTGGGTTCAGTGGGATCAATCCCAAAAGCTGAGCCCTGAATTACAGGAATGGTGAGATTTTATACAGTTTGTATGAGGAAACTTGTCATCCCATCTGTCATAGCATAAGCATTCTTTATTGTTAGGAAGGATAGATAAACTTTTGTTCCTTCAGTTGTTTAAAATCTTCAGGTGCCAGACTTGTGCACAACCTCACACTGCTCAGTGGCCCAAGTCCCTGCCAGGGATGCAGCACACGGGCCCCTCCCTCTAAAGGCCTGTGTGTGGACTTGTTCTTATCTGCATCTCCTCCTGGTGTTTCTTCATGGACCAGCCACTTGAGCCAGCCTTCCAAAGATGCCACAGAAGTGGACAGCCTGCTCAGACCCTTTTGCAGCCTTGCTCCAACCACAACCCAGAAGCTGGTTGGTCAACACATGGCAGAAGCTTGAGGAACATCAGATAGATGTACATAAACTGTTGGACTGGCCCCAGTGTCAGGTTTTCCTGCTTCCTCTCCGGTTTAAGTGTTTTTGTTATATTAGCTTATTGCCTGTCCTGACAAAATCTGGGGGCAGACCCCTTGTGTTTTGGGCTGTGGCCAGCGCCCTACTGTTTCTGTGTCTTGCACACATGTATCCAAGGTCTCTGGTTCTTCTATGTGCTCCCAATGAAACCTGTTTGTTTGCTCTACTGGTATCTATAAATGTTCTAATTATACCTGATATAAGTCTCTGTGCCCTCACTTTACTCATCCCTGACTTCAAGCTTCTGTTAGGTAAACAAGCTACCCAATGTTCACATACTGGCCCTGGCCATTGTTCTAAATGTAACCCCCTGAGCATCCTGTTGCTTGTGGGTTTTGGTGATTCTACAGGGATAATCTTAAAGACTGTTGTTTCTATGCCAACAAGTCAGGTGTTGTTCATGAATCATTATGTTGATATTCCCTAGCCCTTGGTAGAAATATCAAAAGGGGGGAAATGAAGCCAAAAGTTTCCCAAATCTGCTTAGGTTCTGCTACTTTCCCAGGCCTGCTGCTTGGGGAAGTCTGCTGCTTGGATTCTCCTGCTTGCTAGAGCAGAAAATTCCTTCAGTGTGCTGCTTGTCTACTGTAGTAGCTATTGCTACCTTGACCACCTTCCCAAACAATCAAGAATGCTTATGCTATGATGGATGGGATGACAAGTTTCTTCATACAAACTGTATAAAACCTCACCATTCCTGTAATTTGGGGCTCAGCCATTTAGGACTGATCCCACTGAGCCCACCCATGACAAGTAAATCTCTTTACTTCTCTAAATGCGTTTTGATTTCTTTGGGAAATTGCTGTAACACTATTAACTTGGATATAGGCGCTTCTCCCATGCAGAATTAGATTTTACAAATTCACATAAAAAGACCATCTCTAACTTTTGAGGACCCCCTTTTTTTTTTAAACTGACAAAGCTACAATAAGTCACTTACTAGACAGGCTGATTATTAATAATTTAAAGCCCAAAGGCAAATCTTTGTCCTTATAAACAAAGCAAAGTTAATTCAAAACAAACTGACATTAACTAGCTTGGGGTAAGGAACTGAGTGAAAATAAAATAATAAATTAGTTCATTGGCATAAAAAATGGAACAAAAATTGCAGTAGAGTTTAGTACCAATCCCCTTTCCTATTTTCTGTTTTTCTAAGGCCAGAACTACCACTTCCTCTTGAACTACCACTTCCTCCTGAAGATAACTTACAAACATGAAGCCAATTTTGTTAATTTATGCATTATTTTTCTTTTCTTTTCTTTTTTTAATATTTTTTTTAATTTTTTTTAAAGATTTTATTTATTTATTCATACAGAACTGGGGTACAGGCCAGAGATGCGGAGGGTGAGAGGCTTCACCAGAGACAGAGTGGGGAGCAGAACAGGCAGATCGACGAAGTACACTGCTGAGGGGAGCAGCGGGCGGGTCAGGAGAGGTCTGCCACGCCATGTGGTCACGTCCGGGGCAGGTGGGAATTGAACTCATGCGGAAGCGGCTTTAGATTCTCAGTGCTGTGCTTCAACCCGCTGCGCCACCAGGGAGGGCCGCATTATTTTTCTTTTAAATAAAGGACTTATTTATTTTTGCATACAAAAACTGGGGTACAGTACTTTTTTTTTTTTAGAGGCTTCACCAGAGAGAGTGGGGAGCAGGGGGTGAGGCAGGAGCCATCTGCTGTGCCACGTGGGTCACCTCCCTGGCCGGAATGGAACGGCTGCTGTGGCTGCCGCTATCTTCACAGAGGTAAGAATTAACTCCTTGAGCCACCAGGGAGGCGCTATTATTCTTTTGGAGGTCGCAGTAGAATTGTACTGAATTGATCTTAACCATTTCTACCATCTCCAGGTAGGTGACTTAAAGGAACCAGGGAGGTCTAAGGCGACCTCCCCAGAGAAGAAAAGGAATCCTTCGTGAAGATTTAAGTTTCTGTTGAAAATGTAGCCTAAAATCGTCACAGATTCGATCCCAAATTTAATTTGTGCTGTAAGCAGACAAGTTGCACTAGAATTTTCTCCTAGCCTGGAGGATGACGCCCAATCCTTGCTAGTAGCCACACTCCAGGATGTCCAAGATGCCTCCTGATTACTGAAAGCCTCAGGTTTCATAGCGTTCTTCTGTGCCAAACGCCACGGTTCACCGACATCCCCTTAGACACGTTTATAGGGCCAATGGCTCTAACAGGCTGCAAAACACCTCCATAATAGCGACTTTCCCACAGCGGGTCGCCACCAGCAACAATCCCCGAGGCTGGGCCTCAGTATTTGGTAAATGCCGGTTCTCGCCCCCATACGGACAGTTCCCAGCGCTCATCACGGTCTCCTATCGCCCCCTGCCGGGCTCCTCGCGTCACATTAGGAGGATGGCTGTGAGTGACGTCACTTCTACGCGCGACCACGACAGGAAATTCGCTTTGATTCACTTCCGCCCCTTTTCCGCTCAGTTCCCCGAGGCGCAATAAAGAAATCTGAAGTATTTAGGTGCAGTCCAGTGGGAGGTGGGTGATTCGGTACCGCCGCTGTGCTTTCTCTTTTTAGAAGCATATTTGGAGGACTTTGATGTGCCGCGCTGTGCTTCCAAAGTTGTTCTTGGGGAAGGAGGAATGCTGGGAAGAGCCCCTGGTTTGGAACCTGGGAGTTAGTAGTGTTTTTAGTTAAGCGAGACAGCTGTGATCGAGCCTTACGCCGTAGCTAACTAAAGATGAGCTAGTAAAGAGCGCGGCGCTCCTCCAGGTTTTGTAGTTTTAGAATAATGTCTACCTTTTAAGTTGTGGGGTTTAAGCAGCAGAACTTGGCGAGGCATTTAGCTCTGGCTTTACGAGTCGTACTCGGAATTCTGCTACCTTTCACATCACACCAAGGCTTATACTTTTCCTTTTCTTAATAGCTCAGAAATGCCACCGTGCTATTTCTAGGGACAACTTTTCCAGCTTTTCCGGAGGGATGCAAAATCCTCTTTCCATAAGAAAATGAGGTGAGAAATGCACTGCTACTATCTCTAAATCTCTTCAAACTTAAGTTTATTTTCTTAGAAGATCAACGGTGCTTAGCTATTTCCATTAAAATCCCCTTATTCAGGCGAGTGGTGGAACAATATGAATTAGCCATAGACCTCGTAAGTTACAAGTGTTCAGTATATTTGTTAACTTTGAACTTTAACCCTTGAAAAATGGTTTTGATTAAAGACGTCAATTTGAGAGATTGAAATACATAATGGAATGTTTTTGATAATTGTAGGTTGAAGCAATGGATTAGACTTCTTAAATATTTAATTATTTACATGAGACTTCTTAAATATTAAACTTACTAGACATTATAGAATTTTGAGTGGAGCTGGGTGCTGAAGAGTATCATTGATATTCTTAGAAGTCTACTTTTTGTGTATCAGAAATTGAAAAATAAAGGTATTTATTTTCCTTTACTTTTCACACACTCAAGACAATTTTTTTTGAGTTTTTTATTTTAATATAATAGTTTATTTTTACATTATTTTGGGCCTTTTTCCACTCAGTTGTAATCCCCATGGACTTCTCATCATCAAATCACCCATGTGCCATTCATCACCATAGTCCAGTGTGCTCCCCCCTACCCCCATTTTGATCCCATTCCCCCCCCAGTAAAATGTCTCTGGTATATTGTTGTTCATTATTTTTTATTTCTCTTTGGTGCTTTATGCTCCTGCTATGAATGAAACCATCCATTTTTTTTTCTTTCTGTCAAGCCAGTATATTTTTAACTTCTTGCCTCATTGCAAAATACTACATAGCACTTAATTTTTTAAATAATTGTTATTCTGTTTACCCCCTTTTCCCCACCCCTATATATTAATGTCCTTCTCCCACTCCTCTATTTATGTTAGTGGATTCTAGCCATAGTGTTTGGCAGTATGCAACATAGAATATTTGGTCATCTTTTTATTATGTTAGTTTTTTTTTTTAAAGATTTACTTTTTTATGCATTCAGAATTGGGGTACAAGCCAGAGCTGTAGGGTCAGTGAGAGGCTTCACCAGAGACAGAGTGGGGAGCAGAACAGGCAGGACAGGTCTCTGACAAAGTACACTGCTGAGGGAAGCAGTGGGCGTGTCAGGAGAGGTCTGCTGCGCCATGTGGGTCACCTCTGGGGTGGGGATTGAACTCATGCTGAAGTGGCTTTAGCTTCTTAATGCTGTGCTTTAACCCGCTGCACCACCAGGGAGGGCCCACGTTTTATTTTTTTAACAGAATGTTTGGTTTTATATTGCATAGCTGTATCACAATTTATAAATCATTCTGTTGGTGACTACTTAGGTTCCTTTTTCCAATGCTGCTAATATTTTGATGGTCATTTTTTTTTTTTCATAACAAATATATACTTTTATCCTTCCATTTACTTTGTTGGATAGTCTTTCAAACATGGAAATGCTGTATTAAAAGATAATTTGTATGGTACCAAATTCCTTTTCAAGAATGGTATTTGAGTGTTTCCCGAATTTCCTCATATGCTTATAAGTTACCATTGTCCCAGTTTTTAGATTTAGTTGATACTGCTTATACTGGTTTTTGGTTCAGTTTATTGCATTTACAGTATTGTAGTCAAACCCAGACTTTAGCTGTTCCAAGTTCTAAGTCCAGTTCAACTGTTTTTTTTTCTAAATAGAACACTTAGTTTTAGATTCCTTAGTAATATTATGAAACAAATTTGTTAAGTTAAATGTTTATAGGAAGATCATATTTGAATGGGATCCTCTACTATGCTTAGGTATTAGAAATACAGGCTTTTCCAAAAGACACAATAGCTTAACTGAAGCCAGGGTGACAAGAATGGGCAAGGATATTGAGAGTCAGAGGTACGAAAGGCAGTGGTGTCTGGTTGTAAGGTTGCATAGTCAAAGACATGGCTAAAAAATTAGTTGGAACGGTGTGGTGAGAAATTTGAAGGTCAATTTGAAGATAGTATTCACCTCTACAGGTGAGTGCTATGGAGGTCTTTAATGAGGTAGTAAGAAGCAATTCACACCTTTTTTACAAGTATACTATGGTAGCAATTTTGAGTGATGTTTAGAGAGGAAAGTTAGGTGCCTGTTGTAATCTGGATGAAAGAACTGCAAAGACTATAGAGATCAGATTCCAGAGATAGTGAAGAAGCTGAGCTATGATATGATGACTGGGGTTGAGGAAGGAAGAATGCAAAGCTCTTTTAGACTTTTATCACGAGTGACCATTAAGATAGTGATAGTGATTTCATTAATCAGTGGAGGGATTGTTTAGGGGCTGGAAAAGATGGCACAGTTACATTTTGGGCATTTGTATGAAGGGTGTTTCCATGGATGATAAATATGCACAAAGATAAAATCACTGTGACACATTCAGGAGAAACCTTGCTACTCTTTTTAAGAAATTTGGCATACAGATATTTTTACTTACATTTAGTCTGTCATTGCTTCAGTTTCATTTGAACTTTCTGGGACTTGTTCAGCTGAGTTTGTCATAATGTTAATAACAATCTCAAGAGAGTATGTTGTCCTGAGTAGTAATCTTCAGACTCTGTGTATACTTGCAATAAGGTTTATACATGTACCTTTAGTATATGTATATTTACTGATTAGTGACATGCTTGCCTTACTATTATATAGCATATATTATAGAATATATTAAAAGTAGACATTTTAAATGACCAAACTAAATATAAAATAGAAGTTTCACTGTTTCTTCCTATATACTATTATTTTATACTCTGCTCTCTGAAGCACTCAGCTACAATTGTAGTGTTCTGTCCCATTATCCAGTAGGGGTCACCCTTTGAACATCTGTAAGAGACAACAGATGGTTGAATGTATAAAGTGGAGTCTTCATTCTTTAGTAAGAAAAGGACCATATTTTTAAGTTTTTAAATGCATGCATTTTTGGAAGACAAGCTACAGAGTTGTATGGTATTATAGGGATGTGAAGAATTGTGAACTCAGGATATAGGGGGATTTAAGTATATTTTTGTTTTCACTCACCATATTGATGTTTACTTGGTGAGTGTTCTATATTTCTATTTGAGTGTTATTTGATCCCATAGTTTTAGTCTTTCTGAAGTTTTTTTGAGGGTCTATAGATTTATCTGAGCTATAGGCATAATGTAAGTTTTAATTAAATTGGAATAATCAGAAGGACAAAGGAAGATTTTTGATGATTTTGAAAACAGTTGTCTCAGGACCAGTGGTGAAATGGAAACATCTGTTTTTTTTTTCTATTTTATACTTAATTAGAAAAGAGGAAAGGGAAACACTCCCTTTACATTATAATAGTTCATAGTAAGTATTGTGAAATTAAGAATTAGATTTTTTGCAGATAAATAGTCTGAAAATGTATGATTTAAAAATATATACATGCATTGCACAATCAGAACTCACGTGGTTTGGGGACATAAATCAGTCAACAAGTTGAATAAAGGAACACTTTTGACTTTTCTTCTAAAATACTTCCCATAAATGGAGCTGTTCATTTTGTTAGACTTATGATTATTCTCACATATATGTTCGTATATGTCATGCCTCATTTCTAAGTGACCAAAAAAATGAATTATTGAAAAATTTAATCACTTGTATGAAGTTATGTGTATTATGAAACAGATGCCTAGAGCCCTGGGTTAGTCTTTTGTGATGTGGTGTGGTAGAGGAAAATGGTAAAAGTAACTTTTTAATGTTTATTTCTCATCTCAGTACAGATCCATGTGTAGAACTGGGGTACAGGCCAGAGGCTCAGGGGCGGTGAGAGGCTTCACCAGAGACAGAGTGGGGAACAGAACAGGCAGATCAACGAAGTACACTGCTGAGGGGAGCAGCGGGCGGGTCAGGAGAGGTCTGCCACACCATGTGGTCACCTCCGGGGCAGGTGGGAATTGAACTCATGCAGAAGCGGCTTTAGATTCTCAGTGCTGTGCTTTAACCCGCTGTGCCACCAGGGAGGGCCCCAACTAGATAATTTAAAAAAAAGATTTATTTATTTATGCATACAAAGAATTGGGGTACTGGCCAGAGGTGTATGGGGGTTAGGGTGTGTGAGAAGATTTGCTAGAGACAGTTGGAAGCAGAACAGGCAGATTTACAGCAATACACAGCTGAGGGGAGCAGCATGTGGGTTAGGAGAGCTAGGCCAAACAGTGTGGGTCACCTCCCAGACCAGGGATTGAACTCTTACTGCAGTGGCTTTGGACAGCTTCACTGTGCTGTGCTTTAACCTGCTGCGCCACCAGGAAGGGCCCCCAACTAGATAATTTTGAAGACACAAATTGTTTTGGAGTTGTTGGTTTACAACCAAAGGGGGTGTAGGCTGCACTGAGTGAGGTGGAAGAGTAGGAACGGGGACTATATAAGCTAAGAATTAAGTCTCTGATGATAGTATGGGTTTAAAAAGTACCCTGAACTTACAAAAAAGTGTTTAAAACTGAAATTAGATAGTCTGAAGTATTGATTTTCTGGGTTATATTTAGAATTTGATAATAAGGCCTTGCAAATAGAGGCAAAGAAGTCTGACATCTGTGAGCAGGAGCAAGGCCAGCAGTTAAAAGACAAGCAGAACTGAAAGTATTAACTACTAGAAGTAAACCGAAGGTTTGGATACCAGGAGAACAAAGCAGAAATAGAGGGGCAACTGGTTTTTGGTATCCCAAGCAGGCAAGGCTACCTAAAAAGGGCAAGGTAAAGGCAAGAATGTGAGAAAGCTAGAACAGTGGACAGTGTGCTTTTCTTTTTGTTGAGGTGAAAACAGCCCCAGGTCCCCAGATACGAAGAAACTGTGAGCTAAGAGAGTGGGAGTAGGGTAGCTGAATGGTTACCAAGCACCAGGAAAGCTGGAGTTTTAGATTTTTTTTTTTGGTAGAAATTAATGTAATGCCTATAGCATTACAATTAGCTGTTTAACACATATGTTTGCATAATATTATATTTGTTATTTTACACAGCATTCTTAAAGGTTTGGGCTACCTCACCATTATGACACCAAGAAATCTCTGGTATATGAGAAGTAACTTTTTTTTTGGCTCAAGATGTTGGATGACCCGATTTTCAGCAGAAGTTCTCTCCAAATCCATTCCATTTAGGTTTTTTGGTGTTAAGTATGACGATACAGATATTGAGCCTTTGGAAAATGAAGAATTGCTGAATAACTTACTTACTATAGGAGTAGATGTTCACATGGCAAAGAAACGACAGCCTGGAGTTTTTCACAGGGTGGGTACTAATGAGCAGGGCTTGAAGATGTTCCTTATGTCCAAAGGAGCTAGCAAAAAAGTGGTTGCAAGCATCATATCAAGATATCCACGAGCCATAACACGCAAAATTGAAAGTCTTTCAGAACGGTGGGATCTGTGGAGAAGAATTATGACTTCAGATACTGAAATTGTAAATGTTCTGGAACGCTCTCCTGAATCCTTTTTTCGTTCAAATGACAACCAAAACCTGGAGAATAATATAGAGTTCCTCTACTCCGTTGGATTGTCACATGAATTACTTCGTCGATTGTTGACCAATGCCCCTCGCACCTTCTCCAATAGTCTTCATTTGAATAAACAGATGATTGAACTTTTACAAAAAGTCTCTGTGTCCTTGGGTCACAATGATCCTGAGGATTTTGTCAGGAAGATCATTTTCAAAAACCCATTCATCTTAATTCAGAGCACCAAACGGGTGAAAGCTAACATTGAATTTTTACAGTCAACTTTCAACTTGAACAATGAAAAGCTGCTCATCCTGATATGTGGTCCAGCAGCTGAAATCTTAGACCTTTCCAATGACTATGTCAAAAAAAACTACATAAATATAAAGGAGAAGCTGTTTTCTCTTGGGTGTACGGAAGAAGAAGTTCTTAAATTTGTCTTAAGCTATCCAGATTTGATCTTTTTGGGAGAGAAAAAATTTAGTGATAAAATAGACTACCTCATAGGAGAAAGCATTAGCATTTCACAAATAATGGAAAATCCTCGGATTCTGGATTCAAGCATAAATACTTTAAAAAATCGAATAAAGGAACTAGTAAATGCTGGCTATGACTTGCGTACATCAAAACTCACTCTTCTGTCTTTGAGTCAAAAAAGATTCAAAGCTAAGTTGAAAAAGCTAAACACTGTATAGAACATTGTTCTGGCAAATTTTCAAAAGTCACTTTTATAATTTTGTGTTAATCTTTTTTTAAAAATTTTTACCCTTTCAAAAAGGAGAGGTTTGATATCAACCATATCTATATATATCTTTAAAATATTCATAGAAACTCATCAGTATGTTCTGGTATTCTTCCCAGCTATCTGTTCACTCGTTTGATGCAACATCCTATTATGTGATACAGACTGTGTCTGGTGTGTGAATGCTAGTTCCCGAGTCGGGGCAAAAACTGTGTGGAAAGATAGAGTACAAAAGAAAGTTTTGTGGTTTCTACAGTGATTACAAAGTTAACAGATCCTTTTAGGTAATTCTGTATGCTGTTATGCTTTGATTGGCAACATATTCTGTTATCCATGCTTAATTAGTTATGGTTCATCTTCAAAACGGAATGCCAATTAAAATATGAAATAGAAAGGAGAGTATGTTCATCCCAAGTTCTACATATTCCACTTAATCATTAGTGTGCTTCTCCTACCCTCCAATCTAGTCACAATTTACTATGGGAAGACAAGGGCAACTTTGGTAAGCAAAATAATTACCACAAATATGTCAATGTCTTAATTCCCAGAACCTATGCCTATGTTATATTACAGAAGGACTTTGTAGATATGATTAAGTTAAGGACCTCAAGATGGGGAGATTATCCTGGATTGTATTGGATAGGACCAATTTAATCATAAAGTCTTTAAAAGTGGAAAAGGGAGTCTGAAGAGAAGGTCACAGTCATGCAATGGACATAATTCACTTTTTCTGGCTTTGAAGGAAGGGTATGCTATGAACCACGGAATGCAGGTAGCATCTAGGAAATGGGAAAGATAAAAGAACCAATTCTTTAAAGCTGTCAGAAAGAAAAGAAAAATATGTAAGAGCTCAATAAATACTAATACGTCATTTAATAAATACTAATACTTCATTGAAAAAAAAAAAGCTATCAGAAAGGAATGCAACCTGCTGGGAGCTAGCATTTATTCCATTGCCACCCACAGAACCATAATAATAAATCTATTGTTTAAAGTGACTGAGTTTGTGATAATTTGTTAAAGTGGTAAATATATTAATAGAGCAACTAAGTAAATTATTCATTGCATTGTAGTGGACAAGTCACAAAATAGGGTGTTCTTTTAAAATGTATATTTCTTAGAATAATTCCCTTTTTTAGCCACTGGTAATATGGAATGATTTATAAAGTCCACTGAATAAGTGGATAAAAATCTAAACCATACATTAAGTTATAATGCATATAAGTTTGTTATAAAGAGAATATAGTTTAAAAAATAGTGATAGTTTCTGTGTATAATAGAAATAAAGAACAAGAATTTTCTAGAGGAAAGAACAGGATTTTCCAGAGGCATTGATTTAAAATATTACAAATTAGGTATCTTGAAGATACTCATAATCTAGTTTTGAAATAAAGACAAATTATATGACCATAGTACTTTTAATTGCTTTCCAGAGGATTTTGAATTAAAGTGATGTTCAGCTTTTAAAACCTTACTTCCTGTGGGCTCTCCCTGGTGGCACAAGGAGTTAAGTGCAGCATTATTGCAGCATTATCCACAGCCACTGCAATGTGAGTTCAATCCCCACTAGGGAGGTGACCCACATGGTGTGGTAGACTTCTCCTGTCCTGTCCACTGCTCCCCATTAGCAGTGTATTTCAGTCAATCTGCCTATTCTGCTTCCTACTCTTTCTCTGGTGAATCCACTCATACCCGCACCTCTTGCCTGTACCCCAATTCTTGTACGCATAAATAAATAATAAATCTTCTAAAAAGAAACTTGTTAGTGATGCCTCAAAAAAACCCAAAAAACTTATTTCTAACATTGACAGGGGCAAAAATTCCTGCTTTTTCAAAGCTGCTTGACTGGCCCTGAATTTGACTTTTCACTGATGTTATTTCCAGCATGCTCTCTGATGGCAAAGCCTAGTTTAGAAAACATGGACTTTAGAGATACATTTCTTTAGAGTGCTATATCTAAATATTCTTGACTAGTTCTGTGGTGTTATATAAATATTTTAATTTTTCTTTTTCATCTATAATATTAAAATTTGTCCTCAGTAACAATTGCATGATACAGGACTTCTAAGGTTTACATATAGTAATTGTAGTATTATTTAAAAAAATATTGATTCTTAATTCATGCATACAGCTTACCAACTAACAGTATACAATTTAAGATGTTTTACTTAAGGAGTATATAACCAGCATAATTAATTTTAGAATGTATATACCCTTTGGAAGGAACCCTGTATCATTAGCATTCAATCTCTAGTCCTAAGCAATCACTGACCTACTTACTGTCTATCAGTCTCCCACTTAAGGACATTTTATATAAGTGAAATTGTATAATATGTGGTCTTTTATGACTAATTTCTTTCACTTAACATTATTTTCAAGATTCATTCATGTATTTCATTTTTATGGACAAATAATGTTCCATTGTGTGACTATAGTAGTAGTATAGGGAGTAAGTCCCTTCCCCGCCCCCATGGCTTAAAACATTAATGTCTTAAGTATTGAGTTGTGTGTGTGGGGGGGGATTGTAGAGGTACTATGTAATCGCACAAATTTATAATGAGCTTGAAGTAAGTGGGGAAAGATTAAAATCTGTTGGTACTCCCTGTCAGGGACTTATATCTGAGCTGATAAGAGATGGTACAGTAGCAACAGTTACAGTGAACAGTCAGACTATGGGATGTGCAGACATACTCTAAACGTTTGTTTGATGGCATGAAGGGCAAGGTGAAAAGGTCAATCTTTTAAGAATTGGATCTGAGTAAGAGTCATTGTTTTTTTTTTAATTTTTTACATCATTCTTTATTTGGTGCATTTTTTCATCTCAGTTGTAATCCCTGTGGGCTTCCCACCAATACCATGTGCCATCACCATTGTCCTGTGCACTTTACCCACCCCAGTTTTTATCCTATTCCCCTTTCCACCCCATAACATGTCTCTGGTTTATAGTTGTTTATTGTTTTCATTTTTACTTTATTACATTTGCTTCTGTCTCTCCCTCTCCCCCACCCCCATCCCTTTTGCTCCTGTTTTGAGTGAAATCATCTGATATTTTTCTTTTTGGCTTATTTCATTAAGCATAACCCCTTCTATCTCCATTCATGTTGCTGCAATAGGTATGAGTTTATCTTTTTTGATTGCTGAGTAACATTCCATTGTGTATATATACCACATCTTTTTAATCCAGTCATCTATTTTTGGGCATTTGAGTTGATTCTACATCTTTACTATTGTAAATAGTGCAGCAAAAAAGATGGGGGTGCATGTGTCCTTTTGAATAGATGTTTTTGTGTCCTTTGGGTAGATACCTAGGAGTGGGATTGCTGGGTCACATGGAAGCTCCATTTTCAGTAGTTTGAGAAGCCTCCAAACAGCTTTTCATAGCGTTTGGATCAGTTTGTATTCTCACTAGCAGTGTAGGAGAGTTCCTTTTCCCTTACATTCTCACTAACATTTTGTTGTTGCTAGTTGTCTTTTTTTTTTTTTTTAAAGATTTATTTATTCATAGAGAACTGGGGTACAGGCCAGAGATGCGGAGGGTGAGAGGATTCACCAGAGACTGTGAGGAGCAGAACAGGCAGATCAACGAAGTATACTGCTAAGGGGAGTATTGGGCCGGACAGGAAAGGTCTGTCTCCCCATGTGGTCACCTGGGGGGGGAGGGGGCTCGAACCCATGCAGAAGTGGCTTAAGCTTTTTAGTGCAGTGCTTTAACCTGCTGCGCCACCAGGGAGGGCCTGCTAGTTGTTTTAATATGTGCCTTTCTCACTGGTGTGAGATGGTATCTCATTGTGGTTTTAATTGAGGTGATTCTTTTTTTTAAGGTATATTGTAGAATTCTTCATTAGTAAAATGAAAATTCTTGCTTAAAATGGGAAAAAATGAAAAAGGGTTGCAGAAGGAAAAATAACTTATCTTCTAGGGAGTTAATTGTATTTTAGTGACTTGCTATTTTTCTTTGCAGAAGATAATCTTACATAAGTGAAATATGTAAATACATGCCTTATGTAGTTTATATATTTAAATTGAGATCAGACTTACTTAAATTGCTTTTTTAACCCTCTACATCTTAACATAATTAGTATACGTGACTTGCAGAATTAATGAAGTGCCTACCGGTAATGTAGATTTTATTTTTTTTTAAACTATTTACTTACTTATGCATGCGAGAGCTAAGGTACAGGCCAGAAGTGTGGGGAATAAGAGCATTCACCAGAGACAGTGGGGAACAGAACAGGTAGATTGATCGAAATACACTGCAGAGGGAGCAGCTAGAGAGACAGGAGAGGTCTGCTGTGCTTTGTAGGTCAGCTCCCAGACTCGGGATAGTGTCATAGTGCTGAGACTTAACCCCTTGTGTCAGTGGGGCCCTGTGGACATACTTCTTAAGTTAAAATTTTGCTCTGAAGATGTGACCATCAAGAGTATTGAGTTTTGCTGTTTTCCAACTGTCAGAGACATCTGCAAAGCTTCATTTTTTTTTGAAAGTTTAATTATTATTATTATTATTTTTTTAAAGCTTCATTTTTTAAAAATGAAAACTATGTGCATTCTAAATTACTGACATGAAGTTTAGGACTTCAAATAACAAGACAGTTTCAAAGAATAAAAAAAATTATTTTCTTCATGAACTTAGAAGAGTATAAAAATGAGTATTTATGAAAGGGTTTATTGGTTTGTTTAAACTGTCATTTTTCCTTTAGTCATAATTTCTAAGGTCTGGGTAGGTATGCAGTTTATAGCTGTATCCGGTAATATGACTTGGGTCTTGACTGTTGGCGATTTCTCTATTAGACTGTAATATTCCACCTTTCACCCACAAGTGTTGGCTATGAAGAGGAAATTCTTTTGATGGTAAAATCTTAGTCACAAACTTTAATAGTGGGCATTTATTACACATTCCAGGAAGTACTTGAGGAAAGCAAAGAGGACTGCATTTTTTAAGGTATATTTTGGTAAGAGATCATAGCAGCCATACAGTTCAGCACTGGAGAGGGAAGGAATGAGCTATGACACATAGTCATCATGGTCCCCTGAGGGGTAGGTCTTGGGTTTCATTGGCTACCAGTTAACTTGGGAGACAGGTGTTCTAAACTGACCAGGAATTCCCTGGATGATGCTGTTTAATTCACTCATTAGTTTATACCCTGGTGACTAGAGAACCTGGTGTAGTTCAGAGCTGCATTAGGATCAGTTTTGAGTTGAGGAGGGCACCTATGGTGAATGCTAACCAGGCCATCTATTATCTTGCTCATTTTCATGTCTGGTGTTCTCCCAAATGACACAATTACTTCATCACTTCTTTTTTTCACGATGTCTAGTCCTTTGCTTTCACACTTATTTTTTCAATTTACAGAGTTTGTTAAATAAAAATAGATACTGCATATAACATTTTAAAGTTGACTAATTTTTGGATGGAATTTGGTAGGAAAAAACTGATGGAGTCCATTTGCTGTTTCAGTTTCAGTATTAATCAGACAGATATTTGGGGAATTTGATTTTCTTAATACAATATTGTATAAAGACTAATGAACTTATGTACATGAGTTACTTTTTGTTATGGAAAAAGGATGATGGTATGATAGTTCTTCCATCTCTATTTTGATTATCTCTGTGCTTCTTACGCTATTGTCAAGATATCTTCAATTTATGGTAACCATGGTTATCATTTTTTGTTTTATAATGGCCTTATTTTTTTGAGAATGCACAGCCATTATAAAAGCCCTGGACTAGTACAAAGAAAGTCCCAGCTATTTGTCACAAGGTTGAAGACATATCCCTTTATATCTGGTTCACAAGAGTTTTATTTGTTTCAGAGATGAATGACAAATTTTGAAGAAATCCTTTTTAAAATCCATTTCCTTTTTATTTTTTTTTAACAATTTAATGACATCAGTTGATTTTTTTGCATCACCTTTTGTTTCACTGTAGTAATACCTATCTCGTATTCAGTTTACTAATATTTTTACTTAGGATTTTT
>NW_004567106.1:8282123-8295914 GCF_000260355.1 Condylura cristata | reverse complement strand
GTTATATATGTCTATATATTTTCATATACATTATATATATAATACATTCTACATACAGTTTTTTCTTTTAGGAAATGCTCATTAATCTGTAGTGACATGTAGATCATTCCTTGTCTGGGATGGGATTGGGGTAAGAGGGGAAAAGTCATGAAGGATGGACTACAAAGGGACATAAAAAAACCTGATTGTAATCTTCATTATGATGTTAGTTTTGTAAGGGTCAAAATTATCAAAGGGTCAAAATTATCCAAAAAAATTATCATTTTTTTTAAAATGTGGAATTTAGTACACTTTAATTATATCTCAGTAAAGCTGAATAATCCAGCCAGTCAGTACTGACTTGAAATGCTGTCTTTATTTGATACTAATTTTTCACATGCAAATGTGTATGTTCCTAGAGCTTCAATTCTATTAACAATGTATTTGACTTTATATTTCTATATTGATACCAGGCATTAAACAGTGTCTCTCTCCAGAAGTCACCTGTAAAAAGCACTGCATTGCTTCATACACCTTGATAAGCTGACTTCAAGTGGAATAGTATTGAGCTCTGAAAGGCACTCAATCCCTACCTTGGCCTCACTTTTAGTCACCTACACTCATGTTTTAAACACTAATATGTTTTCTGTTTCAGAGGGTTTCCTGGCATTTTACTGGGCATGAATTTACCAATAGAACAGCCATGCACTATTTCATACTTGCTAGTCATGAGTGTAGATCATTTTGCTTATAATTTTTCCACAAGAAAATAAGACCTCTAATGAAGTACCATGCCCCATAGAGAAGCAGTATATTTCCTTGCCAATAATCATATTTACTCTATGGGTAGCTGTGCAACACTTTTTCTAGGGAAAGTAGGATGCATGGATGCAAGTTAGAGGTATTTTTGCCTTATAGTTAGGGGCCACTTAAGTAGAACTAAAGTGTCTGTAGCAAAATTAGTGCATTTAGATCAGCATTTTCCTGCTTTGCATATGTGAGTGTATCTTGTAGACCTGCCATCTTCAGAATGCCTACTTTTCTTGAGTGAAGCGATATTCCTGTGATATGATACATGTGGCTGCATTTTATTGATGCACTATTGGGAGAATTAGTGTTTATGATGAAAAGCTTAAAATAATTTAAAGTAGGCCTTCCCTGGTGATGCAGCGGGTTAAAGCACAGCATTAAGAAGCTGAAGCCTCTTCCGCATGAGTTCAATTCCCGCCTGCCCCGGAGGTAACCACATGGTGTGGCAGACCTCTCCTGACCCGCCCCCTGCTCCCCTCAGCAGTGTACTTCGTCGATCTGCCTGTTCTGCTCCCCACTCTGTCTCCGGTGAAGCCTCTCACTGTCCCTGCACCTCTGGCCTCTACTCCAGTTCTGTATGCCCAAATAAATTTTTTTTTTTTTAAAGATTTATTTATTTATTCGTACAGAACTGGGGTACAGGCCAGAGATGCAGAGGACTCACCAGAGACAGAGTGGGGCACAGAACAGGCAGATCTACGAAGTACACAGCTGAGGGGAGCAGTGGGCGGGTCAGGAGAGGTCTGCCACACGATGTGGGTCTCCTCCGGGGCAGGCGTCGAACTCATGCGGAAGTGGCCCAAGCTTTTTTGTGCTGTGCTCTAACCCGCTACGCCACCAGGGAGGGCCGACAAATGAATAAATCTTAAAAAAAAAAAAAAAAATCAGTAGTTTATCTCCCTTGTTACATGCCTTTCCTATAAAAAATAATTAAAAGTATATAAATTACATTATTACCAGTTTAAAGTAATTAACATTTATGAAAATACTAGAATTTTATCCTAACCACTCTTACTTGTGCACAGAACCTCATAAACTGCAGGGGGAACTGTAGATGTTTGTTTCTACAGTTTTTAAAATCAGATAGCTATAAGTCTGATTGATAAATCAAACTAGATAAAGAATCCTATAAATACCAAAAGAGAATTGGCAGGGGATCATTTTATCTGTAGGTTCTGTCAGCCTCAGGCTGGAAGAAAAGGAACTATCTTGTATAACTTTTTTCTCCCATAGTTTAATATCTGTTTGAAAGAATACAAAAGCTGTTTTCATTGAATTGTTATTCATCCCTTTAAACAAATACCATTCTTTGTCTCTGACAGTTCTGAAATGGCATCATTAGGGTACTTTTTGTTTTTTAATCTATTTTGAAACTTGTTTATAACATGATCTTAATACTTAAAATCTTATAAACTGATGTCTTTATACTTATTCAATTGCTACTGCTAGATCCTCTGCTTTTGTTTAATTTTCATTCTTAAAACTGTGTGGTGTTTGTTAGGTATCTGGACACAAGTTCCGCATCAGGTAGTATGATCTTTACATAATTGTTGATCCAGTTACTTTCTTTTTCACTCATTTAGGGCCTTGAGGAGGGGTTTTGTTTGTTTGTTTAAATGTTTGAATGGTGACATCTGAAGGGAGGGAATTAGAATTTGTTGTACGAATAAATGTTGGTCAACATGGATATAAACTATCCTTAGTTTTTCTGTTGTTCAGACGACATTGCAATTAAAAATGCAAGTGCTTTTGGCTCTTCCATGACAACTAACTAGTTAAGTAACCTCACTTAACTATCATTGAGTGAACAACTCCAGACTTAAAGCTGAAAATGTAAGGAAAAACAATAGAATTGGAAATAAAAGTGAAATGCCTTTAGTATCAAGCACCACATGTACAGAGCATGTCTAAAGGTGTAGGAGCTACAACAAACCTCTCCAGTTAAATGATACCTTGTCATGCCTTTATTGTCTGCAGCATTCTTTCATCAAGCTGAATTCTATTTCACTCTCTACCTGACATATGAAGAATTGACAACAAAGTCTGGAACAGAAATATTTTCAGTTGGAAGAGGTCCTGTTCCCCTTCACCACCCACACCCAACTGAAATGAAAACTTAGAAATGTTTTGCTTTGCGCTCCTTGACTTTTCTTCTCTAGAGTCAGTGAGCAGGGGTGTTACTTTGTAGTGGCTTGACCGAGAAGGTCTTTCACAGAACCTGAGTTTACTCTCTTCGCCTTTCATTTGCTAATAAAACATTGCAGTCTGAGTTGCTGCCAAAATGGAGGTTGTTGGGAACCTATGAGATCAATAGTAACTTTGTTTATTGGTTTGTTTATAAAAATAACTTTCCTGATTGTAATATAATTCATAATTACAGAATGTTGTTTAATTTTGTGTACATGCACAAAAATAATGCCTTGGAAAGTATAAATCCTAATAGCACTATTAATGTTTTGATATATAACTTTCTAATCTTTTTTCTTGTACATATATATAATGTGTAAAAAAATAAATTCCACTTTTCCAGCTAAAATAAATTATAAATAACTTATTAACTATGTATTTGTTGAACAACACCTATGCAGTATTGTGTTTGATCTATTTACAGATATTTTATGAGCATTCTTCTACATCATCCACTACATATGTCCTGCTTTAGATAAATCGGTCCAGTGTGGTTAAGGGAATGTGCGATTTGAGAACTATAAGGAAGAGAAATGGCCTTCAGAAGGCCTGGTGTGGTTTTAGTCAGGCCACCATATGGTATTATGTTCAAGGCTTGGTCAGGGAAACCCATCTTGTTTTTATGCAGCATGACAGAGTTTCTGGGCCTGTTATCAAGGACTGATAGGAAGGTAGGAAGAATGGGAAGATATAATTTGAAATTCAACTCCAAATCATATATTAAATTAATATTGTGATAAAAAAGAATGATTGACTTACCATGTCAGTGTGGGCCTATTTAATTACAAAGATATTAGAGTGCTTCTGGATCAAATATTGTAGCTATCCAATTTTCCCAAAGATTTGGAAATTTCTTCTAACACCAATTTTTTTTTAAAGTTTATTTTTACATCATTTTGCATATTTTTTTTCATCTCCATTGTAATCCCCACTGGTTTCCCATCACCAAATCACCCCTGTGCCACCACCATAGTCCCGTGCATTTCCATCCCTCCCACCCCCCCGTTTTTGATCTAACACCAATTTTAATTATGTTTTTCTTTAGGTAATTCCTGGATACCTTAAAAAACAAACAAACAAATAAACAAAAAAAGACTTCTAAACTTTCTATCTCTATCCAATTCCTACTTCAAAATATTCCATACATTAAACCTAAAATAATTTTTTTAATCCAACACTTGGTCTATACTTATAGTTGAGCAGACCTGGCTCTTCCTATCATTTGACTTACAGTGTAGAATAAGAGAGGCAGTTAAATAAATATGTAACTATAAGGAATGTTTGAAGAGGACTTCCCTAGTGGTGCAAATGGTTAAGTCTCAGCACTATGAACTTATAAGCAGTACTGCTGCATGAGTTTGTTCCTTGGCCAGGGAGCTAGTCCACATGGCACATCACACCTGTTTCACCTGCTGCTCCCCTCAGCAGTGTATTTCAGTGGATCTGCCTGCTCTGTTCCCCACTGTCTCTGTTCCCCCCCCCATACCTCTGGCCTGCACCCCAGCTCTTATATATAAAAAACGTTCTGGGATGAAGAGTAAATGACAGCAATCCTTAGATTAACTGAACAAGGAAGATCTCTTTGGGAACGAATATCAATACATTAGCTAAGCCTTGAGGAATGAGAAGAAGATATATAAAGAGGCAGAACATTTCCCACAAAGGGAATGGTGCTGTGGAGGCCTGGTGCGAGTAAGTATGTCTTAGGGGCTGATGCCAAAAGCTGCTGGAGAACAATGAGTGTCTAGGGAGTGGCCTTAAAAGAGGTGGACTTCAAGGTAATTATGTTGCGTGAAATGTGTCAAAAAGTGAAAGACAGAAATAAATGGTTTCACTTATCTGTGGAATATAAATAACTTAGAAACATTTATACACAGAACATAGTAGGAATAAAACCTACTATGGGTAGGGAATGGGGGAGGAGGCAGGTGGGGTATAGGCACAGGCAGTTTGGTAGAATGAAAAAAAAAATTACTTGATTGGTGAAAGGGAGAATTTTAATTTCATAGAAAACTTTCATAAAAAAGTTACTGAAACATCTTTAAAAAAACAGGTGGTAGATATGGGTGGGACTGTGGGGGCTAGAATCATGTCATACACAATGCCTTCAAGTCCATGATAGGAAGCTTGGGTTTTATTTTTTTCCCAAAGAACTTACAAAATTTATTTATTTGCTTTATTATTTTTGCTATCACATAAACATAAATATGTTTTGATTTACCTTCTAGGAACATTAGATTTTTAAAATCAACTTAGCTTTTTAATTGAGATACCATTTAGTACCCCTCCTATCAGGTATCACCACTGTGGGGTTCCTGCCACCAACTTACCCATAGTCCACCACCATAGCCCATTCTGCTTTCTTCCCTCTGTTTTTAACCCTCCCCACCCCTGCTACTTCTAGCTGGGTTTATAATTGGTTTTCAAGGGTTATTTTTTAAGTTTGCCTTTTTAAAATATGGCTTCTCTATATTCCATGTATTAGTGACACCATGCAGTATTTATTATCTTTCTCCTGACTTATTTCACTTAGCATTATCCCTTTGAAATCCATCCATGTTGTTGCAAATAGCATGAGTTTATTTATTTATTTATTTATTTAGATTGCTGAATAACATTCCAGTGTGTGTGTGTACCACATCTTGATCCACTCACTCATCTGTTTATTTGGCACTAAAGTTGTTTCCATAGCTTGAAAGTTGTACATAGCGCTGCTTTGAATATTTTAGGTGTAGGTTTCTTTTCATATTAGAGTTTTTGTATTTTCTTGGTAGATACCTAGGAGTGGAAATGCTGGGTCATATGGCAGATCCTTTTTTAGACTTTTGAGAAATTTCCACATTGCTTTCCACAGGGACTAAACTAGTTTACATTCCCAGCAACAGTGTAGGAGAGTTTCTTTTTCTCTACTTGTTTGATTTACAGGTTTGAGCTACTAATCATCACTATCTTTACACCTATAGCCGTCCAGTAGTGCACCCTGACTCCATGCATCACTTCTCTACTACAGCCCCTGGTTTTCAATGAAGGCAAATGCCCTTGAATTAACGGTAGCAGAAAGGTTACATGTGGAAGCTACTCCTCCCACTCTTGGTTATATTGACCTAGTATCACTCCATGCACAATTTAATTATCATTTTTCCTACCCCTTTCCACTGTGCTGTCACTCCTGTAGTATATGATAGTTATCTGCATATCTTTCAGAAGTTGTCTTGTTTTACTTGAGACTTGGTTATAAGTACATGGGGGAGGTGAGCCCAGCACCTTTGCTCTGCACCATCTTGCCAGATCTATAAATTATCTTTAATGAAATAAATTAACTTATGATTATTTTAATGAATATAATTTAGTAAATAATTACATAAATATATTTAAAGTATTCTAATGATCATATGCTACATCTTTATACCTTAATCAGTAGCCACTTAGGTTGTTTCCATATCTTGCCTGTTATGAACAAAGCTGTAATGAACATGGCAGTGCAGATATCTCTTAATTTCATTTCCTTTGAATATATATACAAAGGGATATAAGCATTGAGAAGAAGACTGCTAAATTATATGGTAGTTATAGTTTTAAAATTTGAGGAAGCACCATACTATTTTCCATAGTGATTGTATACCATGTTATATTTCCACCAGGAATGTACAAGGGTTCCCTTTTCTCTATATCCTCACCAACATTTGTTTTCTCATGTCTTTTGATAATAGCCATTCTAACAGGTGTGAAGTGGTGTTTAATTTTTGTTTTGATTTGCATTTCCTGATGATTAGTGATGTCAATCATCAATTTTTTTTGACAATTGCCATCATTAGAAAAAATGCGTACTTAGGTTCTCTGTCCATTTCTTTCTTTCTTTTTTTTAAAGTGATTGATTTATTTCTGCAAACAGAACTGGGGTAGAAGCCAGAGGTGCAAGGGCAGTGAGAGGATTCACCGGAGACAGAGTGGGGAACAGAACAGGCAGATAGACGAAGTATACTGCTGAGGGGAGCACCTGATGGGTCAGCAGAGGTCTGCCACACCATGTGGATCACCTCCGGGACTGGGGATTGAATGTACTGAAGCGGCTGCGGCTAGCTTACAGTGTGCTGTGTTCTTACCCATTGAGCCACCAGGAAGGGCCCATTTTGTAATCACATTATTGAATGGTGTGTATATATATATATTTGCTGTTGAGTTGTATGGGTGCCTTATATATTTTGGATATTAACTGCTTGTCAGATATATAATTTAAAAATATTTTCTTTCAATTTTTAGGTGCCCTTTTCATTTTGTTGATGCTTTTGATTGCTGTGTGTAGAAACTTTTTAGTTTTTTGTAGTCCCACTTGGTTATTTTTGCTTTTGCCTTTACTTTCAGTAAAAAGATGATTTTGAAGACAGCCATCAAAGACTCAACTGCCTATATTTTCTTGTAAGAACTTTATGGTTTTGGATCTTACAGTTAAGGTTTTTAATTCACTAAGCTGATATCACTCAAAGAGGAGAATTTTAAGGTAGGAACATAATTTCTAGCAGCAGTAAAATAGAAGTGTTACTTAAAAATTTGAGAATAGTTTTGAGGGATAGAGAAAAGATTCCTGGATTTACACCTAATTCCTTTAGTTTATTGCGGAGACTTTTAGAGATAAGCCTATACTTATAAAATATACATGGTCATATATTCTTGTATTATTTAAACCTACATTGTAACATAAAATACATACTATTGTTTTATCTTGACATTTTATAGTTTAGGAATTACTTTTTTGTTAGTACATAAAGAGGTGCTTCATCATTTTTTTTTTTTAAAGATTTATTTATTTGTGCATACAGAACTGGGGTACAGGTCAGAGGCTCAGGGGCGGTGAGAGGCTTCACCGGAGACAGAGCGGGGAACAGAACAGGCTGATCGACGAAGTACACTGCTGAGGGGAGCAGCGGGCGGGTCAGGAGAGGTCTGCCACACCATGTGGTCACCTCCGGGGCAGGGGGGAATCGAACTCATGCGGAAGCGGCTTTAGATTCTCAGTGCTGTGCTTTAACCCGCTGCGCCACCAGGGAGGGCCGCTTCATCATTTTTAATGACTTTTGTGTGAATGTATCAACATTTCTTAAATTAGTCTTAACTGATGGATACTTAATCTACTAATATTAAAATCATCAAGAATATCTTTATCATTTTCATATGTACAACATCTGTAGGACTTATTTTTATAGGTAGAATGGAAATAAGCACAGAATATGAGGATATTAAAAAAACTAAAGAGTCATGTGACAGTCCCACAGAAAATTCTTACCTAACAATATTAACCACTTGTTTTTACACTGTCTTGTCATCTAATGATTTCCCCATTAATATAATACTCTATCTGCCACTCAGATTAATCTGAACAATAGAGATTAGAACCAAATCTGTTCACTTTCTCATATAATCTCATATATATTGTCAGGATTCTAAGTATCAGTTGAGGCAAACTGTGGTATTGACCTCAATTATCCCCCTCATCATCTGCATTCCACTAGCTGAGCAACTTCCATAAGCCCATCTATTCTACCTTAGGAAACCAGATGACTTTACTGGTCGTTAGAGAAATGCAAATCAAAATCACGGCCACTAGGATGACTAATATTCAAATACCAGAAAGTAGCAAGTGTTGGTAAGGATGCAGAGAAAATTGGAACACATGTGCATCCCACTCTTGGTGGGAATAAAATAACACAACTGTTATGGAAAATAGCTAGATCATTCCTGAAAAATTAAAACTGGAGTTATCACATAATTTTGTAATTTCCACTTCTAGATACATAGCAGGACCTTGAAGAGATAGATATTTATACACCAGTTTTCATAGCAGCACTTATTTCCACTCCATGACCCCAGTTTCTATCTTCACCTCTCATATGTGATTCTCCTATGTCCAAATCCATGGCTCCAAATAATAGTGGCCAGCACTAGCTTATATTTAGGCCGAGGAGGTTCAACTCCTATTGTCCAACATGGAGAGTAGAAGCAATGAAAAGAGTATTACTGGGAGGCTATGTCACCGGCATAAAAGTTGGAACTCTAAATTGATTTTGTGATAGAAACTTTGTGCATATTTCTTTTAATATTATTTAGCACAGGTATATTTTGGTCTTAAGCTTTTCCTAAGAGCCTAACTACTGAGTATAACATTGCTTCTATCTTAAAATGCTTTAAACATCCCACAATAGACTGACAAAAGAGCCTTTGAATGCAATCTGTTTGTAAATTGAATTGGCCTGGATGGTTAAAAAGGCCCACCCTGCTCCTTAGCTTTAATGTCTGCTCTTATACAAAGAAGGCAATGTCTTTTATCATGACAGACAAGCCACACATTCTGAGTTTAAATAAAGATAAAGATTGGCTCCTTGTAGGAGAGCCTGTCTGATTTAAGACAGGCCATTTTTAATGAAATGCAGCACTAAATGGGCTTGTTTAAATGTGGCATTTTGTACAAAGTTCTCTTCTACTATCAGACGATGTGTTTATTTTTATGTGAAAGTAAAAGTTTCAGTCTTCTTTCAGATCAAAAATGGTATTGCTCATTATGATGGGGTGTGAATATCACTAAGTAAAAAAGTAAATCACAAAGGGGTTTTATTTTTTATTGGTTTCTATTTTCAGTGGAGAATAAATTAAGTATATATAATCAAAAGAAAGGTAAAGAAAGGAGGTGGTTGAAAGTTTAGTCATGTTTTATGTAATACTTGTTTTTCTTTTACATGAGCACATTATACCATCCATCAGGACAAATTAATATGTCTTGGGCCTTTAAAAACTGTAAAAAAATAATTTTAATGGCTCCAATAACAGCTCCAGATGAATGCTGGAAAACAGATATTCCAAACTGTCAAATAGCATATGTATTACTTGGCTCTGTTATAACTGCAAGTAAATGCTGCTTTTGTATGAAGTTTCTTTGACTGCCAATGGAAGAACTGTAACACATTTATTGGGAACAAAATTGGAATGGGAATGAGACATGTTACAACAGAATGGTACCTAATTCCTTCTTGCCAGTTGGACTGAATTAAAATAATAAATCATTAGGACAATAAAGGGTTTTGGTTAAAAAAGGAATAATTTAATTAACAAGCTTTACAAAAATGATAGGTTCATATATATCACTTATGATAGGGATTTTATTTAAAAATAAGTTTTTGTATCATGAGGAGTAGATTTACACACATGTAAATGTATGTATTAAATGAAGGAGAAATCAGACAAGTTTCAGAGTTGAATTTAACTGTGTTATAAAAAAAGTATTTACAGCGAAGACCAGTTCCTATTGCTGTTTACTGCAGGTAAGGGGAATTTAGGATGTGAATCTGTGTTTGAAAGGAGTGACTCATGCCATTATTTATTACAGCTAATTGCTAATGTTTGTGAAGAGCACAGTGTGTTGCAAAGTGGGACTAAGTAATCCATGGTGACCTTTTGTGCTATCAAAGCGTTATCAATTAGAAGCTCCTGATTGTAAATTCAGTGAGTACCTTCAAAGAAAGATTGCATTTAACTTCTTATGCAATCCTGGTGGTTATTTTTTGGCTCCTTTTTCTTCAAAACTGAATGCTCTCTAGGGTACTGCTTCCAAATCCACAAAATGTTTTCAAACTTCAAGGAGTGCTGTGGTATTTAATAATAGCAGGAATTTCAGAAAAATAGTGGTTATATTTCCCTGATTAATGCCTTTCTTCTTGATGCCTCTCACTGGCTCACTAGCTTCCTGGTGACTTTATTTTTCCTATCTATTTCATTTTGTTGATGATGGCCCTTTAAGACATTTCAAAACTTTGTTGGATGTTTCATGATTGTAAATTAAGCTCTTGTTTTATTATATTTTTATTGTGAATCCATCTTATAATATTTGTTCTTTCTCATTTACTCATCTCCAGATAGGATGTTTGAGTTCTTACTCTCTATGTTGCTGCTGCTTCTGACATGGGTTCATGCCCCAATCTTGAAATTTTTTGCTCTTATGTTTTTAGTGACCTTGCATTTTCCTGTATCTTTTTTGTTCATTTTATCCTTTTTCATTAAGAAAAAAAAAAAAACCTGAATTTTAAAAATACTTTCTAATGAAACTGCTACCTAAGGCCAACCTCTCTGATTTTTCCTTCCTTCCTTCCAGCAAGGAAGCTTTTTGACTCTTAAGTCAAAACATTTAAAATCAAGTCCTGTGTTCATATTTCAAGATTGTAAATTGTTACCAGAACTACTCCCTTAAATCTCCTTGACAGTTTTTGTCTAGAGATCACTGCTACTGAGTACTCATGTTAATGCTAAGTAGTTGTTTTCCTTTCCCCCTGTGCCTGCAATTATGGACTAATCTATCAGAACCACACTTCTGGTTTAGTTGCTATTTATTTGTCTAATTTTTCTGTTTCAACAGATTTTTCCACATCAAACCCCTGTACTGTTAAATGGTCAGCTTGAGGATTGAAAGCCCTTGCTTCTCATTAGAATACTAATTTGTAGCCAAGAAGAAGGGATGTAAAAATAATAGAACTACATGATACAACACATGGCAGTCTAACAGGCTATCCGTATGGCAGGTAATTTGGCTGGTTTGTAGTATAGACTTTGTTGTAGTTCCATATTTTTACTAATTATAATTAATTTATTAAATATTATGGAATGCCTTATATGGCAGGTGTTGCATGCATTACATGTGAGGCAGAGGACATAAAATAGTAAGAAACTTGTAGTATCTCCTCATTGAGCTTACACTGTAGTAGGAAAACTAGACAATTACTACAACTGTTAAATAAAGTATGGCATAAAAGAAAGTTAGATAAATTATGCCCCATAAAGTTGAAATATTTTGCTTTTCAAAAGCATTCTTAAGAAAATAAAAAGGTTGCACTGTGGGAAAATATTTTTAAAACATATTTAATAAATTACTTGTACTGGAACTATATAGTCAACTTTATAGCTATTAATGAAAAGTCAAAGAATCTTACAGAAGTGGCTAAAGATTTGAACAGATACTTCACTAAAGAAGATATATGAATGGTAAAAGGGTATAAGAAAAAGCATTAAACATCATTAGTCATTAGAAAGATGCAAATCAAAACCAGGTAATACCACTGTACTTCCCCTTGACTAAATAAAATTAAAATGACTGATTATAGCAAGTGTTGACAAGAAGGTAGAACAAAGAACTCTCCTATATTGATAGGAATGTAAAATGAAAAATCACATTAGAAAGTAATTTGGCAGTTTCTTATAAAGCTGAACACATATTTAATATATGATCCAGCAATCTACTTGGAGGTCTTTGCCTAGAAAAAAAGGAAAATATATGTCTAAAGACTTGAAAGCAAAAAATATCCATAGCCATTTTAGTTGTAATATTCCAAGTGAAAGTAAGCCCTTTGGAAAAAAAGGTTTTATAAACACACTGATACATCCATACAATGGAGTGCTCCACAACAGAAACAAAGAAATGAACTGCTGTTATATGCAGCAGCCAGTACAAAATTTGAAGGTTTTAAAATACATTATAGGGTACTGTGTTGTGACTTTAGATTTATAAGAATGTTTTTGACTGCTGTGTGGAGAGTAAGTTGGTTGGAAAAATTTTCATTAAGAGGGCATCAGCTAATAGTGCATAAATTAAGGATTTATTACAGGTGACGATAGGGGTGGTAGAAAGATGTGGGTGGATTTTAGAAACATGAAATACAATTTCTTGTGGGAGTTGAAAAAAGATGGGCCAAAATATCTTGTAGTTTTCTATACTGGGTCACAGAGTGTATGGTGGTACCATTCACAGAGAAAGAATAAAGGAGTAAAAAAATGGTGGGGGAAAGGAGACGTTAGTTTTGTACATGTTAGTTTTGAGGTGAATAAAAGGCACTTATATTGTGTTTAGAGACAGTTGTATATATAAGCCTATTGTTTAGAAAGAAGGTCTAGGCTACAGAAAAAGAGTTAGTCCTTAGCATTGTAGGTGATAACTGAAACCATGAAATTGATGACTTAGGAGATAGATGAGTAGGGTAAGGAAAGAAACCTATAGCAGAACCCTAAGAAATTCCATTGCTTAGGAGAAAGGTAGGAGGAAAATTAAGGGACCATTTTATGGAGTCACTAGAAGGAGTGACTCCAACAATTTCAAATGGAATTGCTTTGTTGAAAAATATGATGAATTTCAATATTTTAAATTAGTATGTTTCAGGAGTTTTTGAGAGGTGCTCTTATAGTAAAAGTTGAATTACTGTTACAAGCCATTGGAAATAAAAAAGTTAATGCTTTGGGCCCTCTCTGGTGGCTCAGCGGCTTAAAGCACAGCACTAAGAAGCTAAAGCCACTTCAGCATGAGTTCGATCCCCATCCCGGAGGTGATCCACATGGCACAGAAGACCTCTCCTGACTGCCTGCTGCTCCCCTCAGCAGTGTACTTCGTTGATCTACCTGTTCTGTTCCCCACTCTGTCTCTGGTGAAGCCTCTCACTGCCCCTGCACCTCTGGCCTGTACCCCAGCTCTTTATGCATAAATAAATAAATCTTAAAAAAGAAAAAGTTAATGGTTTGATGACTTAGAAAAGGCAGTGAGTTTCCTACATGGATGGAAGAACTCATAATTTCCTATGCTTTTATTTTGTTCTAACCCTCTTTGGACTTTTTAAAAAAGGACTTTTAGAGGCCCTCCCTGGTGGCGCAGCGGGTTAAAGCACAGCACTGAGAATCTAAAGCCGCTTCCGCACGGGTTCGATTACCGCCTGCCCCGGAGGTGACCACATGGCGTGGCAGACCTCTCCTGACCCGCCCGCTGCTCCCCTCAGCAGTGTACTTCGTCAATCT
>NW_004567106.1:8224697-8281783 GCF_000260355.1 Condylura cristata | reverse complement strand
ACGAAGTACACTGCTGAGGGGAGCAGCGGGCGGGGCAGGAGAGGTCTGCCACGCCATGTGGTCACCTCCGGGGCAGGCGGGGATCGAACTTGTGTGGAGCGGCTTTAGATTCTCAGTGCTGTGCTTTAACCCGCTGCGCCACCAGGGAGGGCCCAGAGCATATTTTTTAGTGTTGCTTAACACATACTATCCACTTTAATTCATCCTTTCCCTTAAGTCTTTTTCATTACCTGCATGAGTGTGATTGGCTTGAAGAGATCAGTGGGAAAGATTTTTAGATCCCCCTTTCCTTGTTAACCCTTGTAGTCTTTCAGTAGTACATTATTCAGTCACCATGCATTAGAGAGGTTCCCTGCGTTCTTTTTTAAAAAGATTTATTTATGCATACAGAACTGGGGCACAGGCCACAGGTGCAGGGGTGGTGAGAGGATTTACCAGACAGAGTAAAGAGCAGAACAGACAGATCTATGAAGTACACTGATGAGGGGAGCAGTGGGCAAGACAGAAGAGGTCTGCAGTGCCATGTGGGTCATGCCCCTAGCCGGGGATCGAACTTGAGGTGAAGTGTCTGTGGCTGTGGCTGCTGCCAACTTTGGAGTGCTGTGCTTTAACTGTTGCACCTCCCTGCTTTCTTTTTTGTGGTTGGTTTCTAGTTTGATAATTATATGATCAGAGAGGTATTTGGTCTGATTTCTTGTCTTGTGTATGGGGTTAATCTGGAGAACGTTGCATGTGTATTCAGCTTTTTGGAGGTGTTGTATGCCCCATAAAAATTAAACTCATGCAGCCTTAATCATGATTTCTTCATCAATGGCAATTACAGTTACCATTATTCTAGTTCAGGTGGGATGGAAGGCAAACTTTCAAAGTTATACACTTATTGTCTCTCAGCTCCAGATTTAATTTTCAAAACTTTCTTGGGAAAACAAATTGGGTCCTTAAGCATTTCTCTGTTACAGTGAGAATGCTAGAGGTTGTCACAGGGACACTACAAGAGGATGAGAACATCCCTTCCTGGTTATGTATACTACATTTTATTATCTTTATCTTGCTTCAGGATCCAGTTGTTCATGTGCTATGGGCCATCGACTGGTGTTCTACCCCTACATGTACCCCCAAAATTTCCCTTGGTAATCCATAGGCCTTTGTGGACCAGGTAACTAACTTACTTTGGTCTTTGACACAAGCTATGCGACGGTTATCGTCTGACAGATTCCGGGTAGCTCGGGAAAAGCTCTGAAAGATCAGACTTTACATGCTAACTTGTGTTATGACCTCCCTTTTTTGTATAATCGTAATATCAAAATATTCTGATCAATTTTCAGCTTACAATTGGATTGCCTCAGCTGCATAAGGCCTGCCTGCTCTGACAAGCAAGCACTGCACCAGGGTGAGAAATTCCTCTGAAGTCAAAAGTGACTTAACAATTGGCTGATCAATAAAAACAAAAGGGCTGTTTCTGCAAAGTCTCTCACTGCCTGAGGAGGAAAACCCAAATCTTATTCTACTATCTCACCTAGCCTCCTATTCAGCTTCTACGGAATTACTCAAACTTCCTACTGTCTGGCTTTAGATATGGAAATTCATCCAGGATGTCTGTTTTAGAGCTAGTCAAGTTTTTTACCTGCTACACTTCAAAGCAATCCACAAAAGTCTTTCTGGCTAGTCTTTCAGGATTCTACTACCTAGTCTTTAGATAAGGAAATTCACCCATGTCTCCTATTTAGAGCAAATTATACTTTCTACTGTCTGGACCTCAAGGAAACTTACTTAAAACCTTTTAGCAAGTTTCTTCAAAGTAGGAAACTTATTTAAAACCTTGTAGCTAGTTTCTTGATTAGCAAGAAATTTCCTCTTCCTGCGACCCCAGACCATTTTCTTAGAAAAAAGGTGATTGTGATCTTAACCCCTTTCATATGCTAATGCTATCCCCCTGCCTGCTGGAAATGTATAAAATAAACCTCTGCTGAAGGCAGAGCAGGAAGATTTGCACCCAACTCCGACTCCCGTGTCTTCCTCACACCCGCTCCTCTCCCCCTCTTGGAATCTCCGCACGCCGACTTCTTCCCATCTTAGGGCCCTGCCTGTGTTGCCTCCAGACACCTCAAAAGTTGGAGCTGGTCTCCGACAGGTCTTCCTAAGGTGGACACTGGTGTCTTCTGGCACCATTCTAGCAGTAATACTCTAATATCTTCTGAGTATATGACCACCAGCCTTGCTTAGTTGCACTGCACTCCAGGAATTTGTTTTCTATAACTGTTCTATCATGGCTTTCTGCCATGTTTTTTTTCCCCCTGTGGCTATGGATCAGTTTTGGTTTGGGCAACTCAGCAAACATCTCTACTGACCAATGGGCTGTGACCATGTCTTTTTCAATGCAGTCTTTACCCAGTCTTGGGGAGGAGCATCACCTTGCAAATTTCTTCTTGTCAACTATAGTGTTGTCTTACATTTTTATAGTTACTCCTTTAACATAGTGAAATAAGTTTTTTTTTTAAAGATTTATTTATTTATGCATACAGAACTGGGGTACAGGCCAGAGGTGCAGGGGTGGTGAGAGGCTTCATCAGGGACAAAGTGGGTAGCAGAACAGGCAGATCAACAAAGCACACTGCTGAGGGGAGCAGTGGGCGGGTCAAGAGAGGTCTGCCATGCCATGTGGTCACCTCCTGGGGCAGGGATCAAACTCTTCCTGAAGTGGCTTTAGCCTCTTAGTGCTGTGCTTTAATCCACCCACTGCACCACCAGGGAGGGCCAGTGAAATAAGTTTTTATGCCTTTTTCTTTCTATTCAAATTTGTGTGCCCTGATTATACCCAGACTTGTATAGTATCATTCCTTTATCTATATTGTATATGTACCTGACAGATTAGTTTTCCTACAACTAAGCGCTAATTAAAAACACCAACCGATTACTTTTTTAAAAAAAGTAATTGTAATAAAGTAAAAACAAAAATCAACAAACAATGATAAACCAGAGACATTCTATGGGGGGGAGCAGAGAGGGGAATAGGATCAAAGCTGGGGTGGAGGGGAAGGGCACTTGGGACTATGGTGATGGCACATGGGTGAAGTGGTGGTGGGAAGTCCAAGGGAATTACAAACGGGATGAAAAAATGTACAAAATGAAAAATGATGTAATATATATATTTTTTGTACATTTGTATATATAGTATGAAAAAACAAAAGAAAAACAACAACCAACTCCCATACCACCCAAACAAAAAACAGAAAAAACAGCAATCCTTGAGTGCTTCTGTTTTGGGGAAGGATGTCCTAAAGGAACTCTATAGAGTTCCTACTCCAGCTTTCTGGACTCCACCCCCTACTCCAGTGACTGGAAACTACAACTCCCAGCAGTACCTGGGAGAGAATTGCAAGGGCACAAGGGAAGAGCTAAACAGGCATTCTGGGTCTTTGAGGGGTAAATAGGGAACTATTTTGTTGAGTGCTCTCTCTCTCTCTCTCTTGGGAAAGGTGTCTCGGGACTGCGACTATCAGTTTGTCCCCAGAGCTCCAAGTCAGTGGAGTTGGTAAGATATTCAAGTTATGTTGTATCTCTCTCTCTCTTTCCCTGGGTTGTTCCTTTTCCTTTCCCCTTTTGTAAATAAACCCATTATTGACCCTTTTGTGTGTGCTTGCAGTACAACTAAATTTTAAGCGCTTTAAGTTCACACTGGGGTGCCCTGTAACCATCTTTGGCACCCACTGTGGGGCGTGCCTAATTTACCCCCATGGTTGACCAGCCCATGATTGACCAGGTACCTTCCACTGGTCATGGTAAGCGCATTAGATCTGCAGGACACACGGCTTTATTGTTTCAAGTCATGAGAACTTTTTTTCTTTGTATTCAGCTCTCGCTGATGTTTACCACCATGACTTTGACCAGTTTTATGCCTACCTTAGGTTCTTTCAGTTTTATTCCAGCCTTAAGTCTCAGTACCCTTTTCCCATTGAATATCACCACCAGTTTTTTTTTTCTCTCTTTTTTTTTTTTAAGATTTATTTATTTATTCATATAGAACTGGAGTATAGGCCAGAGATGTGGAGGGTGAGAGGATTCACCAGAGACAGAACGGGGAGTAGAACAGGCAGATCAACGAAGTACGCTGCTGAGGGGAGCAGTGGGTGGGTCAGAAGAGGTCTACCTCGCCATGTGGACTCCTCTGGGGCAGGCGGGAATCGAACTTATACGGAAGTGGCTTAAGCTTCTTAGTGCAGTGCTTTAACCTGCTGCACCACCAGGGAGGGCCACCAGTTTTTATAAGTATCAATAATCTGGTGATATGGTTTATGGCAAATGCTGTTGCTTTTGTTCTCTATGGGTGGCTTCCAAGCCATTCCTGTTTTGCAGTCTGTGCTTCTGGGTGTCTTCTTGATCCTTTGTATCAATATTATTTTTTACATTTTTGGCTCTGTGAGAGGAAGTGGAGGGAGCTCTGCTTCTTCTATTGCAAACTTGCAACAAATTCGGGCTCTTACTGAAAACATGCAGCAGCGAATACAGACAATTAATTCGGTTATAAATAGTATGAAAAATGAGAATCAGATTGCCCTTGACTCTATCAAGCTATGCAAGCCCAGATACAAGATGCCTTCCATAAATTAGATATGGCCCAGGATCATATTATGGTACAGAGAAGGGGTAATAAGCCTTTCCCTGAGGACTGCAGGAGGGCGCAGTTAGAAGAGGAGGATTATTATTTGCTTAACACCTTAAACCCTTCAGGAAAAAATTGTTCCCTGCATAGCAATGCTCCTCCTGTTGAAACTCCTAAAGCTCCTGTGCAAACCCCCAAGGCTCCTATGGAAACTCCTAAGGCTTCACAGCCACCATTGCTCTCTGGAGAAGGAACTAACATGCCTTCTCCTTCCCATACTAGATGGGGCACTCTTTTTGGAAATAAGAATCACCTTGGAGCAGGGCATTTCCCTCTTAGATGTATGGCCGTAGGTGGTTTAAATGCACAAGGACAGACTGCTGGGTACTTTTGGTCACACAATCCTTTTAGTACAGCAGACCTGCTAAATTGGAGGAGCTCTGTTTCTTCTTATAGGCAAGATCTGAAGAGGATGGCAAACTTGTTTGCCTCTATCTTTCTTTCTCATGGTCCTAACTGTGCAGATATCCAGCTAATGTTGCAAACTTTATTGACCTCGGATGAGCAAAGGATGGTTTTTAAGAAAGCCAGGGAGGAAGCTGATTGTTTCCAACAGGATGTAGAATCCCCAGAACTAGACGTGGCTATCTATCCTGATGATAGATCCCAACTGGAACCCCAATGAAGGGGATATGGATATGTTGGAGCTCTATAAAAAAGTGTTTATTGGTAGAGCTGCAGCAGGAGAGTCCCAAAAAACAAAAGAATTTTAATAAAATTCTGCATCTTGAACAAAGAGCTAATGAGGATTCATCTGAGGTCCTTGAACGAATTATCCGAACATATGCCAGACACACAGATATAAATCCAGATGCCACAGAAAATGCTCGTCTGATCACAATGGTGTTCATTACGCATAGTGCCCCAGACATCAGGAGGAAATTAGCAAAGTTGGATGGTGTTACCAAGATGAGTACATCCCAGTTAGTAGCCCTGGCATTTAGAGTGTATAATAACAGAGAGGAAAAGAGACCTAAACCTGTGACTGGCAACATAGAACAGAGTTTCAGGGTAACAATAACAGAATGGCAGGTGGACTCATGAGACATGAACCTCTAAGATGGAATCATTGTGCCTACTTCAAGTGCGAGGGCCATTGGAAGTATGAATGTCCCAGATTACAGGTCAACAGGAGTCATTGTAATGACAGGAGACAAGGAAGAAGGTCAGTGCTACCCCACCATGATTCACACAAAGGTTATAGGAGAGAATATAGACAGAGTGCATGGGGTCCAGAACCAAGGAAGGAGGAAAGGAGACAAGTGATGGCTCAGAGCAGAGACTCAGAAGAGAGGAAGGAATACAAACAGGATACCAGAGATTAAGAGACGACTACAGAGGAAAGGAGACAAATGATAATATACAGCAGAGATTTAGATGAAGAATAAGGGAGCCCTGAGGCTCCACTAGATCTAAAATGGTCCATTAAAATGTCTTCTTTTTCAGCTATGTAGCAGTGTACTTCAAAATACACTTTCAGAAGGACCCTGAGATAAGTCCTTCAGTCTTGTTCTTGATATTTCCTTGGATATTTTCCCTTTCTATTTCTTTTTGTTAGTTTGTTTAAATCATTTTGGCTTATATAAGTAAAACTGCAGTTACATATGATTCCACATGACATAACTAAGAATACTGTCTGTGTCTATATGTTGAATGTATGTTTTTTACTTGTGTTTAATTGTCTTGGCCTCAAGGTGTTCTAAATTGGTTTAGATAGTGCCTATAGATATTGTAAACAAACAAATGAAATTATAATCTTCATGGTAACTAATTTGCTTAAAAAAGAAAGGTTGTATTTGTGTGTGTATATATATATATATATATATATACACACAAATACAACCTTTCTTTTTTAAACAAATTAATACAACCTTTCTTTTTTAAACAAATTAAAATGTCAGACAAATGAAAGTTTGGAATAACTAAGGTTGTGGGGTAAAAAAGAGTCTCTAGTTATGAAATACAGAAAATAGGAAAACTACATGGCTATGGTTAGAATGTCAACGTTGTCTTACTGAACTGAGCTGGAGCTTTCATGGAATTGAGATTGTCTTTGCTGTTATTTTTGTCTTCTTCATATTTGTGACAAAGCTTCCCAGAATTCTAAATTGAAATACAATTTGGTAGCTTGTCATTTGTTTCATCAAAGGAAGTTTTGTGGAACCTCAGTAGAGCTCCTGAGACACTCCACAATTTCTCCTTTCCCCCCCTGGGAAAGCATTCAGATCAATTTGTCTAATTTGGTATACATAATAAAGTAAAACTGGGAAGGAAGCATTGTCACTTGGAAAAAGGTAAACTTTGGGCATGAACACAGCTGTTAACCTTGTTTTTCTAACATGTTAAAAAACATTTTTTATATGTATTTGATATACATATAAGAATATGTACATTTTGAATGTTGATCATTGGTATTTTCAGAAATTGTTTCTGAAGAAATTTGATAGTCTGATATTTGTAGTAATTGTTTCTAAAGAAATTTTTTTCTTGTTTCCAGTAATAGCTCTCAAGAGATTCTAATTGATTGAACTTTTGATAATGGGAACATATTTTCCACAAAGAATTGAATAGAGTGATTTTACTAAGTTTTGTGTGAAATACTATTGACATTTTTGTTTGATTCAAAGACAATTTTTTTGCTGTGAATGACCAGAATCTACAATAATATTCCAATTTTTTTTCAACAGACCTAATTTTTGTTTCCATTTCTTCTCTCCCCTTGATACCAACACAGTATAAAAATTGTACTAGTAATTTTTACTACTCATGAGTCTGTTTTTGCATAACTTTAATAGGGAATTTTGTCTGCTTAAACTAAAGAAATTGGCAAAGTGCTTCATTGGCTTTGTTTGGCATTCTCCTGGAACTTCAAACAGAACTGAACCAAGAAGAAGAGCACCTGCTGCTTTGTAGGGTTCCAGAAACCTCTAAGGAAGGTGAGGAAACTTGCCTCCATTGGAAGGACTGGACAACCTGAGAAAAACATTGAGCCCTGGTAACCTCGAGAAGAGGTGACCCCAGGTTGAATCTGCTGAGACTGATGTTCCTGAAGCCTATGTTGACTGGACACCGACTGTTCACACTGATACTATATGGAGTGTTCCAAAAAAGCCAACTGAAAATTGCTGTTTGGCTAGTCTACCCTGTGATTTTATGCACAAAACAGGAAAATGGTTAAAAGGTAGCTTGAATTTGTAAATAGGTTGTACTTGTTGGATTAAGTTGGAATCAAGGTTGAAAGAACTTGTTTTTAGAGAAGTTAAATGAGTTTTTAAAGATTTTTGCTTGTTCCTGTTATTTTGACATACATAAGACATATATGTATATAATGTGTGTGTGTGTATCACATACATACTTCCAGTATGTACGTATGTGTGTGTGTATGGACATATATATATATATGTGTGTGTGTGTTTATGTCCATGGACATATTGTGTGTGTGTGGACATATATGTCCACACACACACATACGTACATACTGGAAGTATGTATATGATGGACTGTTTTCTAGTAATTGGTATCTGTTGTTTCTTTTCAATACACTTGAAACTTTGCGAAGACTGGAAACCTTACGAAGACTGTCTCTTAAGACTACACCCTGTGATCTATGCCACCATAGATACGGTGGTATGAAATCAAAAGGGGGAAATTGTTAAGGGGAGAGGATGTCCTAAAGGAACTCTACAGAGTTTTGTGGACTCCACCCCCCTACTCCAGTGATTGGAAACTATAACTCCCAGCAGTACCCGGGAGAGAATTGCAAGGGCACAAGAGCAGAGGTAAGAAGGCATTCTGGGACTTTGGGGGATAAATAGGGAGCAATTTTGTCGAGTGCTATCTCTCTCTCACTTGGGAAAGGTGTCTTGGGACTGCAACTGGGGCTATCAGTTTGTTACCAGAGCTCCAAGTCAGTGGAGCTCTCTCTCTTTCCGTGGATTATTCCTTTTCCTTTCCCCTTTTTGTAAAGAAACCCATTATTGATCCTTTTGTGTGTGCTTGCAGTACAATTAAATTTTTTTTTATTTTTTATTATTATTTTTTAAAGTTTATTTTTACATCATTTTGCACATTTTTTTTTCATCTCAATTGTAATCCCCACGGGTTTCCCATCACCAAATCACCCCTGTGCCACCACCATAGTCCCGTGCATTTCCCTCCTTACCCCCCGTTTTTGATCCCATTCCCCACTCCACCCCCACAGAATGTCTCTGGTCTATGGTTGTTCATTATTTTTGTTATTTTCTCGCCTGGTCCATTATACTTCTGCTATGAGTGAAACCATCCGGTATTTTTCTTTCTCTTTCTGGCTTATCTCACTAAGCATGATCTTTTCCAGCTCCATCCAAGTTGCTGCAAAAGACATGTGTTTCTCTTTTTTGGTTGCTGAGTAATATTCCATTGTATATATGTACCACATCTTTCTAATCCAGTCATCTACTTTTGGGCATTTGGGCTGCTTCCATGTTTTTCCAATTGTAAATAAAGCAGCAATAAACATGGGGGTACAAGTATCTTTTTCAATCAGTGTTTTTGTGTCTTTTGGGTAGATACCTAGGAGTGGGATTGCTGGGTCATAGGGAAGCTCCATGTTTAGCAGTTTGAGGAACCTCCAAACAGTTTTCCATAGTGGTTGTACTAGTTTGCATTCCCACCAGCAATGCAGGAGAGTTCCTTTTTCTCCACATCCTCGGCAACATTTGTTGTTGCTAGTTGTTTGAAGATGTGCCATTCTCACTGGGGTGAGGTGGTATCTCATTGTGGTTTTAATTTGCATTTCCCTTATTACGAGTGATGTTGAACATTTTTTCATATGCCTGTTGGCCATCTGCATTTCCTCTTTGGAGAAGTGTCTTTTTAGCTCTACTGCCCATTTTTTGATGGGGTTGGCAGTACAACTAAATTTTAAGTGCTGGGGTGAGGCCCCACAGACAGGCAGCCCAGTTCACACTGTGGTACCTGTAACACTTCTATGTTGCCTGTAAGTCAAGCCTTTTCATAATCTGGTTCCTGCTTATCTTTCCAATACTTATTTTCTGCTTTCCCTAAAATAATTAATGCAAGTAACACTGTATGGTACAGAAAACTCTGTCCTAGATTTGACTTTTAACTCTACCACTTATTACTAGGTAGGTAAAATATATGTACCTAGGCTCCTCTGAATTTCAGTTTACTTATCTGGAAAATGGAGATGGTAATAGTTTCTCTGACTACTACCAGGCTTCTTGTGAGGTTAAAGTAAATAATGCTTGTGAAAACTCTGAGAATTTAAAACTATTCTCTAACTGTAATGTACTGTCATAAGATTTGTGTAGTGATTTTTCCTTTTATAGAACTCAAACATGAAAAATAATGACAATGTCACAAATTGATCCTAGATTTCTGGACTGGCTAAAAGCGATCAAGGCAATATCTTTTTTAGAAGCCCAAACCAAACCTTATTTTTATAATTTGCATTTTTTATTTGTTCAGGATGGGTGAAATTAGACATTAGAAAGATCTTTTCTTTGCCCACATAGCTACAAAATGGAATGACTGTAAAGTTCTGGGAAAGGGTAGAATGTTTGTCTTTTTCATCACTGGCTCCTGAGAGCAATTGTTCATTACTTGGATAGACAGATAATTTCATTCATGTATGTGAATTCATTAAAATTGTATTCTGCCCCTATGTGCTCATGTGCTTTGGTTGTTTGTGTAAAATATGCAGAAGTACTTTGAAAACTATAAAATAGTAGGAAATTAATTATTTTCAGAAGATTAAACTCGAGAAGGAAAAGCTTTCAAGCTGGGCTTATTACATATTCATATCCCATGGTAGAGGTATTCTGAGTGCATGAGAACTTGTGAAGGGCTGTAAGGTCTTAAGTCTGTGATAAAAGGTTTAGGACCTAACTGTTGTATAAAAGAGGCAGATTTCTCCAGTTGCTCATAGGTTGGACTCATTTTTGTGGGTATTATTAGGCCAGCCTGTGGGTGTAAGAAGAGCAAGCAGGTGGCTCGTCTTAATTCCTCATAATCTTGGATATATAATGCTGGGGGAAATAGTAATTCCAGGAGAACTGAAACATGAATTAAAAGGTGTTTAAGGCCCTCCCTGGTGGCGCAGCAGGTTAAAGCACAGCACTGAGAAGCTAAAGCCACTTCCGCATGAGTTCGATCCCCGCCTGCCCGGAGGTGACCACACGGCACGGTAGACCTCTCCTGACCCGCCCGCTGCTCCCCTCAGCAGTGTACTTTGTCAATCTGCCTGTTCTGCTCCCTAGTCTGTCTCTGGTGAATCCTATCACCCTCCACATCTCTGGCCTGTACCCCAGTTTTGTATGAATAAATAAATCTTTAAAAAAGAAAGTGTTTAAGATTGTATTAAAAAAAATCTTTAGTGAGGAAATACAGCTTCCTTTGTATCTTGAAGAGAAAGCTGAGTTCAACAGATAATAAAAAAGTAGCTGTTGCACCATTCCACCATTTGCTTAAAAAAAAATTAACTTTCTATAACTCTTTGTATTTTCCAAAGGCTTTTACAAACACATGCCCCTTGCTCCTTCCCATAACAAAGCTCTGATCAAAGTATTTATTTTTCTATTTTCTAGATGACAAGAGTTCCAGAGGAGTGAAGTCATTATCCTAGGTTCCAGGGTGAGTCAAAGGTAGACTGAGCTTTTGAACCTTTGATACAGAGTTCTTGGCTTAATTATTCTGCAACATGTTATTTCCTGCCTTGACTAAAGCTCTACAAATTAGTTGAAAGAATTCTTAATCTAAGAAGCCAAGTCTAGAATTGTAAATAAAGGATACTCAGTGAGGAAGCTTGAGGCTTTATTAAAACTAAGGCTCCTGAGCCACCAGATTTAGGAGGTTGTGAAGAAGAGTTGATGTGATTCATAGACTTCAGAAGAGGTACTCCTCAGGTCTGGGGATTATGGCTATATCTCTGTATGGAAGAAATCTGAAAGTAATGTTTGTAGGACTGGCATCTGAGAAAGTGGTTCAGCTTAGCTTTTGAAATTTGTGACCAGTTCTCACGTACCCACTAAACTTGTGTGTTAGAGTTCATTTTCCCAGCGGATAACCTGGCCAGTCTCCAATTCATGAAACTAATTTAGGCTATATATATTTTTTGTAATATGAATCTATTTCAAATTTGATGTAAGATCACTGACTAGTACATTGCCAAATACCCTCTAGGCACCTCAATAAATATTTATTAATGTTAATCAAGAGTGATTATTTTCAATATTTACATTTGAAATATGTACTCTGCCAGTACTACAACAGGGAACACTTTCAAGATGATTCATTTTCATTTATATTTAGTGATTTATTTCCTAGGCTCTTAAATTTTGGTAGAGACTTGATGATGGCATTGTTATTATTTTTTATTTTACTCTTAAGGTAATTAGCAAATGTTAGTCCTATTTTATAGATGAGGATTGTAAAAAGGAAAGGAGAGTAATATTCAAAAAGTGTTACAGTGGATTAAAGTGAGTAGGGAATGAAAATTTAACATTATGATTCCATATTTCACTAAAAATAGTTTAGTTACATAAACTAAAGCAATGGTTAATAACTTACAATGAGGCATGGTTAGTTTATATATATGGAACTATTATCCAGATTAGAATTTAGTTTTGAAAACTGGATTTTTCTTTTAATTCTAACTGTGAGATTATAGGCTCAACCAGAATTTAGTGGCTATTTGTTTTCCCACTGAATTTAATTTGATTTTCTATCCTGATGATTCAGATGGCTATTTACCTATTTATATCACTGCAATTTTTTTCTAATCACTCTATAAATTGGTCTAATATTTTGTCATTTAATGTTCATATTTAAAAACAGTTGAAACTAAAATGATTAATCACTTCACTTAAAGTAGAAAATGGCTTCAGTAGTTTAGTTATTTCAGAAATTACTTCTGTAGATATTTTAGATGTATATAACCTAGTCATCTTTATAATGTCACATGAAAATAAAATTTGTAACTAGTCTGTATATTTAAAAATAATGATATCAATGATAGTGTAACTTTTTTTCTTGTTAAAGTTAATTTTAGAAAACATTTTAAGAGTATTAAATATTTTCATCATTTGTTTAAATAGTTTTTCTCAACAGATGATTTAACTCTGTACCAGAGTTAACAGAAATATTTATTAAAATTCAGAGTTCAGGATCTCAATCCAAATCTACTGAACATGACTCTTATCACAGGAGTTCTGCAATCTGCATTTAATATATGTTGTGACTTTTCCAAGCTGCAGGTAATTTAGCATTACTTCAAGGTGAGAGGCTGGGGGACACGAGGGCTCAGTCAAGGGAGACGAGCAAGGACATGAACAGTACAATATGCTGTGACCTTCAGATCTTGCCTGAAGGTAACAGAGATTTAAGATAGTTCAACAAATTTATTGAACTCATTTGAGTTAATTTTATACTTTATTTATCTAGAGAGTTAATCTTATTACCAAGAAAGATAGATGAAGTAACTATATTTTTACATATAATTACTTTGAAGGGTATCAGATATATGTAATTTAATCTGCATCACTTTGGCATTAATGGTTCTAAATTTTTTGTTTGTAAGTTATGACTCATATAAACAACTATTATTTTCCTATCACAACTCATAAAAGTTAATGTCCAAAAAAAGAGCCTCAAGGATCAAACTGGTAATATGGGTAATATACATATACAATGATAAAATACTGGGTACCTATAAATGTCATCATATGATAATAAAGTGGAAAATATTCCTGAATCAACTTGTTTAAAGACTGTATACTTTATAGAATTAATTTTGTAGTAATTTATACTGATTTGAGTACATTTGTAACTTGCCTCCTGTATAAATAAAAATATAATTGTGACCAGGTTAGTTTGCTGAAATAAACAACATAAAATGTGACAACACAATAAAGGATGATTTCTCACTCATGTCACAGCACAATTTTTTTTTTTTATTAAAAAGTTTATTTTTACATCATTTTTCACATTTTTTTTTTCATCTCAATTGTAATCCCCACGGGTTTCCCATCACCAAATCACCCCTGTGCCACCACCATAGTCCCGTGCATTTCCCTCCCTTCCCCCCCCCGTTTTTGATCCCATTCCCCACTCCACCCCCACATAATGTCTCTGGTCTATGGTTGTTCATTATCACAGCACAATTTTTAGGGGTTGTTGGGAGCTTTACTCTGGAGACTTTACTCTGTGCTGAGATCCAGGCTTTTTCCAATGAATTATTATATCACTACTTAAGGCCTTGAAATCTTGCCTGTATTCAGCCTTCCTACAAGCTAGGAAGAGAGTGTAGAAAAACTACAGGTGTTTTTAAGCACCTAAGTGGAGGGACATTCATCATCCCCTCTGCTACATTATGTCAGTAAGAACTAGTTAAGGAATTATGATGTGTAACTTCTTTAAGAAAGAAGAGAACAGAGTCTTTGCCAGAGCAGTCTATTATTACAGATCACTCATACCAGATATGTACTAGGGGGTAAGAATCTACAGTACGCTAACATACTATAGGTAATTCCCAACTTAGTTGTATCCCTTACGGTCAGACTTTGTTAGGTGGCCCATGGCAGTCTTTATCAATTTCTTTTTTGATTGCACTCCAATAAGTAATGTAGTAATATATAGTGATTCGATATCAGTACATATATACTAATATAAAGATTTAATAACTGTTGTTAAGGAAACAGTAACTATTCTTATTCTATGTGGCATTTTCTAAAGTTTCTTTCTATTTTATATTTGTGCCTTTCTCAACACTAGATTAGTTGGGTCATCTTGGAAGGCTCCATTCCATCTCTAGCACAGTCTCTGCTGCTAAAGGGAGATAGATGCTTGGAGGAGGTTAAGTCTGGGTTTCCTGACATGGGTGATTCTCACTGTAGTGCTTTAGGTATTTAAATTTGACATTATCTCTTATGATCACCTCTGTGTGCTTTTCTTCTCCCCTATAGGTCAGATTGTCAGATTTTGCAAATGAATTGAATTGGAAAAGAATTTCCAATAAAATTTGAATTTCAAACAGTAGATAAATTTTGGGTATGACTATATGGCATGAAACTTTTGGAATATGCTTACACTAAAAATTTATTTGTTGAAACTTAAATTAGCTGGGATTCCTATTATTATCTAGAAATCTTGTCTACAGTGAGTAAGATAATGCAGAGGGGAGGTTTTAGTTTAGCTGCCATTTATTTCTCTTTGTTGTAGATAATAAGGAAATAAGGCACTTTGGATTTAGGGATGGGATGGAGGAGAGGTTGTGAGTTTGGCCCTATCTAGTATAGAGGCATGGAGAATATAGAAATTGTGATTAAGATAAGTGGGAGTTAGCAAAGAAATGGAGGGTGGCATAGATCTGAGAGAGGTACTGGCAAAGTGAGTGAGTATGCACAAGAAGTATTTCTGTAGTTTTATATGTAACTGCATATTTTGGAATCAATAAACAATGACTAGTATGGATGGAATGACATATTAGGTATTTTTGACATCCACTGTTGCCAACTGCAATGCAATAGCTAAAAAACCAAAAAGCTAGTGCTGTTACTGTAGTTGTCATTCAAATAATTTAATTTATTTTAAAAGTTATATAGATATTTAGCTAGCTTATGCAATTAATAAATCTAACAGAAAAAAATTCTAGTGGCTATTTTCTGGTTAATGACACTACAATTTGAATACTAAAAGTCTGCATTGAATTCAACTATAGTGAATTAATAGTAATCTCCCAAGTATCTTCTCTTTAACAGCATTAATTTCTGTAGTGTTTTCCTGTTTATTCCTCCCCCATTTTTCTCCTTCAGGGCCATGTGTGTTTAATTTTATTGACTTAATATTAAATCAATATTTTTATAGTAAATCAGATACTCAAGACATTTAATTTTCATGAAAATTAAAGTAGAGGAGTTCTTTTAGTGTTTTGCTAGGTTATTGTTCTGAGTACTGACATGGAATAGGGAACTGAAAACAAATTATAAAGCAGGTGATATACATGACATTCACATTACCTACAAAAGTCTGCAAGGGGACAATTGATTTTGCTTTTTTCCCCTGCAAAATATTCCCAAACCACTATGCAATTAAAATTTCTAACCCAATACTCCAGGTACTAATGTAGTAATGGTACAGAGCTATATAATTTAATGCTGCCTTTAAAAATAGATACTGTGAATACTTTGAGTGATATATAGTACAATAAAATTTGATTATGTTTATATATTGATAAAATGTCCTTTTATTTTTTTTTTGCATTACCTAAATTTACTTAACTTTGACTAACTGGAGGGCACCTTTGGTTACTTTTTAAAAAGTACTTTCATTGTGAGTTGGTTAGTACAAGTGGGACTTTTATAAATTTCATTGGCCTATTTTTGTTAGTCTTATGATTTTCCAAAGAGAAAAAAAGTTTTGAGTTACAAGCTTGTTGTTTCTGAGATAGCTGCTGAGAAAGAACAATAGCAGCTCATTTTTCTGGGCAAAAGAAACATAGACATTCCTGCTAGGCATGGCTGCTCTACTTCGGTAGGGTAAAATTGTTTTTGTCATTCCCTTACTTTTTTTTGCCAAACAGATAATTAATTAATTTGCATTTAATTATCTTTCACTAATGATTATAGAGACAACAACCTACCTTAAACTACCAGTCCATAAGTAAAGTTTAGATGCACCTTTTTTTTCCCAAATAAATAATATAATACTTATTTTTACATCATTTTGTGCATTTTTCCATCTCAGTTGTAACCCCGTGGGCTTCCCACCACCAAATCACGTGTGTGTCATCACCATAGTCCAGTGCATACCCCCTCTCCATTTTTGATCCTATTCCCCACTCCATACCCATAAAATGTCTCTGGCATATAGCTGTTCATCATCATTATTATTTTCTCGCTTGGTCCGTTATACTCCTTAGATGCACCTTCTTTAATGAAGATCATTTATTCACTCATTGACCTTTTCAACAAATATTGATTATGTGTCCACTATGTATCAGTAACTAGGGGTTCTGATCAGGTTCTGGGTTCTGGGTTCTGGGGCTTCAACAGTAAGCACAACAGACTATCATCTTGATCTATAGACCCAAGATTACATTCTAGTGGAGGAGACAGACACTAAGCAAAACAAATTAATAAAACATACAGCATCAGGTGGTTGTAAGTGTTATGGAGAAAAACAAAGACACAAAGAGGGAGTTCTTGAGTAAAGGACTGGGTTAAATTTTAAATAAAATGGTCAGAGAAGACCCTACTGGCACCAGAGACAAAGGATGACAAAGAATGAATCTTGTAAATGTATCTGAGGAAAGTGTTCTGAGAAAAAGAAATAGCAAGTGTCAAGGCCCTGTGGTAGAAGAGTCTTCTTGATGTGTTAACAACATGGTCATAAGACAGAAGCAGGGTGGAAGGCAGCATACAGGAGATAAGATCAGAGAGGCTGTGGGACCAGATCATGTAGGACTTCGTAAGAACTTCAGTGTTCACAACAAGGGAGAAGGGAGCCACTGGAGGGTTTTGAGCAAAGAAATAATGATATTTATGTTTTAGAAGAATCACTATACCTCCTTCATTGAAATAAGGAAGCAGGTTTATCAGTGGAGAGTAATGATGAAGAGAGGGTGCTGATACAGTCACCTAAAGAGTGGAACAAGGATTTTCTTAAAGAAATGTAATACAATTATCAGGCAGCATAGAGGGCATACACTTGGGATTAGTGGTTATGAATGTAAAATGAAATCAGTCAGCCATATGGAGCAGACTGAATAGGACTGACAAGGCCTGAGCTTGTGCCCCAAGTGACTAAGAGAAGGGAGGATGGGAAAGGGAACTGAGGGTCATGTAGTGCAGTGATTTAGTGATTTAACCTGGAATTTGAGTTAGGTAATAAGAAAAGTGAGGGGCAAGGATAGTATTAATCCTAAAAAGTTTAACAAGGTGATAAGATCAATGGACTGAAGGTGTTGTGTTGCAGGAGTGTTGTGTATGGGACAGAGTGAGTGGATTAGATAATGATATGCTTGAAATTTACATTGGACTACAAAAACTGGTTTCAGTTAGGGAGTGGTAAGAAATTTTTTCTCAAATGAAGTACAAAAATTCCAAATAAAACTGTTCATTATAATTGGGATCTCTTTGAATCATGCCATTCTTTCTAAATTCTGCCCCTCTACTCCCCCACACACCTTATTTGAGTTTTTGGAACACTAGAAGAAGCAACTGACAATGGCTAACTTAGAAGTTCAGTTTGTAGATGTCATTAAAAAAACAAACAAAAAAGCCCTAGCAGAATCCACTTTCCCAAGATTATATATTTAATTTAATTAAGAAAATTAAACAAATAATCTAAACAATTGAAATCAAGGGTACAAAATTTCCCCTGTTCAGTTGAAAATACTGTATGAACAAATGAAAATCACATTTACACTTTCTATTATTTCAGGCATTGGCTGTAGAGTAGGAAAAAGTTGTGAACGATAGCATAGTAATGATTAACATAAACCCAGGATACAAGATTACCCAATAAATACTTGCCATTGGAACATATCACATTTACAAAATCATGCTATTTCTCTGTTGCTTTTGAAGAGTGAGTTTTAGACTCTAAGCACATAAAAACTTGAAAGAAGTATAAACATAAATTATTTAGTGCTTTTCTTAAATACAAAGGAAAATGCCAACATTGGAATTTCATACAAACAAGTGGTAGTTAGGCTGCTTATTCAAAATTGTATCAGGATGTGCGAGAATCCCTCAAGTTAAATTAGAAGGAGGACTTGAAAACATCTGTTTGTTTTTGGTGGTTGTTTTCCATGAGTCTTTCTAGGTATAGAAGATATAAAAAAAACCCAAAACACTTCAACTACTTTGCAGATGGTTAATTATTAGTGATACACAGGTATGCAATTATTATTTAAAAAATAAATGAAAAGTGACTTAATGAGAGAACTAAAATAAACATTGTGAAGCAGTTATTTGTGAAGTAAAGATAATATAGAGGAATTTCACAACTCTCAGTTACATATAGAATTCAGACTAGAATAGGGAACTTGTAAAATTATTTTCATATTTATGGAACCCTAAAGATCCTGTTTTGTGTTCCTTGTAATTGTGAACTTTTGACTGCAAATGTGCTTTTTAAAAGAATCTGTGTATCATAGATGTGAAATTATAAGTTATCTGAAATGTTTTTACCTCTGCTCCTTTCCCTCACCACCCAAAAAAGCCTTCTTGATCTTGTACTGCCAACAGAACTGATCTATTCATTATATTATGGCATTACCTGTAGGATAATTAAAATGTTATGTCCTATCAAGCCCAGTGTAGGTTCTTTAATCTTTAATAATACCTATTCCTAAAATATAAAAAAGAAATTAAGTGATTTAAAAACAAACTTATTTTTAAAAAATACTATAATAATTTATTTTTACATCATTTTGTGCCTTTTTCCATCTCAGTTGTAGTCCCTGTGGGCTTCCCATCACCAAATCATCTGTGTGCCATCACTGTAGTCGAGTGCACTTCCCTCCCTCCACTGTTTTTGATCCCATTCCCCACTCCACCACCATAAAATGTCTGTGGTATATAGTTGTTCATTATTATTATTATTTTCTCTCCTGGTCTTTTATACTCCTATGAGTGAAACCATTGGTATTTTTCCTTTTCTTTCTGACTGAACGTGATCCCTTCCAGTTCCATCCATGTTGCTGCAGAAGACATGTGAAAAACAAACTTACTTTAAAAGTTCAAGCTCACAATAAATAGATTTTGCTTTATAGTTTCTAAAAATCAAGCATTTAAAAAAATTGTTTTGTTATGTCTGTGTGTACATTTCATTCTATTCCCTGATTATCTCTCCATCTTCTTATCATCTATCCTTCCATCACTTATCTGTCTTTGCCAAGGAACTGAGTTAACAGACTTTCACTGAGTATCTGAGAAAATTAAATTTAACAGCTTATACAAGTACCATAAATCTATCTGTATATTTTAATGGGAGATAGATTTTTCCATTTCCAGTGGCTTTATTGAAAAATTAAACAATGACACAAGCCAGGAATCTTTATGCCTGTTGCTTTTCTGCAATGCAGTGTCAAGTACTACTGTTGCAGGGCACCCCAGAGTGAACTGGACCACTTGTCTGTGGGGCCCCACCTGCACACTTAAAATTCAGTTGTATGCAGGCACACACAAAAGGGTCACTAATGGGTTTATTTACAAAGGGGAAAGGAAAAGAAACAACCCAGGGAAAGAGAGAGAGATACAAGGTAACTAGAATATCTTACCAGCTCTGGGGACTTGGAGCTCTGCTAACAAACTGATAACCCTGAGTCACGCTGTCCTGAGAGCCGTTTCCCGAGTGAGAGAGCAAGCTGTAGCAAATGGCTCCCTATTTATCCCCCAAAGTCCTAGAATGCCTGCTTAGCTCCGCCCTTGGGTCCTCGCAGTTCTCTCCCGGGTACTGCTGGGAGTTGTAGTTTCCAATCACTAGAGTAGGGGTGGAGTCCACAAAACTCTGTAGAGTTCCTTTAGGACATCCTTCCCCTTAACACTACCACAGTATTTGAAGTTTATTATTTTAAAAGTATGTAAAGGTTATATGAAAACAAGGTTACTTTCAAAATTGCAACTTATGCTGTTTTTCTCCCCCTACCTTACTCAAACACTGCAAGAATTTATATATGCAATCTATCTAAGAATCTTTGGGCCCAGAGCTTCAGGGACCAAGTTAAGATGGCAAGATGTTTTGTGAAGATTCCTGTAGCTCAACCATTAATTGAAAATATTTCTGTATGTAAAACTTACAAGAAATTTTGTTATATTTTCAGTCAATTTAGCCAATTTTTGCTTTGTTTTGAAAGGGAAACAATAACCTAATGAATTATTGAGAACCCCTCAATATTTAACAAGTCTAAAACTTTTAAATTAATATATGATAAAAAGAATTCATAACAAAGAAATAAAGCTCTCTATTTATAAATATAAAATTATATTTAAGGGTTATGATATCATAACTAGTGAAATCAGTTATTAACCATGAGATACTTTCTAGATTTGGCTGAGGACTAAAAGAAAAGTAGGTATCTAGGAGTTTAGATCTTAGAAGTGTTAAGGCTAATATAGTAGATCTCCCTAATGAAAATTGACACTAAATCCGGAATAAAATCTTAGCATCTTGATTACAGCCTCATGAAAACTCATGAAGTAGAGGCTCCTGCTACTCTATGCCAGATTTCTGATTCACAGAAATTGTGCTGTTTTAAGCTGCTAAATTTGGAGTCATTTTTTACACTGAAATAGGTAACTAACATTCCAAAACTTCCTCCATTCCAAAGAATGTAACAAATCACAAACAAATCACTTTAAATATATCTTCTGTTTTTGAATAAAAATGATAGTTACAAAAAGTCAGATACTGTGACCCAAGAATAAGAAGATATATATTTTAGGCACTTAGAATTTTAATATAATACAAGTTCTTAGAAGTAATTCACTTAATGTTTCTTTTAGGTGTGTTCTACAGAACTCTGGAAATGTCATCTATTGTTTTTTCTCTCAACCTTCCTTATTTATTTATTTTTTTTTAAGATTTATTTATTTGTGCATACAGAACCAGGGTATAGGCCAGAGGTGCAGGGGTGGTGAGAGGCTTCACCAGAGACAGAGTGGGGAACAGAACAAGCAGATCTACAAAGTACACTGCTGAGGGGAGCAGCGGGCGGGTCAGGAGAGGTCTGCCACGCCATGTGGTCACCTCCGGGGCAGGCGGGAATCGAACTCATGCAGAAGTGGTTTCAGCTTCTTAGTGCAGTGCTTTAACCCGCTGCGCCATCAGGGAGGGCCCTCAACCTTCCTTATTTTATGAAAGACATCTGATATTAAGCTGATAAACTTGAAAGATCAGGAACTTAGTAATGAAACTTGATTGCTTTCTCTTGTACCACCTCTCTCTCTCCAATTCTATTAATTCTGTCTCCAAGTATGCCTTAGCTCTCCTTTTCCATTGCTCCATTCCATCATACTCATCTAATTTGCTTTACCTGTCATATGGAACTGATACCACAGATTTTGTCCTGCTTCTCCTCCCACCCCTCCAAATATTTATATTCTTTAATCTGTGGACTCCAAGACTGTTACCTTACATGGTGTAAGAGATTTTGCTAATTTGATTAAGGTTAGGGCATTTGTGTGGTGAGATTATCAGGATTATCTGGGTTGGCCCAAACTAATCCCGTATATCCTTAAAAAAATACCTGAATAATTAAAATTCTTGGCTGAGTCAGATGAAATAGGAGGAGGAGAGACAGATTTGAAGCATGAAAAAGACTCAACCCACTATTGTTGACTTTGAAGTTAGAGAAAGGAGACCACAAGCCAATGAATATGGGAGGGCCCTAGAGGAGAGAATGTTTCTAGCTGGCAAGAAAACATGGACATTAGTTGTACAACCACAGGGAACTGAATTCTGTGAGCAACTTGAATAAGTAAGATAATTGATCCCTTTTGGAGTCCCTGAAGAGGAATACAGGCCAGCTGATTATAACCCTGTGAGACATATGCCAAGCATTAGACCCATATAATTATATAATAAATTTATATTATTTCCATTATTTAAGTTACTAAATTTGTGGTAATTTTATTATAGCAACAAATGAAAACGAATTTTTAAAATTATTTTTGCTAAGTGAAAGGTGAACTAGTACTTTGCCAATTTGATCCAAACTGTTCTTTATAGGACAGCCAGAGAGACTTTTAAAAAACAACTGTACCAGGTGACTTCCTAGTTTAAACTTCTTTTTCATTATACTTAGAAAACCTAAGCTCTTTTCCTGGTTCAGAGGCTCTGCATGACCTAGCCAGGCAAGTCTTGCTACTACCTCCTTGGCCTTTTAATTCTCTGAACTTGCTAAGCAGTTTTACACCCTGGTGTTTTTGCAGATGCTGATGTTTTTCTGGAATACCTTCTGCTCTTCACAATCATTCTTCAAATGTCATCTTAAAAAATACTAAATACATCACTATCTCATAGACTACATTGTATCATTTAAGATACTATATCTTTATATATTAGGATATTAGAAAAGTCTTTTCTTAATAGCATATATGAATATGCTCCAGCATTATCTCATACTAATAAAAACTATTTATTTTCTTCAAAGCACTCTTTAAACTTAGAATCATACCTTTGTTTATTTATTGTTTACCTTCCCAACTAAATTCTAGGCTCCAGGAGAACAGGAATGATGTTGATTTTATTTCATGTTGGATTCCCAAAATCCAGTGTACTGTCTGGATAGTAGACATTCAATAAATGTTTTTTTTTTTTTTTTGTAAACATAGGTTTGGAAAATTTGTAAGTAAACAAAGTTAAGCAGATTTCTTTACTGCAGGATTTTCCTGAGCCTCTAATTTGCTAACCAATAGTCCATCGTAAATGGATCATGAGTCTTTAAATGAGCCCTATTGTTTGTAGCTTTTCTCCTACTTTTTTGACCTGTAACTTTTTTGTTTTTTGAGGGTAGCATCGTTAGGACTGCTGTTTTGTGTTATATAATTTGGCCAGTACCAAAGTAATTCAAGGTCCTCATTTTTATAGACAAGGGAATGGTGACCCAGGAAGATTCACTGACTTGTGGAGGGTTGTACTGTGAGTCAGGTCTTTCATGAAAGTCTAAACATTTAAAAATGTCTATAGCATCTTTAAGTGATTAGACAAACCAACAGGGAAAATTGTGTTTAGAGTAAAATTATAGATGAGAATTCATACCAGCCCATATCAAGGAATTTGCTTGTTTTTTGAAATTGCCATTTTTGATAAAAATACCACAACAGAGAAAAAGTTATTCAAACCCCATAATTAAAAAATGCTACCCTTTCCCTACCACATGCCAAGATCAAAACAAAAAGTCATACGATTTAGTTTCCTTAGCAGCCTGGGGTAGGAAGGGAATCAGGCAAAAACACATGCAGGGAAGTCTGGCTCGTATTTGCTTACCTGATTGCTATATTTTTGTGAGAATTTTTATGTGGAAATGGATTCTGAGAATGTCTGAACATAGAATTCTTATGTTCACTTGCAAAACTGTGAATTGGAGGAGTGGTTGGATTAAGTACCTATCTTTGGGGTCTATTTCTTACCATCTGTGTGACATTTAGCACTTTTCCAAACCTTTATCATCTGTAAATAGAAGTAATATTAATCCTCCTCAGAGGGTTGTGGTGATGAGATGAAACATGTAAAGAGTTCAGCACATTTTCCAGCACCAATAACCATTGAAAAATGTTAGTATTATTAGGAGAAATTGAGTGTGTCATCAACGAGTGTTTGAGAGGTTGGTGAAAATATTGAGCTAGGTTTCATGTTAGTTGATGAGGTCCAGTGATATCTTTTTAAGTCTGGGCTGAATTTACAACCATACTTTCTGCTTTGGTCTTGAAAAATACTGGTTCACCTTTTGATCCAGATTTTGCCTATAGAACCAGTGTAAGATTGTCTGACAAGTAGCATAATTAACACTTTATATTACTAAGGGGTTCACATGGTGTGCTTGACAAAATAGCTATTAGTAAGACCCTTTCTGAGACATTTTTAGCTTTGTTAGGGCAGTTGTAGAATATCTTTATTAGGGCTAGTGTAGTCCTTCCTAAGACATGGTCTTTCTAGGATTTTAGATATTCAGGATATTTACTGTGGTCTCTGTTAGCAGGTTGAAACTTGACATTTTTCAAGTACTGTGAGAACTTGGGGAGCTTTTCAGCTCATAGCTCCCCAGCAGCCCCAGCAGTTGTTTTTTCACTGGCTTTGTGGAGTCTTGTTCTGTGCGACTGTTGCATACTATCGTCAAAGACTCAGGGGAACACTGTGCAGATTTCTGGAATTCCTATCCCTTTTTAATGCTTTTCTCAGCTTAGGTTTATCTATTTGCACAAATCACACAGCTCCTTTCTGTGTTTATATGCACTATGAATTTCAGCTGTTACCCTACAATGAGGGTCCTAAATTACATCTAGGCGTACCTTGTTCATTTCCAGTGACTCAGGGTTCAGATCTTATGTGTTGCCCAGAATTTGAAAACATTTATTTTATGTATATTTTGGCAAGTTTTATGGATGTTTAAGTGGCAAGATTTCTCTGTTGTGGCCATAAGTGGACGTCCTTTCCCATGTTCAGGCTTCATTACTTTAGCATAGCGCCTCCACCTTGAAGAATCCCCCTTGTTACTTTAGTGGGAAGATGTAGTTGGCAGCAAGCACAGAGCAAATTCTCTATTGATTTGGGCAGAAGGATAAAAGAGGATTCTGTAGCCCTCAGAGGCTTTTTCAGGCTTTAATGCTTTTTCTACACCAATTGTTGTGTGGTAAGCCTGAAGGCTGGCAAGAGAGGGAGGCTGGGGGGGGGCAGGAGGCTGGCATGCCTCCCGGCCTCCGCAAATCTCTACTCTCGTGTTCTTTCGGGATTTCTTCCTCTTTTCACTGTAGCTCGTCCTCCCATAGCCATCTGTTAATATTCTGGCCTCCAGGCTCAGATGTGCATACTTACTCATGCTCCCACTATGTTCTAGGTGTTACCATCAGGCACTCTTGCCCCTCACCCATGCTCTCAAGTTCCTTCTGAATCAACACAATCAATGCCACAAGTGATAGCCACAGAGACCAGTGGCATAAAAGCGTGGCCATCTTTGTTTACCCTGCATATGGGATTTTCTCTGTCATATGCTCTTGCTAAATTTCTCTTCTGTTTGAGGATCTGAGTAGGACAGATGGTGGAGATAGATCAGAGAGTTTCAGTCTATCATCAAAGAACTAACCAAAATTAACTCATCAGTAACTTATACAGTACTTAAACACTGCTTGTAGTTGTGTGCTTGATATATTTTAAGATTCTAAACCAAGCAAATTATAGTATATTGGCCAATGCGATGGATTTATTTCTGAACTCGTTAAAAAAATGTTTATTTATGCGTACAGAACTGGGGTACAGGCCAGAGGTACAGGGGGAGGGGTGAGAGGATTCACTAGAGACAGAGTAGGGAGCAGAACAGGTTGACTGATGAAGTACACTGCTGAGGGGAGCAGGGGGCAGGTCAGGAGAGGTCTGGCGCACCATGTGGGTCACCTCTAGGGCGGGGATCGAACTCATGCTGAAGTGGCTTTAGCTTTTTAGTGCTGTGCTTTAACCTGCTGCACCACCAGTGAGGACCTGTTTTTGAACTCATTTTAGTCAACCTTAATTTTAAATAACTTAATGGTTGTTTATATTTGTAATAATTGATTCATTGGAATCTGTGCTTATTTCCACGTTCTTAAGCTAGAAAGACCTGAATATATCAGAAAAAGACATGGGCTTTCTTGTGTGCAAAGAACTACTCTAAGTCATGCAAGAACTCTTATTTTCTTTATTCATATAATCACATTATTATGATGAAATAGCTAACAATCTATTTGTGTGCCAATTTTCGTGTAATTTGAAGTGAGATGTAATCACATTTTAGCATCTTTCATAAAGAAGTACCAAAAAGGATGGGCTCCTGCTTCTTACAGTATGACTAGGTGAAGAAACACCCAGAAAGGCATAATTTAAAGGTGCGAGAGGCTTTTAGACATCCTTTTGCTTCATATATAAAGGAACATAAAATATTTTAAAAATTAAAAAAAAATTAGTTTGTTCTTTTTTCTTGGTAGGTGGTAGGAACTCACTGGTGAGAAGATGTCCATTAGTAAGTTTTTGCTACAAAGAATATTTGCTGGCATCAGTGAACATGTTTGTCTTTGCTTGCAAATGATATAACCTGTGTCATGAATAACTATAAAGAGAACACAAAAGGAAGATTCCTAAATTTAAATTTCCACATTTATTATAGTGCCTTGTTTCAAGTGTTTAATACCTATTTATTCAGATGCCCTGCTTTTCTTTTCTTTTTCATGATCATTTTGACTTGGATAATTTTGGGAAAGCATTTGAAAGAAGATAAAGCATCTTTGTTTATGATTAGTCTGTATATTTATTAACTCTGGTCTTTAAGACCTAGAATTTTGAGAATTTCCTATCCATGTGTAACTTCAACTAATCTTTAAAAAACAAACTACTTTGATGTTTCCTTTTCATTTTCCTGAGTGTGTAACTTTATTATGCTAATTGTCATACAATAATATTGTACAGTCATCTTATGAAGACAATGGAGTGGTTGCTTTTAAAAAGGAGAAATTAGAGGAATTGAAGGATTTAGGGATTTTCCCAGTGTTAGTTACCCACATAAATGTCATGGTCAGAACCATGACTGAAGACTTGGGTCTAATAGCAAGAGCAGTGGTTGGAAAGGAGAGGGGACCTTTTGCTTGTTCCACCTAGGCCCTCAATTTAGGCTAATTTCCTGTCTTGCCTCATTTTTCCTCATTTGTAAAATGAGGGGATGGGGCGGAATAGATGTGCTCTTAGGTTCTTCCAGTTCCCTTTAGTTTTTCTCCTAAAGTACATTGTGTCCTTTGACTTTTGTCTGGGCCTATCTGGATTATATCTGACTTACATGTCTTTATTTCTGTTATGTCCTAATAACATATTATTTCCATTAGTTTTTTTTTCTGACAAGATTTTTAAAAAGCGTACAATGACTATGATTTGGAAATAGACTGGTTGGCTTTCTCATTGCTCTTTTAATTTCATAATTGTGTTATATGATTTTTTAAATTATAAATGTACCTATGCCTGTGTAATTCAACTAACAAATGGATAAGCCATCATTACATTTGCAAATAAGTTGGTCTTTAAGTTCTCAAATACTCACCATTATTTGGCTTCATTATTGAGCACTTGTGTGATCTTGGATCTCATACTAACCTGATGAGGGAATGTTATCAATAACTTACTTTCTTCATAAAATATGACAGCACAGAAAAGTATATAGTTAACAACTGTGTTACCGTGATTGCTTTACACTCCTGGACCTAAGGACATTAATGTTGAAACATTTCAAGATACAATATGTGCTTAAGGTCTTCAAAATAAATTAAAAATAGAATTTAAACATAGTGAAGAAATGTAAAGACTATGTGACTTTATATTCTAAAATGTATACCAAAGTTTGGACTATTTTGAGCCTATTTCTGGACTTTTCCATGATGATAAGTCTATAATCTGCTATTAAAATGTGACTTTAATTTTGACTATTGAATTATAAGTTTCTAAGATCTGGCCAGTTATGAGAGAATAAATGTCTATTGTTTTATTTGGGGAGGGAGAAGTTATTGTGTTCCTTACCTATAGTGATTGTTTCAAGTTTTTCTCCAGAAGAAAAAGTCATTGCCACATTTGTGGAAATGGTTAAGTGACCACAGAAATGAAGAATTCAGGGATGATTTAGTGCAGATCATCATGCAAACTTCCCAGCATGTGTATTTTAAATAGTACTGTGTTGTTTCCAAGTTTGCCAGAGTATTTTAATCTGTGAGCAATTGAGGCAAAATCAAAATCAGAAACCTAGGAGAGTAATATTGTTTTGGAATTGTCAAGCATAAGACTTTGGTTTGGGTGTTACGTCTGGAACCAAGATGTCACATGTGGCATACATCATTTAAAGTTTATTATTTTAACCTTAGACCTTCTTGTGAAAATTCATGCTATTCAGTGCCTTGCATCCTAGTTAAGCATTTCTGTTCTAGTGTATGTAAGTCTGTGCCAGCTACATGATGAGCATGGTGAAACCATAGTTTAAATAGCAGAAAACCCCCTTCAATGGTTCCACTATTTTGCTAGACTGCCAAACCCAGTAGGTTCAAGGGGGTGCTCAAAAATTAAGGCATGGCACCAGGTAATTGAAACCATTCCCTACGCATCTGGGGAAAAAAACCAATCTAGTCACATTCTCTGCCGAAAAGAAATCATCTCATGCCAGGAGTTTCAGGACAGTGAAAGTGGTGTCATTTTACGTTTACAGAAGCATTTAGCATTTTCACAGACAGATTCAAAAGCTTGTGGTTAGAAACTGTGAAATTCCTATTAAAATTCCTCATGAAATCAACAGAATATATATCAAGCAATTGTTGCAAGGCCTCCTTTTCTTCCATTTGTGTAGTGTAGTAAGAACCCCACTAGTCCATTTTATCCTCTGTAAAAAAAACCTATCTCACTTTCTCATTCATTGGTTCACTTGCCATAGTCAGCAAATTTAAAATGATTTGTCATTTAAGATACCTTCAATGTTATGATCTTCTTCATGGTGGCCTTAGGCAGGTTGTCCACTGGGATTAAGTTATAGTGAACTTGGATTGGCCATGACCCAGTAGAAGAGACAGTGGTGATGATAGTGTCTATTTTTGCTTTAAATACAAATAAAGATTATAGGTTTGATTATAGATTTGATATCTTTCCTTCTTGTATAGAATTTTCCTCTCTTCATGCAGTTCAAGGTTTTCTTGCCTGCAATGGATTTATATATTGTCCAAAGTTTCATGTTGCTTTCAGTGTTAATGGTAATATTAACATACAGTATTCTACGATTTCTGGGATGCTTTCATTATTATGAGTATTCTTATAGTATTAGCTTCTGGGGCAGATGGGGTAGAGATTATTTCCCCCACTTTAAAAATGAGGTTCAAAGCTTAAGTGACTTATTCAAGTTCATACAATTTGTAAGAAGAGTTTTTAGCTCTCAAGTAGGTCTTCTGATTGCGAATCCTGTATTCTTTCCACTAGCATACAGTGTCTTATTTTCTTATGTTATTTATCTTATGTTAACAAAGAAAGAAAAGTTATTATCAAAGAAAATTTTTTTGGACAAGATTATAGAAATTCTGATGGAAGGCATTCAAATGCTTTTTATCTGGAGCTGTAGTCTTTCTGTCAGGAAAGTGCTTGTTAGCTTAGAATCTCTGTACTGCCAAAGATCAGTATAGTTTCATACTTCTTTGCTTGTTAAAACAGTAATTTTTTTTGCTTCTCTGCTATATATAGTACATAGTTTTATCTTATAACATAGCTAGTTATTTACAAATACATTTCTATGACTCAAATGTTAGCTCTAGTGCCCAGTTTACCAGCATGCTTATCTTTGTATACTCACTGTATCTTTGTCCAGTGATTTACATGAAATAAATGTCCAATAAATGTTTGCTGAAAGGAATTAAAGATGATATAGTAGGGTTCGGAGAGTCCAGATGTACTTATCTGTACTATCTATATTACTGCCGTCCCATATAACTTACTGCAGTCATGGGGCTGCTCCGAATTTTGTTCTGTGCCACAAAATAGTTCATGGCTAGTGTGACTGAGAAATAGAATTTTCTCTTTTGTTTAACTAAAAGTAATATAAATTTAAATAGTCTCTTGTGATTGTTGGTTATCATATTAGATAGTGCAATTTTAGAATTTTATGTATTTGAACTTTGTCAGATCTCTAAAATCTGATTGTATTTAGGCCTTTCTGTACACTGATGGCCCTCACTATTTTTCATGAGGATGCACAGTCAACCTTGAGCAAGATAATTGAAGGGATGGGTGAAGGCTTTCTCTTATATGTAAAGGGACCATTTCAGCTCCTTGGACCACTCTGGTGGGGGTGGGGTAGGGTAGCTGGTGCCTGTCCCTAAATGTTTCTGGAAAGCAAGAGCTGCTTATTCCTTGGAGTTGTAAAGGGGCTTTAGAAATGATAGAGTGGATATTTCTCCACTCTTGAGGCTTAATAATACATAATATGGGTTTGTAGGAAAGAAAAGGTTTATCATCTAAGAAAAGCAAATCTGCAGTCAGAAGAAAGAGGCAGATAGATTACATTTGAAAAAAACAATTGACATGTAGTAACTATTATATAAGTGTTGGCTTTAAACGAGAACACCAACATGAATAGTGATTTAGCATTTTTATTATACTGGGTATAGGTCACAGGCTATACATAACAATTTATTTTTGATCACAGCAAACCTATGAAGTAGGTATTGCGTTTCCTATTTGTAGAGGGGTCACAAAAACTATGAAGTAGGTATTGTCTTTCCTATTTGTAGAGGGTTTACAGAAAGTGATAGAGTTAGATATTTGGAAAGCTAGAATTCAACTAGGACAATTTGACTAAAAGGTCATACTTTGGAGTTAGGCAGAGAGGTAAGTTTCAGCTCTGACTGTAACTAGCTATGTGACTTTGGTAAAGGATGTGAACTGTTTAGGTCTCTCTATTTTTAACCTACAATAGCAGTATTCATGTTATGTGTCTACAGCTAAGTTTTTATAAATAGATTTCCTCATATATAGTCTGTGTGGAGTTTACTTGGAGAAAGAATCTTTAGGTTCTGTCTTTCTTCTTAACATAGAAGGCTATACACATCAACAGTAACCATAAGTTATGCATTTCTTCCAGTAACAGAACTTCTAAATTTCTACTTTGAAGTTAACAGCTTGGAATTAGTAAAAACATTTTCTTTTTTTTCCTCCCCCCCAACTGCCCCCCCCCTTCTTCCACCACAATAGCAGTAGCAGAAACTGCCCAGGAAGAGAGAAATGATGTTCGTGCAGGGGGTACTGCTTTGATCTTAGTGACTTCTAAGAAGTCTCATTCCTCATGCTGTGGCTTTTCTAACTGCTCTAGAGGAGGCAAAAGGTTAAACAGAGAGAAATGGAGAAAAATGGCAGCCAAATGGGAGGGTCTAGTGGGGACTTCAGTAGCTATCAGTGTATTATTATGTGATTCTGGGCACAAGTCCTTTGATAGGATGTAAACAGTGTCTTAAAGGCAGATTTTTTAGATTCTTGTGCTTTATTAGAAGTAAAACCAGTATGTAAGAAAGGTGCATTATTAATGTTGATGTATTCATGGGTAAACTGTAAAAGCTGCTATAAATGAATCCTAAATTTCAGCATTAAATTTTAGAGTTAAGGAATGACATTATATGTGAAGGGACTCAAGAGTATCTATTGTGATCCATAGAACAGGATCTGCCTGGAGGAGTTTACTATCTAAGGCTGACAAAAACAGTAGCTATTAGGCCCTCCCTGGTGGCGCAGCGGGTTAAAGCGCAGCACTGAGAAGCTAAAAGCCACTTCCGCATGAGTTCGATCCCTGCCTGCCCCGGAGGTGACCACATGGCGCGGCAGACCTCTCCTGACCCACCCGCTGCGCCCGTCAGCAGTGTACTTGGTCAATCTGCCTGTTCTGCTCCCCACTCTGTCTCTGGTGACTCCTCTCACCCTCTGCGTCTCTGGCCTGTACCCCAGTTCTGTATGAATAAATAAATAAATCTTTAAAAAAAAAAAACAGTAGCTATTAGTATTCTGGATTTGGTATGAAGCTGGTACTAAAACTATGTTCTTTATCTTTAAAAAATATGTTCAGATGAACTCTTTAACTTTATTTCTTTTTCTAGTAGAGGTGGGAGGTAAGAATTCTTTGTCCCTTTAGACGTAAGACAAAAGCAAAGAATACAGAAGTGGCCTGGCTAAGCTCACAGTGCAATCATGTTGCTTCCTCAGCATTTGAACAGGGAACTTCAAATGAGGAGACACCAAACTAGTTTTTCTCTTCGTGAATAAGATGACAGGCCCAACCCCTTCACAGATGTAAGAGAACCTTTGTATGTAGAGAATGTAAGTAATTGTGCAGAGAAGAAAAAGAGAACTTAATGTAGTTAAAACTATTGGAGAGGAGATAACATTTCCTGCAGCTTTGGTTTAGATTCCCTGAGTTGGTTTTTCTTGTTTGTTACAAACTTTTCTTTTGGAATAATTTTAAATTTATAAAAATGTTTCAAAGAAAATCCAGATAATTCTATATGTCTCCTCCCAATTTTAGCATTTTACTTCTGATTTTCTGAATTTTGTAGTTATCTTGTATGTATGGATATTCCTTAAATAGAATATTGGCTACATGTCTTTCTTTTCATCATTTTCTGATAACATTTTCTAAAAACTTACTGCTAATAGAATAACCTACATATATAGTAAGGATTCAAAGTTGAGCTTTGAAAATTTTGATTATAATGTAATTGGAGAGCTTTAACTGCAGTTTACCATTGCTGGAGAAAGGGAAATGAAGAATATTTGATAGTATGATAAAAGTAGCTTGAATAAGGGAGAGACTTATCAGGTAGCTATCAGGCTGGAGGGTACTTTTTCCTCTCAGGAACAGTTAGGGATTCTTAGCAATACTGAGATGAAAAAAAAAAATTGGAAATAAGTTTACAGAATATGTATTGTAAGAGATCTGGATTTCCTAACATTCTTGGATTTGTTCAATAGGAAATAGAAACAGAATTAACTAGGACTCCAAAAATCTGGTCAATAATGAACTGAACTTTAAAGCTGGAAATTTAAGCAGTTGCAAACTGAATGAGAAATTTCTGCAGTGCTTACAGGGGGTGAATGGTAGATCAGTGGAGAATGTGGAAGTACATGGTAGCCCAAAAAGAGGATTAGCATGCCATAGAGAAGGGCCATTGAGGAAGGAACTTAAGAAGGATCAAGCCAAGTTTCTTTAGTTGTTGAATGAGGAATTGACACCTAATATTGGACTAATACAACAATTATAATTGTTTATTATATTGAGTTTGTTAAATTTGCACTTATACATAAGACTACTGTAGAGAAGCCCTATGGAATTCCAATATTTGATCATTTTGGATATATAAGATTGAGCTTTATAACTTTAACTTAATATCTACATGTGGCTATTTCCAAAAATATTTGATTTCACATTATAGTTTTGTTGTTTATTTAACTATGAAATAAAGAACATCTATTTGAATTAGGACACCCTAACTGATATTCATTATTAAAATATCTAGAGTGGATTGACAGATGAGCAGACCCTTTAACAAAATGTGTTCTTTTTGTGTGCCAGATACAGTGTATACTTGCATTGCAAATGCTTTGAACTTTTCCCCCAGGTTAAATTGGCTTTGTGTATTTAGTCTGTGAATTTTATAGATTTAGTAATGCCCACTAGTACCCCAACCTCCCCAGGAATCTAAGAATGTGTATTTGAAAATGATAGTGTTTCATATTTAATTTTCAGCCATAAGGTGGCATCATATCACATTGTATGTCAAGAAAGCAGACTTTTTCTGTTCACTGAAATGACTAATGCTCTGCATATGTCTTTATATTGTGGGTGTAACATATTATTGAATTCTGAACATTATAAGCAAATATTAGAACTGACTTCTTCACATAGGGGCTTAACAGTTTTTAGTTATATTTGATTTTTTAATTTTATGTCTGAGAAGTTAGTAATAGAACAAACTATGTTAACTAATACTATGTTTTACTTCATTGAATCATGCAAGGCATGTTTTTGTACATATAGAAGTTTCTAAAAAATTCATTAGATGATTAAATTAAAATATTCCTTTAATAGGCATTATCTTCAGGATTCATTTTCTTATTTGTCAAGTTGAATTACAGCATACTTTTATTGCTATGACCCATTTCTTACCAGAGTAAGAAGCTTATTTTCATGGAGAAGTTAAAGCCAACTAAGCACATTTAATTTCCCTACTACCCTATAAAAATTCCTCCTTTTTTTTTTAACATGTCACTTTGCTTAATTAGAAATATCCAGAACTTGAAAATGTTATGAATGCACTGATTTACTTTCTCTAGTATTTGACTGAAAATTCTGGTTTAATTTTGAGAAACTCGGTAAAAAGTTTGCTTCATTTTTCCTGTAGAAACATTTTGTACCTTTGTAGAAAACATTATAAACTGTTTTTATATGAAATTTCTGTTCAGATGAAGTTATTTTGTTCTTGGAACTCCCTGTTTATAGTTTTGTGGGAAGCTGGTGCCACTTGGCCGACAGGAAACATAACGGTGTGTTGCAGAGCACCTCAGTCTAGTTAGGAATTTGGAGCTTGCAATAATAAGACTTTGGTCTCAGTGTTTCTTTAGCTGTGGACAATTTGAAGCCCTTAATTCTCATACTCATTGGCTATGATGCCAACACAACAGATTGAAAAGCCAAAACTTACTAACATTAAAGAACAACAGCTCCAGCTAGAATGAAATTCTATTACATTGACTAAATTTATTTCATGACTTGGGATTTGACTGTAACCTAGATATTAAATCTCTCCTTACCTACTACTTTGGGCGTTTGTTTAATTGTATTTCTCTCTGATATCAGAAATGTTGGCATTTTATCCTCAATGCTTTCTTCTGAGAACCAAAATAAAAAGTCAAGGTGAAACAAAGTGAAAAGTCAAAGTGAAACAAGTAGGATGATATGAAGTAGAGTAAGGGTTAGAGAGTTTTCCAAAGATGATTAAGGAAGGCATGTCCAAAATTATTTTTTATGATTCTGTTCAGTGGTGGATGTTAATTAGACTTGTTATGGTAATCCTTTACAATATATACAAATACTGTGTTGTATAGCTGAGAGTAATATAATGTTATATGTTAATTGTACCTCAGTTAAAAAAATGAAGATATATCTAAGAAGATGATTTGAGTTTAATCTGAAGGATTAATTATAAGTTTGCTTTTGAATAGGATATATAAATGATGGGAGGGGAGAGGCCAAGGATACTATTTCAGAAAGTGACTAACCTATGTAAAGACTTAGGCTGGGAAAGAACTTAAAATATAATATAGGGGAAAAAGAGAATAGAAAGAAAGATTATGTGACTAGAGTGTGGGGGTGGGAGAAAGGAGTTGAGAGTTTGTAAAGTGAATTATAGAGGTGGGCTTGAACCTCGGTAGAGGATGTTGGATTTTTAATTTTGGGGATCTTTTTTTAAATTTTTATTAACTATTTATTTTTATTTAAAAATAATATAATAGTTTATTTTTACATCATGTTGTGCCTTTTCCCACCTCAGTTGTAATCCCCGTGGGCTTCCCATCACCAAATCACCTATGTGCCATCACCATAGTCCAGGGCACTCCCTCCCATTTTATTTTTATTTTTAAAGATTTATTTATTCATGCACACAAGAACTGGGGTACAGGCCAGAGAAGCAGGGGTGAGAGGACTCCCCAGAGACAGAGTGGGGAGCAGATCAGGCAGATGTACTGAAATACACTGCTGAGGGGAGCAGCAGATGGGTCAGGAGAGGTCTGCCATGCCATGTGGGTTACCTCCCTGGCTGGGAATCAAACTCATGCTGCAGTAGCTTTGGATAATGTTATAGTGCTATGCTTTAACCCATGGCACCACCAGCAATCAGGGAGAGCACTTGAGTATCTCTAAACTGTGATGGGAAGCAAGTGAAATTTTAAGTAGGGAAATTGTCTGATCGTATTTACATTTAAAAAGATCACTCTGACCCATCCACAGTGAAATAGATAAAATGTGATTTAGTCATATAGTGTAATGTTATATAGCATGGAAAATGAATGATTTGTTGCTACGCACAACAGCATGAGACAACATGCTAACTGAAATATCATGTTGAATGAAAAAAACCAAAAAAAAAAAAAAAGACATGTATGAGTCCATTTAGGTGAATATTTATGACTTTTGATCTGGACACTGGTTACATGGATGTGGATGTATTCAGGCTATGAAAATTAAGCAAGTTATGTATTTATGATTTTGCTCTTTTCAGTATGTTTGTTAAACTTAAATGAAATACTAAAAAAGGTGACTGGGAATATAAATTAGAAAAGAGAGTGGAAACAGGAAGATCAGTTAGGAGGTCACTGAAATTTTCCAGATGAAGGATGATGGTTTCAACTAGGGTGATGGTAAAAATGGGGAGCAGATGGATTATAGATCTGCTATTATATGTAATATGGAAACATAAAATTGTGGTTTTTTTTTTTTTACCATTTTGGCCTTCAAAATGATCATTTCATATAATTCAGCCTTCTAGGAATGGGTCGTAAGGACATCCTTGACTCATTATTGTTTCTCTAGTAAACAATACATATCTTAAATTTAAATATCTTTATGCTGTTAAGGATGAAATTTTTGCATTTTATTTGAGAATAGAGGCTAACTTTCAGTGGTTTCCATCTTTTCAAATAAATACTTTATTTTCTCTAAGCTAGTGTTTCTCTAAGTTAGTGTTGTTTTTTTTTTCTTGTCTTACCAATACTAGGGTTCATGTATCAAAATTAAGAGTGGTTGGTAATGTAACTATTTAAAAAACATACTATAATTATGTTCTACTTTGCTGTAAAGATTGTAAAAACATATAAAACCCTCTTTTGTTTCAAAAGGCAGGAGGAAAGTGTTTGTGCCATCATATAACAGGAGAAATTGCATTTGAGCACTGGGTTATTATATACCAGGAATATTAGCTTCTTCTCCACCAGAACTGCAGCAGTTTTTGTGTCTGTTTAGGTAGCCCTGTGTGGGCTGTCAGATTTCTGAAGAGAAGTGTGGGATCAAGAGGCCCCTGAACAGTACAGTAGGGGTTCTTTAAGTTATAAGCACTGAGGTATCTTAGCTGGGCTGCTGAGATGTACAAAGAAAGCTACACAGTGAATTCTGACCCTGTAGCCTTTTCTATTGTAACTGAATCTTCAGATTCATATCCATCAAATTGACATGTGATAGTCTGAGGAGAAAACAACCTTGGAAATGGTCTATTGGAAATAATTTACTCTCTCATCTATCACATTCTCAAATGGTCTATATTTGAGCAAAGCAATAGGGTTATAATACCCATATTCTGAGGGTCTAGGGAAAGGTATTTAATTTTATTCTTTTCTGCTCCATATCTATCTATCTGTAAGAACATATATATGAATAAAAATCTATAAAGTAAAAGTGTAAGAGACAGTTGATATCATATACGTATATATTTACACACACATATGTATATATACACATACTTGTATCTTAAATTGTTATCAGTTGAATTCATTTCTTCATATCAGAAAAAAAATGTCTGCTGGTTAGTATTAGGATTTCAGAATGTACAGGTGGAAAAGAGTTAGTGAAAATCACCTCACTAGATTTATTTTGCATTGTGCTTAACTGAGTATAGAAGTCATCTAGAAAGTTTTAATTTTTCCCCTAGAGACAGAAAAATACAAAAATAACTTTCCAATTGAAGGTTTATGAGAGAGATAATCTGCAAATGTTTGCTTGCAAGATGTCCTTTCCTGCCTAGTTACAGAATGAAATCGATACCAACCAACCTCCAGATTTGTTGATCTGTTCGTGAGATGGAAACTAAAATACGGGGAAAAAAAAAAAGTTTTCCTGATGATAGGTTCCCCCCCCGCTTTCAGATGCAGCTACTGTGAACAATCTAATGACTAGAAAGATATTCAGACCTCTATATAGTGTTGAAGGGTGTCATGTTGAGAAAGGGCATGCTTTGCCTATATCACTGTGCCTTAATCTTCTTAGATATTCTACAAAGAAATCATATTAATCAAATCTTCTTTCTGCTATATGAAAGGTGCAGGCTGACTAATGCTCGACTTTGGGTGAAATTGGATATGGAAGAAAATCCTGACTTGAAATAATACCAGACATTTCACAATCCTGTGTTGCTAGAGTCTTAGTTCAGGACTGTAATTTCCAGCTCAGGTTTTATCAATCCCAGAGTCCTGCCAGTGAGCACAGGAGGTACTTGCACATGTTTAGAGGTAAAACAAAACAAAACCCAAAATGCCAATTTAAATGTATTTAAATACAAATAGAAGTACTTTGAAAATATTTAAGAATTTTATGTATTTTAAATAAAATATAGAATAACAATTGTATGCTGCAAGTACAGAAAGGAAGAGATCACTGCTCATTTGGTTCATAAACATTGTTATAGCAAAAATAAAATGTGTCAGAATAATTTTACTTTTCAAAAACATCATACATCTGACAAGGGGCTAATAGCCAAGCTCTTCAAAGAACTCAAACAGATCAACAAAAAGAAAGAAAATAATCCAAGTAAAAAATGGATAGAAGATATGATCAGACACTTCTTCAAAGAAGATGTACAGTGGCCAAGAGATACATAAAAATGCTCATAACATATCACTAGGAGTGCCAATGAAAATACAATGAGATACTGTCTCACCTGTGACAATGGTCCATATCAAAAAGACCAGGGGCAACTAGTGCTGTTGAGTGGGTTGAGAACAGGAAACCCAGCTACACTGTGGGAATGTAAACTCACCCAACCACCTGGAAAACAATCTGGGGGTTTCTCAAAATATTAAAAATAGATGTATCATATGATCCAGAAATTCCACTCCTGGTTATTTAGCCAAGGGATACAAAAACACTGATTCAAAAGTATATGTGCACTCCAGTGTTCATTGCAGCACTTTTATGAATGTCAACTTATAGAAACAACCTAAGTGGCTTATGCCAGATGAATGGATTAAGACCATGTGGTATTTATATAATGGAGTACTATTCATCTATAAAAAAAGATGAAAAGCCTGCCATTTGTTATGACAACATGGTTAAAACTGGAAAGGATTATGTGAAGTGGAATGAACCAGAAGGAAGAAGACAAATAATGAATGATTTCACTCATGTGGAAAATAGAGAAGCAAAACAAAGGAATAGACAAAACAAAACAAAAACAAAATAAACTGGAAATCTGAGAAGTATTTTTCCTGTCATAGAACTAGTGGGTTCTAAAACCAGAACTTGAACCCAAACCTTGTATTTCTAGAATTGTTTACACGATAGAAATATAAATGAGCCATATATGAGATTATAACTTCCCTAGTAGTCATAATGAAAAATAAAAGAAAATAAATAAAGAAAAAAGAAAATAAAAGAAATAAAATAAAATAAAGAAAAATATTTAGCTCATTATATATCCCAATTTTATCATTTTAATGTGTAATCAACATAAACATTTATTAACATGATAATTTGCATTTTTATTTTAAGTCTTGAAATTGCACAGTATTTTATGCTTACAAAACATCTCAAATTGGACTATATCTCATAATAGCTACCTGCTGCTATGGCCAGCATTGGCACCATGGTTCTAAGTTCCATGTTCTACCTTTTTTTGCAAAATAAGTTTAAAAGATTTACATAAACTCTTCACTCAGATTCTCTAATGTTAACTATGCATGAAACTAAAGTGTAGTTATAATTATCAAAATGAATAAATTAACATTGCTAAGCTACTGTTCTCTAATGTAAGCACATTAACTTTTGACGGTTATTCCCACGAGGAACTTTTTTTGATTCTTCAATTTTGGGGAAGATTATTTTTCTGATCACAACACTTTTTAAGTATATTGGCCAATTATATGATTAAGTCTTCAGTTTGGGTTTATCTGATATTTCCTCATGATTAATTTCAGGTTTTGCTTTTTTACCCCCAAATACCATATCAGAGACATATGATTTTGGTTTGTCTTTTGCTGGTAATGTTAACTTTAATCATTTGGTTAAGGTGATATCTGCCAGGTTTAGCAATTGCAATATATCATTTTTTTTTCCTTTGAAAATTGAAAGTGTTCTGAACAAAAGTCTCTCAAGATAATGTTGCAGGTCCAGTCACAGGATATAGAATTTTATTTGCTACAAAGTCTCCTTATTTGCTGTCAATTGACATTTTTGAGACAATACAGATTTCCTATTTCTCATACTACTTTTGCTTTCAATTTTAGTATCTATCAATAATATTTGCCTGAAAGAGTTATAATGGTGGTATTTGCTTACATGGTGGTTTTCTACTTCCACTATTTCTTTTTAGTGGAATTCTACTATTAAGTTATCATTATATTAGTAGAGGCTACATTAGTTCTTACTTTATTCTATAGTTTATAGTCCACTGCTGTATTTATTTTGTGTAACACTTCTCACATTGTGCATTGGGAACCCTTTAAACTTAGTGCCTACTTTTTTAGTCACTACTCTAAATTCCATCTCTAGAACTGTAACCATTTACTTTCAAAAAGTCTCCATAAAACACCATTTTTAGAGGTTCTTATTCATGTGGATAGTAGACCTTTCTTGGCTTCTAAATATGATACTAGGTCCTTGCTTGAAAATAAGCAGTTTCTAATCTGTCATATTTCTAAATTCACTACTACTCTCTCACAATTTTTGCCACAGCTTTACATATGTCAAAGACTGTTCATGATAAATATCCCATATAGGCAGTAGGGATTCAATAATTTTCAGTCTTTTAATTATCTTCAACTTGATTTAATTCAACAAACATTTATTTTAAAACACATTGGAGAGAAAAAGGGGAATGAAACTTTTTCTTTGATATCAGTGAACTTGCTATGATATTGCTATATAAAGGAAAATGGTAAGTATTTGAATAAAATGTCATGTGGACATAATTAAGGATGAATTCTATTTTAAGTCATTAAATGTTCATTGGGAGGTGAGAAAGAGTGATGATGAGGGATATGACAGGAAAGTAGGGGGCATATGAGATCTCTGATGTTTACTAGAAAGGGCAAAGATAGCAATGTTAATCTGAAATTAATTATATATTTTAATAATATAATAGTTTATTTTTACATCATTTTGTGTCTTTTTCCATCTCAGTTGTTATCCCCATGGACTTCCCATCATCTAATCACCCATGTGCCATCACCATAGTCCAGTGCATTTCCCCACCTCTCACATTTTTGATCCCATTCCCTCACTCCACCCCCATAAAATGTCTCTGGTATATAGTTGTTCTTTATAATTGTTATTATTTTCTCCCTTGGTCCTTCATACTCCTGCTATGAGTGAAACCATTTGATAGTTTTCCTTTTCTTTCTGGCTTATTTCACTAAGTGTGATTCCTGCCAGCTCCATCAATGTTGCTGCAAAAGGCATATGTTTATTTATTTATTTATTTTGGTTGCTGAGTAATATTCCATTGTGTGTATGTACCACATCTTTTTTTTTTTTTTAAGATTTATTTATTTATTCATACAGAACTGGGGTATAGGCCAGAGATGTGGAGGGTGAGAGAACCCACCAGAGACAGAGTGGGGAGCAGAACAGGCAGATCAATGAAGTACACTGCTGAGGGGAGCAGCGGGCGGGCCAGGAGAGGTCTGCCTCGCCATGTGGATCACCTCCGGGGCAGGTGGGGATTGAACTCATGCGGAAGTGGTTTAAGCTTCTTAGTGCTGTGCTTTAGCCCTCTGCGCCACCAGGGAGGGCCTGTACCACATCTTTTTAATCCAGGCATCTACTTTTGGGCATTTGGGTTAATTCCATGTCTTTCCAATTGTAAATAAAGCAGCAATAAACACGGGGGTGCAGGTGTCTTTTTGATTCAGTGTTTTTGTATCTTTTGGGTAGATACCTAGGAGTGGGATTGCTGGGTCATATGGAAGCTCCATTTTTAGCAATTTGAGAAACAAATTAATATTTTTCAGGCAATGAATTTCATTTGTCTATTGATCTTTATCCTTTTAAGATAAAGTTTATTTTAATTAAAAAAAATCCTGAAAAACATTTTTAAAACTAAATGCTGAGATGGTACTGATAACCTCAGTGTGTAATGATAATGGGCTGAGTTTATACCACTTTAAATTGTACAATGGATTATCATAAGCCTAGGCTGGGAATGTTTTATATCATCCCCTGCTCTCTTTTGCTTTACATTTCTCTTGGCAAATGTAGTACCAACTGTCCATGTTACCACACTGGATTGAGAAAGAGCTATTTCCCTAAATGCCCCCAAAACAGATATGGCTGGGTCAAGAAGATGCAGTATATATACACAATGGAGTACTACTCAGCAATCAAAAAAGGTAAATTTATGCCATCCACAGCAACATGGATGGAGCTGGAAGGGGTTATGCTCAGTGAAATAAGTCAGATGGAAAAAGAAAAATATCAGATGGTTTCACTTATAGAAAGAATATAGGGAAACCATGCAAGGGATCAGGAAAAAAAAAAAGACAAAACTAGCAGTCAAACAGTAAATTGAAGACATTCATGGGGAGGGGGGAGGAAAGGGATCAAAATGGGAGGAAGAGCACAAATTATGGTGACGGTTTATGGGTATCTCAGTGGTGGTAATCTTATGGGGACAACACCTGAGAAGAGAAATCAAACACTACAAAAAGTCAACAATGATATAAAAACATATAAACAACATCAACAAAAAAGAGAAAGAGCTGTTGTCATGATGTCCTCAGGGGAATTGTCTTTGTAGGGCACAGTATGATGAATTCTAGGATGGAGACTGTATTTTTCAACAATAAGGAAATATTTAGGCAGCTTTTGGAAGGTGATGTTCATGGTAATAGGGGACTTTCACTGTGCTTCATGTAAATAGTTGTTCTTTTTTGAAGTGACTTTTCTCTTTTAACAAGCAATGCAGCCACTGCTGGGATTCCCTTGTCTCTGTTGCTTTTGGTACCAAGGCATTTGTAGCTTCTGAACACTTGGGGTGAGGGTATTTGTCTCCTAGAGGTTCTCTGATAAATTTTTTTATGCTTTACAATTCTTCAGAAGGAGAAAATTGCCTCTTACTTTCTGTTGTAGAATAAGCTGGAGAAAATACCATGTGTCTTTGTGCAGAAAATAATAGTGAAGCTAGGTAGCATGACAGAGAATTTATCTTGGCAGTGGGTATAAGTTTCCTAAGTATAACTTTAAAAGTTCATTATATGAACTTAATACATATAAAACACTTGAAAAAAGATTGGTTCAGAAAATTTTATATATATATATAAAACTAAATAATTTAAATGCTTCTAGCACCTAGACATGTGGTAATTGTCCTCTTATGTAGAACATAAATACTCAGAAAAAATATATAAATCCATATATAATGGGTTGTCATGTGTGATTTATGTTCAGATGAATAGAATATTTGGGCAAATGACTTACATGTGTACATGTGATTTAATATATGTAAAAAAACTTAAAAAAATTTGAAATTATTTTCTTTCTCTTCTATTTATCTTCATCCAGATAAGTTTATTAAAAAAAACTTAGAGAATTAAAAATATATACTTGATTTGTGTAATAAGAGAAATCAGAGAAAATTTCTCTTAAAATCTCTTCAAGTGAGGTAAAACTGTTACTGATTTTAAGTCCTCAGTTGAAGTTCTTTTGTTACGTGTATGTGGACACACACACCCCATTCCTAAAGATGAGATGAAAATAAACCTATGAGAAAATAAAAACTCAAAGTGATAAAGTTATGACTAATAATGGAGCATCTATGGAGTTTGTGTTTGATTAGTATCACCATGAGTCACCTTTGGGAAGTCCTTTTTACTTGGGGGAAGGGTACAAGAGGTTGCTTGATGATTCTTGATTTCTTGGAGAGTTAGACTGGTTGGCCAGAGTTATGGAAAAGGGTTTGTGTCACAAGTCAAGTTATGGTTTCAGGACTGCTTCCAAATAATCCTACTTTAGTAACAGGAGTAAACAGCTGAGGATTTTAAAAGCAGTCTTTTTGGTTATACAATTTAATAGGCAGTGGGTTTGGTACCAGTGATTCTATTTCTAAAGGATTTTTCTTTGAAATGTTTGCTTCTCAATATATTTTACCAACCAAACATATGCCTGTGATTTAAAATCAGCTTAAAAATTTTCTTTCACATTTTGTTGTTCATGTTTAGTTTGCTAGCATTAAAATTCAGAATAAATTTGTGTTGTTCCTTAAATTCCTACAGGGATTTTACCATTAAGGGTAATTCTCATGGGCAGAATTCAGTTATCTCTGACTCTAAGTAAACACTTCGAAGTTGTTTTTTCACTAAACATTTTTTGGGAAAGGGAAAAAAGAAAATGTGTTCAAGCTTATATAGAATTTGCATCTTCTCCTGTACAGTTTCTTAAACATTAGTTTTTATTTGTTAATTGTTGTCTTAATAGGTTAAGCTTTTCCTTTGCTGGGGATATAAGTGTTCTTCTTAAGTAACATATTCATGATACATGCTTTTCCTTTTCTTTTTAAAATTTTCTTACATTGTTGCTCATTTTTGTACAGTATTTTCTTCCTCAGGTGTAGTTCCTGTATATATCCCACCACCACATCACCTGTGAACCATCACCAGGGTCCCTTGTGCTCTTCCCACCCGTTTTGATTCCTTGCTTTAAGCTTCAGATCTATATATAATTGCCTACAAGTTTTGTCTTTCTTTTTTAGTCCTTTGTTCAGCTTCCCTGTATTGATTTTATAAGTGATATTATCCAATATTTTTCTTTTTCCTTCTGACTTATTTACTGAACGTTATCCTTTCCCGCTCCATCCATGTTGCTGTGAATGGCATGAGTTTATCTTTTTTATTTGAGTAGTATTCCAGGGTGTGTGTGTGTGTGTATATGTGTATATATATATATTAATACACTTTTTTGTGCACTTTGGGTTGATTCCTAGGAGTGGAATTGCTGGGTCGTATGATAGATCCCATTTTAATAATTTTGGGGTCCTCCACATAGCTTTCCAGGGTGGTTGGACCACTTTGCATTCCTACCAGAATGTAAGAGGGTTCCTGTTTCTCCACATCCTCACCAACTTTCGTGTCAGTTTTTTTTACTGTAGATTTTTCCTACTGGTGTGAGGTGATATCTTATTGTGGTTTTGATTTGCATTTCTCTGATTATGAGTGATAAACATTTTTTCATATGTCTGCTGGCCATCTGCATTTCATCTTTGGAGAATTTTCTTTTTTTAAGCTCTTCTCATTTTTTTTTGTTTATTGGATTGGATTGTTTACTTTGTTTTTATTGAGTTGTATAAGTTCATTGTAGATATATGATATAAGTACTTTATCAGTTGTATGGACTGCAAATATTATCTCCCAATCTGTAGGGTGTCTCTTGGCTTTTATTGTTATTTTTGCTGTACAGAAGCTTTTAAGTTTAATGTAGTCCCAGCTATTTATCTTTTCCTTCATGTTCCTTGCTTTGAAGGATGAGCCTTCAAAGATGTTTCTGAGATGGATGTCATGGGGTGTTTTGCCTATGTTTTCTTCTATATATTTTATGGTTTCAGGTTTTATATCCAGGTCTTCCATTATGCTTATTTTTTAAACATACAGTTCTCATACATGAATTTTACTGTCTCAAAGCTGGTATTTTGGGAAAAAAATAGTGGTTTTGTTTTCTTTATTTTGATTTTATATTATTTCAGCTTTCTTTTCAGTTAAATCAGACCTCACCTAATATATATCCTACTTTCAATGATTGTCTAATTTGGTATAGAGATTCCTTCTATGAGAGGTTGTCTTCATTTATGATGTTAATTCGCTTAATGCACATTTTTGGTAACTTCTGTACTAAGGTTTGTATAAAAAGGAAATCAGATAAGGATAAATATATTATGGGTTTTGCCATTAGCTCATGACCTAGGGTCAGACATGGCATATTAATTATCTCTTATGTAATAAAACTTATGTTTTAGTGACAAAAATAAAATACTATTGTGGGATAGAATGAGTTTAAATTTTTTCGAAGACCAGAAACAGCCAAGGCTACCAGTAGGAGACAGTATGTGAAATATAGCCAGACTGTGGAAAGCTGGATTCTCAGCTTGGAAGGACTGATGATTAAGTCACTCATGGTGACTTATCCTGGTAAATAAATTTTTGTTCTCTACTAGACTTTGTAATCTCTGACTTTGTAACTATGTGACTTTCTATTCACATTAGAAATGGAAGTATTGTATTACATCTTTGTATTTTGTATTGCATCTTAAGTAAAAATGGAATAAGTAGGTATTGAGGCTTAGAAATATGACCACTAAATAATTTTTTCTTCTTCTGATAATATCTATCTCTTTATAATGGAGCAATTGAAGAAAAGTATCAGAGTTCTCTATTTTATTGGGAAAAAGATCAATGTGGAGAGAGGAGAGGAAAATCTAAAAGAAAGTAGACAAAATGATGGCATGGCTGTAAGGAAAGGGAGTCAGGGAATTTCTTGTAGTAGGTGACTAACCAATCCAGTGGTTTTACTTAGTATTGTATGTTTTTTGGAGTGACTTTGAAAAGATGAGTGGATATTGTGAACGGGGAGCTTTCAAGTCATTCTGTGCTTTCCCCACTTGAGAAAGAGCTCATAGAAAAATAACAAATAGTTTTACAGGGAGAGAATTATTAAAAAGTACTTTCATACAAAGAGCCTTTCCTAATTTTAGCACTGACGCTCTGGGATAGATCTTTAGGAAGTCCTGGTATGGAATTTTGCTTTCAAAGGAATTTCATTTGACTCCTAGAGAATGTAGTATTTTATCCATGACTTAATGTAAAGAGGTGAATTTAAATAGTCCAAGGGAACAATTTCTCTAACTTCAGGGGGACAGAATAAGATATTGCTCAAATAACAACACAATTATCCTCTTGTTTTAACTAGCTAATTCCCTGCTCCATGCTTTTTGTCTCTTAGCCTGTAGTGCTAGGGGGAAAAGTGAACCTGCTCAAATGAGCCAGAGGCTTTTAGAACCCTCCTGAAAGCCTGGCTAGATGAATCATTAAATGTCTTTCCACTCAATCTGCTCAGCACAACATTGCCCTGGATCATATCCACATTCCTACCTTTGACTCTAAATTGAGGTTAAGACTTGCTTGTTCCTTTTGGCACATTCTCATATCGCAAGCACATTTTGTGATATGTCCATCTGCATGGCTATCTAAATAAGAGCCAGCTTAGGGGGAGTGTCTGAGAGTTCACTTAAGATTCCTCACTGGCTTCTGCCTGCCTATTCTAGGTTGGCAGTCACAAATGAAATTAATCATGACTGTATTAAATATGGTAGAGTGGTCTGGTTATATCTTACACCTAGGAGTGTTGAGTCTTGTTCTGAGTCAAATGCCCAGTCCTGTTTTGTGACTTGGATTTTGAGCTGTGGTGACTTGTCATGAGGACAAGTCAACAAATCTTAGCTAAATAGTTTGTGGTATATTATTAGGAATGTCAGATAAGGCAGTTCCATGCAACTCCTATCAATGTGCATTCTTGGATTGAAAATAAGCCAGTCTCTTGACAATATGGAAAGAAAGTCTTAGAACTGGGTTTTTGAGCACTATGAGAAGTGAAAATGATATGTAGAGACACTTTGAAGGACAACTGTGTAACCTCTGACTTACTAATGTGAAAAATATGAAGGCTCTAGCTCATAAAAGTACAAATGGTAACTAAACCACCACTTCTGACAGCTAAAGATAATTCTATTTTTTCCCCAGATGGTTACCTAAGTAATTAAATTCATTACTGTGTTAATTTGATGTGTTAATGTATTCTCTGTAAGCCATAATGGAAGCCATGACATTCCCAGTCTACAACCAATAGTGATATTAAGAAAGGTGAAAAAAAGGGTTAGTTGCTAGTATTGATAAACATTTATTTAATTCTCATAAAAAAAGGCAAATGCTTGCAGGGACATGATCTCTTATTGATTTTTAGAGGGTACCTCCAGAGAACCACATGCCAGTTACAAACTAAACTAAAAGTTTTCCAAGGACAAATCATCTAGTATTTTGCATAAAAGCAATGGTGATTTCATCAGAACAGAGAACACAAAATGATATGTCATAAACAGTCTTAATCATAATTAATAGTGCAAGAGTAGTAGAGTAGTAACTTATTTAATTATTATGACATAGCCACCTAATTGAAACTTAAAGATAAAATTTCCAGCTTTTAAGTGATGACTACAAATATAAGTAAAAATTAGAAATAAAACAAGGGATATTAGAAGATAACTATAAATGGAAGAGGTTAGAAAATCTGGATTTTTCTGGTTATACTAGTTTTTGGTGGAATTAGAACTTTACATAGGTAATCAATGAAGGCTTCAGTGAGAAAATATTTAAGCAAGATACTTGAAGGAGATGAAGATACAAGTCATGAGATCATGTAAGCCATAGTGGACACCATGACATTCCCAGTCTGCAATAATCACTAGTGATATTAAGAAAGGAGAAAAAAGGATTAATTGTTTGTATTGATAAAAATTTAATTAATTCTCGGCCCTCCCTGGTGGCGCAGCGGGTTAAAGCACAGCACTGAGAATCTGAAGCCACTTCCGCATGAGTTCGATTCCCGCCTGCCGCCTGCCCCGGAGGAGACCACATGGCGAGCCAGACCTCTCCTGACCCGCCCGCTGCTCCCCTCAGCAGTGTACTTCGTCAATCTGCCTGTTCTGCTCCCCACTCTGTCTCTGGTGAAGCCTCTCACCGTCCCTGAGCCTCTGGCTTGTACCCCAGTTCTGTATGAATAAATAAATAAATCTTTAAAAAAAAATTTAATTAATTCTCATAAGTTAAATGGTAAGACTACATTTACTGTTATAATTTCAGTATTTATTCTAAATAAGATGGAAACCCATTGATGGTTCTGAGCAAAGGAGTGACATGGTTATAATTTATTGTAAAAGGATAAAATGAACTGGTTGTTGAAAATTAGCTTTAAAGTATTAACATGTAATCAATTAGACCATTTGGAGGACTTTTTAATTAATCCAGATAAGCAATAGTGGTTTAAATGAAGAATAATTTGTTAGAGTACAACCAAGGGGTTACTTAAGGACCCTAAACTATTAAGAGGTGACATTTTGAAAGGGATTCACCCATCTTTGTGCACAAAGGCATATACTCGTAGTATGAAAGGTCTTTAATTAAAATTAGATGCATAGAGAAGGGAGAGAAGAGAGGACATTCCTAATAACACTTTCCTAATAAAACATCCCAAAATTGCCTGTCCCCCTCATGGGAAAATCCCCAATCAAATATAGTTGATCTGAAGCAGGGCCACTGAAGTGCAAAGCTTGCTATAAGCCTAAGATATATCTGGTAGGGAAGCACTAGGAAGGGGTTAGGCAGGTCTAGGACAGAAGGAGAAAGAAGATTCAGAAATCAAAGTACAAATCAAAATAACGGTGGCATTTTTTTCTATCAAGGACAGTCTCCTCATGCATGTGTCTCTTAACCATGAGTCACATCCAAGTATCTTTTCCAAGAGATACACATCCCTGGGTGCAAACTGAAACTGGAAAAGGAAGAAGGTCCAGCTTCAATGTGTTCAGTTACAAACCCAATGTGTTTAGTGGCAGTATAGTCCACTCCTGGTTCCCAGTGACTTCCCAGCCCTCCACTCAAGAAGTCAGATTCTTGACATTCTGAGAGTTGTAATGTTTGTGTCTAAGATCTCTTCAGTATGAAGGTGGGATGCAGTTCATAACATATTAGAATTTAAGAAGGCTTTAATGGGCTCAGAGTTCGCTTCTTACTCCAATATAATGAGGGAAATGAGCAGTGATCAAGTTCTGGATATATTTTGAAGGTGAATTCAACATTTTGTTTTTCTTTTTTGTTCAGTCATGCAGTGACAGACTGGATGTGAGAATTTCTCTGAAGTGTTTTTTTTTTTTTTAAAGATTTATTTATTTATGCTTACAGAACTAGAGTACAGGCCAGAGGTTTGGTGGGTGAGAGGATTCACCAGAGACAGAGTGGGGAGTAGAACAGTCAGATTGATAAAGTACACTGCTGAGGGTAGCAGCGGTTGGGTCTGAAGAAGTCTGCCAAGCCATGTGTGTCAGCTCCCTGGCGGTGGATTGAACTCATGCTGCAGTGGCTTTGGAGAGCTTCATAATGTGGTGCTTTTTTAACCCGTTGTGCCACCAGGGAGAGCCCTGAAGTTTTTTTTTTTTTATAAATGTTTTTGAAAAAAGAAATAATGGGGAGTTGTTCATGGAGGAGGGAGGTGTGCAACAAGACTCTAATATCTAATCTTACTGCAGTTTCAGCTACTCCAAAAGTGGAATTTTAAACCTATGATATTGAGTTTCCTGGTCAGTAGTAGTAATATAATCTGCATGATAAGGCTTCCTTTTTCCTGAGAGAAGATGACTTTGCCTGAAATAATTTTTCTTTTCTTTTGCTAACAATCCTGTTGTTCTCTTTGTCTTTTGATACATTACAGAGCCTTTCTAGATTGGATGTGGTCAGATTCATAAATCATTTAATAAAGCCAATTAGAGCTGTGAAAGGAGAGAAGAAGAGAGGGAAAGAAGAAAGAGAAAGAGAATGACCTTGAAGCTTGACTTTGTTATTTAATACTGGACCCCTGTAATTCTCTGCCAAAAGGAGTTTAACTTTGAATTCCCCAAAACAAGCAAACATATCAATTATGCAATACCTCCTTAGATTCAGGCTTTTGGAATTTTTAATTTTAAGTTTTCAAGTATTGGGTGATATGTGCTCCCCACTTTCCAACATGGTAAGCACTGTTTGTTTGACTGTATTTAGTGGAAATGGAAATTTAGTAATGAAGTAATCCTTGTGCTTATTATTTAGTTCTATGACAGAAAGATGGACAGATGGCCTATGTATTTCACTTGATGATGTGTATTTACCTTTTGGATGTAGATCTGTTCATTGAATAGTAGCTTCAGGACAAATGACCTTTCTCCAATAACTGAATAATTGTTAATAATTGGATACCTTAAAGGACAACTTATTTGTACATTTTACTTCTTTTTGAGAATTTGGACACCTTCAAGTGTCATCCAGTGGTATCTTGTAATAAGAAGTTTCTTTTCGACCCTGCTTCTTAATCAACTTCTCAAAATTTAAGAGTTACTTATATTTGGCCATGGGTTTGTCTTCTCAGCCAAATGGACAAATTCTTAGAATTATAGAATCACACAAAATTGCACAAAGAAGAAGTAGAAGACTTAAATCAGTTACAAGCAGTGAAATTGAAACAGTAATCAAAATCCTCCCCCAAAACAGATCTAGGACCAGATGATTTCACAAATAAGTCCTACAAAACATTAAAGATGAACTAATGCCAATCCTACAAAGTATTTTCAAAAAATCAAGACAGAAAGAACACTACCATTTACATTTTACAAGGCCAACTTTACACTAATACCAAAACCAAACAAAGACAACACAATAAAAGAAAACCAATCTCCCCAATGAACACAGACGTAAAAATACTCAATAAAATCTTACAAACATGGGTATGTATCTGCAGCCTAATACGAAAAGAGAAGGAAAGGGGTTAAAGACATAGGCAAAGGTAAGATAATGCATCCTGCTGAACATGATAAAGAGTTCGGGTTTTACCTAAATGCAATAGGAAGAATTTCAGCAGAGATATGATTTATACTAAAAAGGATGTTCCATCATATTCTATCTCCCATTACATAAGAATGTCTGTATGTAAAACGAGAAGCTAGGTACCAGTTGCTTTAAAATTTCTAGATTCTTCATGGCACATGTGATTACCATGTATTTCCTAATACATGTGTTACCATGTATTGCTTACAGCAGTCTTGTGATAATAGTAGTCATGGTAGTACCATGTTCAGCAGGATGCATTATCATACCTTTGCCTACGTCTTTAACCCCATTCCTTCTCTTTTCTTATTAGGCCGCAGGTGCGTACCCTTGTGGAGAATTGCACTGTTTTCTCTAACAGGAATTGTGTTTTTTAAACTCCTTCAATGAGAGATGGTCTTCTTGTTCCGGAGTTAGCATAAACGTAGCTTTTCCAGAGAGGACTTGTCTGACCACCTTATCTGTAGTTGGGTTCCCTCTGCTCTGTTCCCCAGCATCTCTGTATTTTCCTCATAGACTGTTTTAAAATTTATAGGTATTCATGTGTTTAGTTGTACTTTGTATCATCCATTAATCAGACAATCATTTCTTGAGGCTGGGATCCTTGGTTATTTTATCAGTACATTGATAGAATCTACTCTCTTGAAGTCCCTACTACCTACATAGTAGATACTCAGAACGCTTTTTGACAAAATGACTGAATCTGTTAGGGTTGCTGTGTAGGTTGTCTAGATGAGATCTGCTGTCATGTTTCTACTCTAAGACCCTGAATCTGTTCTTTGTAGGGGTGAATTTGTGATGCCACAGGGTCTCCTTTTTTGTGGAATTGTGGGATAATGTATGTGATTATCTTCATTGAACACTTACTATGATTCTTTGTTATGTTGGAATTAACCCCTCTTCCCAACTCCTTGATTTTACTCTACCTAAAGGTACACTAAAAGTCTTTTAGGAGGTCCAGGATAAAAACTATACATTAATTAAAATGATGCTTGTACTCTTAAAAATTAAATTTGATAATTAACAGGCTCTGGTTGTTATTAAGCAACATTGTTAGAACTAAACTACGTGTTTTTTATGGTTGCTCAAGAAAGTTGTTTCATTGATTTTAGCACTGATTCTATTGCTCTGGAACATATAAATAGAAATTATGGTGTTTCTGTCATGAATCCTATGATATTGGCCTGAGGCTATGAAATGTGGACAGAGAAGTGTGCTTCATGGGCACAGATTTCTTCCTCCTGTTGTTTCTGAGATTTTCAATGTCCACAAACTTTGAAATCAAATGTAGACACTTCTGGATAAGCCCTAGTAAATGTATAGTGTGATACCTGACTCTTATTTTAGTGATTCAACCTCCTTTATTTTTTATAGTTGAAGCTTCAATATAACTTATTGCAGTTGGGTAGTGGCTTTCATCTTTATGGGAACATGTATTTTGTTAATACCAGGATGTTCCTTTTAAGAGCACCATAACCTTCAGGACTCATGTGTGATGACTGATATAAAACAGACACTTCTCTACCCAGGAGAGGTTTAGATACTACTGAAATGTGATCTGTATCAGGTATGATACCTTTTAGACAGTTTAAATGAGAAAAGGAAAACTAAGTAAAAAATATTTTTGAGGGGGTGCACAAAATGGTATGCCATATGCATTTGGATAAATGGAGGTCAACACTAGTTTGAAATTAGGCAAGCTACTTAGTATATTTCTGGGCTCTCTGTTCCCCAAGTCCCATAGCTGCATTGATCTATTATTTGAAGATAAGTGATCCTGACATTTGTGGAAAAGAATGTCTTGTTTACATTGTGCAGTATGTCCTGGGGCCTTCCTCACAATTACTTCAGGGAGAGCAGTATTTCCTCTGGTTCCTATTTCCCGTGGAAAGTAGCTTTAGATTAGAGCGGTTGAAAAATAGGATCAGCTCTGGTCTGGAAAGCCTTGTGTTTTTTAGATCATTTTAGATTCATTTTTACATGAACATCAACCTAAATTTTGTATTTGAAGAAATAATTTTATCTAAATACTGAGCTTCTAATATAGGAGAAACAAACTCAGGAGGGAAGTAGATACCTTTCATTTGAAAGCAATCCTATGACTGCTTGTGAACCCATTAATACCTATGAATCTCATTTCTGAAAGCAGACAGTGTCCTTCACATATCACTTAGGATTGATTGCTGATTAGTGTTTAATAGTGTACCTGCTTTTTTTCTGATTTTATTACTTGCAAGTTCTCAACTAACATTAAAAAACAATTCAGAACGGAAGCTCCCTATTTTTTTTCTTTTATTAACATATATTTTGTTTTATCATTGCTATTATTTTATATATATTTTACATCATTCTTTCTTTTTGTACAATGTATGCTTTCTCCTTTCAGGTGTAGTCCCTGTAAAATTCTCATAACCAGTTCACCCATGTACCATCACCATAGTCCCTTCTGTGCTCCCTCCCCTATTTTGATCCTTTTCCCTATCCTTCCCCTGCAGAATGTAGAATGTCTCTTATTTATAGATTTCTGTTACTTTTGTTTTTAAATTTATTATAATTATTTTTTTTCTGACCCCTTATTTGGTTCATCTACATTCTTCCTATAAGTAAAGCCATCCAATATTTTTCTTTATCTTTTCTTTTTTTTTAAAGAATTTATGTATTTATACATGCAAGAACTGGGGTATAGGCCAAAGGTACAGGGGGTGAGAGGATTCACCAGAGACAGAGTGGGGAGCAGAACAGGCAGATCAACAGAAATACACTGCTGAGGGGAGCAGTAGGTGAGACAGGAGAGGTCTGCTGTGTCATGTGGGTCAACTCCCTGGCCAGGGATTGAACTTGTACCGCAGTGGCTTTGGATAATGTTATAGTGCTGCACTTTACCCTGTTGGGCTACCAGGGAGGGCCCTATTTTTATTTTTCTTCAGGCTTATTTCACTGAGCATTGTCCCTTCTAGTTCCATCCATGTTGCTGTGAATGGCATGAGTTTATCTTTTGATTTCTGAGTAACGTTCCATTGTGTATCTATACCACATCTTCTTGATCCAGTCATCTATTTTTGAGCATTTGGGTTGTTTTCATATCTTACCTATTGTGAATAGCGCTGCAATACACATAGGGGTGTAGGCATCCTTTTGAATTCATGTTTTTGTGTCCTTTGGGTAGATTCCTAGGAGTGGAATTGCTGTGTTATATAGAATTGTTGGAGCAGTTTGCTCACCAGTAGTGTAGGAGAGTTCCTTTTTCTCCACATCCTCACCAACACTTGTTTCCTGTTTTTTTTTTTTTTTTTAACATGTGCCATTCTCTCTGGTGTAAGGTTGTATCTCATTGTGGTTTTGATTCGCATTTCTGTGTTTATAAATGATGTTGAACATTTTTTCAATGGCCTGCTGACCATTGTATTTCCTCTTTGGAGAAGTGTCTTTTTAGCTTGCCTGCCTATTTTTTTTTTTTTGACTGGGTTGTTTGCTTTGTTTTTGTTGAGTTGTGTAAGTTCTTTGTAGGTCCCTGATATCAGTCCTTTATCAGTTGTATGGAGTGCAAATATTTTTTCCTATTCAGGAGGATGTCTCTTGCTGTACAAAAGTCTTTTAGTTTGACGTAGTTCCAGCTTTTTATCTTCTTCATTTTCCTCACTTCTTCAGGTGTGCATTCTCAAAGATGTTTCTAAGGTGTATGTCATGCTGTGTTTTGCTTATGTTTTCTTCTGATATTTTGTGGCTTCAAGACTTACATTCAAGCCTTTATCCATTTAGAATGGACTTTTGTGTATGGTGTAAGGTAGGTAGTAGTCTAGCTTCATTCTTTTGCACAAAGCAGTCCAGTTTTCCCAGCACCATTTATTGAACAAATTGTCCTTGTTCCATTACATATTCTTTGCTTCTTTTCAAAGATTTGCTGGCTATAAGTATGCAGGTGTATTTCTTTGTTTTTTATTTGATGCCATTGGTCTTTGTGTCTGTTTTGTCCCAGTTCCATACAGTTTTAATCATTATGGCTTAGCAGCATAATTTGAAGTTTGGGAATGTGATACCTCCATTTTCATTTTTAGTAAGGAGAGCTTTGGTTATTCTAGGTTTTTTGTGGTTCCATATGAATTTCATCAATTCTTGTACTTTTTTTTTTGAACAATGTCATTGAAAGTTTTATTGTAATAGCACTGATTCTATAGATTGCTTTTTGTAGGATGACCATTTTGAAATGTTAATTCTTCAAACTGATGAGCAGGGTATGTCTTTACAAATCTTTATGTTTTCTTTTATGTCTTTTAACAATGTTTTATAATTTTTTTGTGTGTGTAGGTCCTCACCTCTTTGCTAGGTTTGTTGTCATCTATTTGATTTTTGGTTTTGGTTCTAATTATAAAAGCTATAATTTTATTGATTACCCCTTCTTCAGATTGATTCTTTACATGTGTGAAGGGTACTGATTTATGTGTGTTGATTTTTGTATCCTGCTACTTTAGTAAATTGGTTGATTATTTTGATTAGTTTTCTGTGGAGTTCTCTATGTATATTATTATATTCTCTGCCAATAGTGATCTTTTTTACTTCTGCTTCCCTATTTGGATTCCTTGTATGTCTTTTTCTTCTTTTATTGCTCTGGCTGGGACTTCCAGTATTATATTGAAAAGCAGTGGCAAGAGTGGGCATCATTGTCTTGTTACAGATTTTTTAAAAATGATTTATTTATTTATGCATGCAAGTGCAGGGGAGGTGAGAGGATTCACTAGAGACAGAGTGGGGAGCAGAACAGGCTGACTGAGGAAGTACACTGCTGAGGGGAGCAGTGGGCTGGCCAGGAGAGGTCTGCTGTGCCTGTGGATCACTTCCGGGGTGAGGATGGAACTCATGTTGAAGTGGCTTTAGCTTCTTAGTGCTGTGCTTTTAACCTGCTGTGCCACCAGGGAGGGCCTTGTTCCACATTTTAAAGGAGAGGCTTCAGTTTTTCACCATTGAGAATGATATTGGCTATGTGTTTGTGGTATATGGTCTTTATTAATATAAGGTATCTTCCTTCTACCCTGAGAACTTTGAGGACCTTCATCATAAATGGATGTTGAACTTTGTCAAATGTTTTCTCAGCATCTATTGATATGAAATATGGCTTTTATATTTCTTTTTGTTGATATGTGGGGTTACATTAATTGGTTTTAAGATATTGAACCATCCTTATGCCCTTGGAATAAATCCCACATGTTAGTGGGATAATTCACCTGACTTATCTTTTTGATGCATTGTTGGATTCTGTTGGCTAGGAATTAATTGAGGATTTTTGCATCAGTGTTCATTAGAGAGATTGGCCTGCAGTTTTCTTTTTTTGTGTTGTCCTTGTTTGGTTTTGGTATTAATATAATTTTGGCCTTGTAAAATGAATTTGGAGGTATTCTTTCCTTCTCAACTTTTTTTTTTTTAAAGATTTATTACAGCATACAGAGCTGGGGTACAGGCCAGAGGCTCGGGGCGGTGAGAGGCTTCACCAGAGACAGAGTGGGGAGCAGAACAGGCAGATCGACGAAGTACACTG
>NW_004567106.1:8224048-8224551 GCF_000260355.1 Condylura cristata | reverse complement strand
CATGTTGCTAATGTTTCTTTGGAGAAGTCTTATGGGAATCGAACTCATGCGGAAGTGGCTTTAGCTTCTCAGTGCTGTGCTTTAACCCGCTGCGCCACCAGGGAGGGCCCTCCTTCTCAACTTTTTAAAGTTTGTTTAAGAGAGGCACTAGTTCATTTCTGAACATTTGATAGAATTCATCTGGTCCTGGGCTTTTGTTTTGGGGGAGGGTTTTGATTACTGTTTCAATTTCACTGCTTGTAATTGGTCTGTTTAGGTATTCTATTTCTTCTTTACCTAGCCTTGGATAATTGTATTGTTCTAGGAATTTGTACATCTCTTCTAGATTGTTGAACTTGTTTACATATAGCTGTTCATAGTGTCTCTGTATTCTTTTTAAGTTCTTCTGTGTCTGTTATAATTTCTACTTTTATTTATGATCCTATTTATTTGTGCTTTCTCCCATTTTTTCTTTGTGAGCCTTGCTAGAGGTTTGTCTATTTTGTTTATTTTTTTTTAAGAAC
>NW_004567106.1:8212835-8223391 GCF_000260355.1 Condylura cristata | reverse complement strand
GGAATCGAACTCATGCGGAAGTGGCTTCAGATTCTCAGTGCTGTGCTTTAACCCGCTGCGCCACCAGGGAGGGCCTCTTTCTTGTTTCTTAATGTGAACCTGTATTGCTATATATATTCCTCTTATATCTGCTTTTGCTCTGTCCCATATGTTCTGGAGAGTTGTGTTCTCGATTTTCATCTCAAGGTATTTTTGAATTTCTTCTTTGATCTCCTAATTGAATCACTGATCTCCTCATTGAATTATGTGTCTTTCATTAGTGTTGGTTTCAGTCTCCATGAGTTAGGAGGATTCCTTGCTTTATTTTCACAGTTTATTTCTAGTTTGATGACTTTATGGTCAGAAAAGATAATTGATAGGATTTTGATGTTAGTGTGTCTATTGATGTTTTGTGTCCCAGTATGTGATAGATCCTGGAGAATATCTGTGTGCACTTGAGAAAAATGTGTACTTACTTTTTTTGGGTGCAGTGTCCTATTGATATATGTTAACCCATGGCATCTAGGTCCTTATTTGGAGCTCTCATGACTTGTTTAATTTTGTCTCATTGATCTGTCTATTGGTAAGAGTGATGTGCTGAAGTTTTCTACATATGTATTTTCTCCGGAATCTGCTCTCAGAGATAATAATTATCTGATACATTTTGGTGTTCCATTATTTGGTGAGTAAATGTTGATGACTGCTACATCTTCCATCTCCCTACTCATAATGTAATGATCATCTATGTCTCTTTTTACTTTTTTTTAGTTTGAAGTCTGTGCCATTTGATATTAAGTATAGCTCTTTCTGTCTTCTTTTTTGGTCTATTTGCTTGTAGGATTGTTTTCTAACCTTTTACTTTCAATCCATTTTTATCTTTTGTAGTTAAATCTATTTTCTGTAAACATCAAGAGATTGGTTTCTATTTTTTAAAAAGATTTATTTATTTATACGTACAGAACTGGGGTGAAGGCCAGAGGCGCAGGGATGGTGAAAGGATTCACCAGAGACAGAGTGGGGAGCAGAACAGGCCCACTGATAAGGTACACTGCTGAGGGGAGCAATGGTCGGGGTCAGGAGAGGTCTGCTGCACCATATGGATCACCTCTGGGCCAGGGATTGAACTCATGCTGAAGTGGCTTTAGCTTTTTAGTGCTGTGCTTTAATCTGCTGTGCCACCAGGGAGGGACCAGATTCTGCTTTTTCAGTCTAACCAGCTACCCTCCATTTTTTTATTGATGAGTTTAGTCTATTTACATTTACATGTAGAGATAATATTGATACATTTCCATCCAAATTAGCCATTTTGTTTGCCTTCTTGTTATTCTGTTCCTTAATTTATTCTATTTTTCCTATTCATTCCTCATTTGGTTATATCTTTAGGATTTCTTGTAATAGTTTTTGGAGTGTGGGTAATGTATTTCTGGAATGTTTGTCTGAGAAGATTTTTCTTTTCTATAGGTAGGAGAGCTTTGGGGAGTAGAGTATTCTTGGTTGGCATTGGTTGTTGACTTGAAGTTTATTAACATATCATTCTGTTCTCATGTTGCTAATGTTTCTTTGGAGAAGTCTTATGTCAGTGATGTCAGTGTGATTGGTTTGCCTTTATAGTTTATCTGTTTCTTCTCCCTCAGCACTTTCATTTTTTTTTTTTTCCTTGTCTTGGGACTCTTGGGACTGTTTACTATTATGTGTCTGCTGTACTTTTTCTTTCACAGTGGTAATTTGGTGTTCTTCGGGCTTTCTGTATGCTTATTTTCACTTCCTTCTTCATGCTTGGGAATTTCTCTTTAATTATCTCCTTGAATAGTTTCTCCTCACCTTCTAGTATCATATCCTAGTATGAGTCTAGTATGGAGTCATATTTCGTTTCCTCATTGTTTCATAGTTCTCGAAGTGCTTCTTCATTCTTTTTATTTTGTACTTCTTTTTCTTTTTTGGTTCATTTCATGTATGTATCTTCAAGAGACTGATTCATTTTTCCATTCCATTTTCATGGATTTTCTCAGAATTCTTGAGCTCCTCTGCTAATCTCTGGATATCCTCCACTTCCTTCACTTTCTTCCTCAGTTCTTTGATTATATTGTTATCTCTTTCTGTGTTTTTCCTTAACTCTTTAGTTTTTTACATTATGACTTTTTTTTTTAGTTCATTGTTAAATGGAGATATTCTTCATGTCCATATTATTGGGTTCTGGAAGTTGACTTTCTTTCCATGGTGTATTGTTCATAAAAGGGCCAGATTGATCATTTGTAATTTTCTTTTTTCCCATTGTTAGCCTTTGGCTTTGTTTTTTCATAGTGTCCCTGTACTGCTGGTGTTTTTGAGCATGATATCAGATTTCTCTTGCTGAGGTGTGGATGTGTCTGTCTACTGTCTGAGCTGCTGTGGCTGGATGTACAACACTCTCCTATTATGGTAGGTTGTTATGAGCTGTGCTTTGCACCAGTAGCCCCTGCTTTTCTGACCCACAATGTATAGGATGGAATCTGACTTCTCAGTCTATGGTAGTCAAGAGTTTTGTGTGGAATTTTGTACCTCTAGGCATACACTGGGAGGCCGCATCCACTGGGAGGAGCCTGCAGGCTGGGTGGGATGTATTTCTCTGTTGAACTGTTAGGTCCTTCTAGGCATGATCAGAAGACTACCAGATAAAACAAGAATAAGGAGATTAAGAAGGATGAGGAGAAAGAGGATGATGATATGGAAATGTGGAAAGAACAAAGGTGAGAGAAGGAAGAAGGGACCTGTGTTGTCTAGATCACTCAGGATTCTTCTGGCCTCTTGTCTTCAAGCTTATCCCTCTTACCCCTCTTACCCCTAAATGTAGTATGCCAGCTTTTGGATGGGGAGAATAGAGAAAAGGGTTCTAATGACTTTTTCTCTTTCCAAATTCCCTCAGTGTCTGAGTGATTTACAGGTTTTGGCAAGTTTGTCTAATGCATCTGGGTCCTACCAGGATCTTGCCATTATTTCTCCCTATGAGTTGTTTTCTGGGGAAATTTGATCCGAGTGTCCATCAGACTGGTACCCTCAATGTTCCCTCAGTGTACCAGGGTCATTTTCTTTCCTGCCTGCTCATTATTCTGAATTTTTACGATCTTCCGAGAGCCCACTTCATCCATTTAGCTGACTTTCACATTTTGAATAAAATTTGTACCACACAGCTTAGCACTAACTTTCATTTAGTCTTGCCTATTTTTTTTTATTATTTAATATTTCCACCCTTACAAATGAATGTCTTTTCACTTGACTGTTTAGATTGTATCAAGTATACCTTGTGACATGTAACACAATAAAGACCATATTTCAGTTATTTAAATATTTGGAGCCTCCCTGGAGGCACAGTGGTTAAATTTCAGTGCTACCAAGCTATTGCCAACCACTGCAACATGAATTTTATCTCTGGCCAGGGAGCAAACCCACATGGCACAGCAAGCCTCTCCTGCCTTGCCTGTTGCTTCCTTAAGCAGTGTATTTCAGTAGATCTGCCTGTTCCAGTCCCAAATCTGGATCTGGTGAGTCCTCTCACTCCCACACCTCTGGCCTACATCCCAGTTCTTGTATTCATAAATAAAAATAAATCTTAAAAAAAGGAAATATTTAGTTCTTTAGAATATTAATTGAATCATATCAGCCATCTTGCTAAAACAGGAGTGTTTAACACAATTTAGAAAATTTGTGTAGTTTTATCATGCAATGGTTTTCTTTTATTTTTAAAAAAGATTTATTTATGCATATATAACTGGGGTACAGGCCAGAGGTACAGGGTGGTGAGAGGCTTCACCCAAGACAGTGAGAAGCAGAACAGGCAGATCAAGGAAACACACTGCTGAGGGGAGCAGTGGACGGGTCAGGAGAGGTCTGCCACACCATGTGGTCACCTCCGGGGCAAGCGGGGATTGAACTCATGCTGAAGTGGCTTTAGCTTCTTCGTGCTGTGCTTTAACCCGCTGCGCTACCAGGGAGGGCCCATGCAAAGATTTTCTAAAGGACATAATCTAGGAAAAGTATAACCCTGGATTTTGGGACCCTCTTCTGGGTTGAATTGTATTCCCCCCTAAATCCACATGTTAATTCCCTAACTCTTTAGTACCTAAGAATGTGACTGTATTTAGAGAGAGGGCCCTTATCAGGGTGATTAAAATGAAAGGTTGGGATAAGCAGACCCTAATTTAATCTGATTGTTGTCTTCAGAGGAAGGGTACTTTGTATATGCACAGATGCACTATATATATAAATGAAAGACTGCATGTAGACACAGTGGGAATAAGGTCATCTGTGAATCAAGGAGAGAGGCTGAAGAATTCAAACTCGTTGGTCTCTTGACCTTGAACTCTCTTCAAAACTCTGAAGAAAGAAATTTTGGTTATTTAAACTTCTCATTCATTGGTGTTTTGCTATGGTAGCTAGAACAGACTAATACAGGATAAAAATAGATCTTTAGGTTTTGGGGGTTTTTTTTGTGGCTAATAATCCTGTTTTTCCTCCAAGTTTCCACATTAGAGTCAGACTGTCACAATTTAATTTATTCTTGCAGTTCTATAACACTTGTTCTTATATTAAGCAATCATTGTCTCTTGGTGGTTTACCTACCCTGAAAATGTATGTTATATCCTGCTGGCTGTACCTCCCCGCCCCTGCCCCCCAAATAAGACTTAAAGAAAACAGTAGTAATATAGTCCTATATGTAGTATCCAACTGCCACCAAAAGTTACTTATTTTATGTGTGTTGGTGGGAGTATTTGAATATGAATGGCCATAAATTGACAATAGTTTTCACTGAGTTTCAGCCGTGTTGTAGGTGTGTTAAAATTACTGGTTGGTAAGGCCTTCCAGAAGTTTTTTTGTTTTTTTTTTTTAAGGTGAAGATCATTCTGAGAAATTATTAAGTTAAGGGATGAAAAAACCAGGAATGACAGCTTGATCCAGTAATAAACCTTAGTCACCAGAAGAGAGGGGCTGTTCTGAGAATGGTGTGGTCTGTGTCTCTAGTGCTGACTCTGTTTAGATTATGTCACCGTTCTTCAGAGAGTTGAAGCAAAAGCAAAAGCACAGCACTAAGAAGCTAAAAAGATTTGTTTTGCTAAAACTCTGTTGAACTCTGGAAGTATAAACAAGATTACTAAGGGATCCTTATAATAGAAAGTGATGAAACTTACACATACACACACACACACACAGAGGACTCCTCATTCCATATGTACAACAGTGTGCCTGGGAACTACTGGAAAATGATAGAGTAATTAGAAGCCACATGGAAACTATGTAGAAAAAGTGCACTTCAGAGTGGTTTGTTTCTCAGTATGGGTGCAATGCCTATTGGGATTTACCAGGATTACAACAACAGCACTTGATTAGTTGATTAGTGCTTAATTAGTGCTTGATTAATGTTGGTAAGTTGAAGTGGAAAGCCATAAAATCTGGATTAGCTGATTAATGCAGTCTCATTTGCAATGACTAGTAAGGTCCAAAGAAACTAGTTGTTGGTGAAACATACTGGTTGATAAAGGTACATTTTTTAATTTCCACAATCAAGTGTAGGTTGGTCATATCTTGCCTGGTTTATAATAGATGCTCAATAACTACTCTTTGAATGAATTAACTGTATTCACATTTGATAAAAATCAACATGAGCAAGAATTGGAGAACTGGCCCATGCCAAGTTCCTAGTTCCCTTAGGGTGAGGAGGCTATTTAGTTACTCTTATTTTTTGTATGTTACAGAAATAAATTTACATGATAAAACATTTATAGATATTTAATGACTCAGAAAAATTTGGAGAAATCAATTTTCTAATGGTAGTACTTTAACCAGTTACACTGTTTGACATAATTTGTTAGTAATGTGACTTAAAAAAAGTATTTCATTGAAGCACTGTTGGCTTATAGCACTGTATATGTTTAATACTAGTAACCCTTCACCATAGTTTACCCTAATCGATTTTGCACCCTCCCCTATAACCCCACTAATATTGTGTAAATGTTACTTTACTCCATATCCTTGCCAACACTTGTTGTCTGTTTTTTTTTTTCATATAGGCCATTCCCACAGTTGTGAGATGGTGTCTCATGGGGGTTTTGATTTCCATTACCCTGATGATAAATGATGAGCAATTTTTTCCCCATGTGACTATCAACCATATGAATATCTTCTATGCAAAGTACACTAGATCTTCTGCCTGTTTTTTTTGATGGGACTATTTGTTTCCTTGTATGAATTTCTTTTTTTTTAAGATTTATTAATCATTTATGGATACAGAACTGTGGTACAGGCCAGAGGTGCAGGAGTGATAAGAGAATTTACCAGAGGCAGAGCAGGGACTAGAACAGGCAGATGAACAAAGTACACTGCTAAGGGGAGCAGCAGGTGGGTCAGGAGAGGTCTATCATACCATGTGGGTCACCTCCCTGGCCAGGCGTTGAACTTGTGATGAAGTGGCTACCACAAGCTTCATGGTGCTGCACTTTAACTTGTTGTGTTACCAGGGGAGGGCCCTGTATGAATTTCTTATAGATCCTGTTTATTAACCCTTTCCAGATGTATGATATGTAAATATTTTCTCCCATTCAGTGAAATATTTTTTCATTTTTTTTTCTGATCATTTCTTTCATTGTGCAGAAGCTTTTTGGTTTGCTGCAATTCTACTTGTTTATTTTTGCTTTTTTTCCCCTTCCTATTAGAGTTGCTTTCCTAAAGACATCCCTGAAGCCAATATATATGCATTTTATGGTTTTTCTATTTACTTTATTGCTTCAGGTTTTATATTCAGTTATCTGAGATCCATTTTGAATTTTTGTGTACATAATTTTGTGTATGGTGTAAGGCAGTGGTCTAGTTTCATTCTTTTGCATATGATTATCCACTTTTCACAGTGACATTTGCTGAAGAGACTTTCCTTTATTCAGTGAATACTCTTTGCTTCTTTGCATATACTGTTCATGTAAACATGCTTTTATTTCGGGGACTTTAATGTAGTTCCATTGGTCTCTGTGTCTAATTTTATCCAAATAACATACTGTTTTGATTACTGTATCTTTGTAGTATAATTTGAAGTCATTCTTTTTATGTCAGGTTTACTTTGGCTATTGGTCTGTTGTGGTCCAAAATAAACTTCAGTAGTGTTTATTTTTTTGAAGACTATTTTTGGAACTTTCTAGGGGTTACATTGAATCTATATTTTGTTTTGGGTTAAGATACCTATTTTAACAGTGTTATTTATTTCAATCATGAGCAAGGAATAATGATCTTCCCATTTCTTTGTACCTTCTATTTCTTTTTAATAATATCATCTAGTTTTCTTTGTACAGGTCTTTCATCTACTTTGTGAGGTTTACTCCTTTTTACTCTTTTAAGGTGTCATTGTAAATGAGAAAATGGAATTGTTTTATTGATTTCCTTTTCTTCTAGTGTGTGGTTTGCATAGAGAAATGCAGTTTATTTTTATATATTGATATAGTAAGATGAGCACACATTATAAGATGTTCTTGAGAATATTAAAGAAATAGTGCCCATGAGTTATTTAGTACAATGTGTAAGGTGTAGCTAACATTTAATAATAATAATAATAATAATAAAATTACCATTTTTAGATAATCCACGTCTGTGCTAAATGAGATCCAGGTAGGGAATTATTCTGATGACATGTATTTAATCTTTATAAATCATAGCTTTATATATTGTTATATAGACTTGGTGTAGTATAAAACATTTCTGGAAATTAGATATTCTCTGTGCCTAGTGGCTTTGTCTTATTTCTTTTTGACCTCAAAGAGTAATGACAAATTAATGAGGTCTATTTTCTCTTATATGACCGAAACTATCTTTTTTTGCTTTTTTGTGATTAGCTTTTGCTTGTTTTTATCTCTCTCCTAAAACTAGAGTTTATTGTATACTTTTCTGAGGATGTCTTTTGTAAGATGCTTGAAGATGATTTATCATAACCACACGAAGGTACATGTTATCAAATAGACAGAGCTATTTTAGATTGAAGGTGGAAGTATGTCTTTCCTTATTGGAAAATTACTTTTCTTTTGATGAAAACCAAAACAAGAAGTTAGTGGTGACAGATCAAGGCCTTAATTGCTATGCTGTTGGAAATATGGAGAGATGTGTATTACTAGTCAAGTAAATAGCATACTGAATTTTATCAGCACCATAAGATGAGCCCACTTAGTGGGCCGGTCTTATAAGATGCTTTTTCTAGTGAATCTGGGAAACTTGTGAAGTGGTAATAATAAAAACAGCATATGGTCTTTGTGGGAACTTTGTCATACATAAGCAATGTGCTGTGGGTGTGGTAATGAACATCAGGTGCATTTGGCACAAGACTTTTAAACTGTGGAAGAGGAATTTTGCTTTTTTGCACATTCTGGAATGTGTTTTTACATTTTTGGTATTTTTTAAAAAATAACTTAAGAGCTACGTTATTTTTTCATTCCTTATTTGGAAGCTATACTGGTAAGCATAAGAAAATACTTAAGATCTTCAAAGACATGCTGTAGAGGTTTAGAAAGCATTTGGTTTGGCTTGAAGCTAGTTTGGCTAGTGAAGTGACAGGCACAGAAGAAAGAACACCAGGTGAAAAAATGTGGAGTTTCTTTCATCTTTCAAAGGATTTTCTTGATGAATTGAAACAGCCATGAAAATAAGTACTGGCCTTCGTGCCCAGTGGCCTAAAAGTACTTAGTGTGGGCCAAATCAGAATCAGGCAAGAGCCTAATGAAAATCAGGCAGCAAGCCTAGGCCTAATTAAATATGTGCTGCCTCCTTCCATTTTTTTGGTTGTTGTTCTTTGGCTCAATTTAAAAAAAAAAATCTGGTTCTGTGGTAGAGAGATATTTCTCTTTGACTCAGATAAAGTTGGTAATGAGTAGCAAAGGCAAACAGTGGTATTACCTACCCAGAACCAATGAAAATTTTATTGGCTAAATAGATTTTCTTGTTAGACTATTTCTTTTGAAAACTGTTTATAAAAATTAACTAATGTATTTCTGGACTAAAGTAAATAACGTCTCTTGAAGTGGTTGAATGTGAGTCAGAGACAAATTTTTCATTTTGTTTTGGAAAAACATTGCATTATACTGTAGCAACTTTTAAAGATGTTGATTGAGTTTCAGTAATTTCCAAAAAAATTTTAATGGAGTCTTTGGGATCTGTGAGTCATGAATAATTTTCTGATTAAGATCACAGGACAGATGTCTCCATATGATTCTACAAGATTTTAAAACATATTTAAACAATGTGAATTTGACATGAATAGAACATATACTTCAATATCCTAGTTAATAGAGTGGGTCCAGAAGAACTGGGAATGGATCATAGACCCTCGATCCTCAGCTGGGGACTTCTTTTTTTTAGTGCTGCCCATGAAGAAGTTGCTGCTTAGTTTAGTATCACCTAGTTACATAAAACTTTTATGTAACTAGGAGAGATAACATACTTAGTTTATTATGACACATTCATGAAGTCCTAGGAGATGCCTGAATTCTAATAATTGCTAAGTCTGTTTTATGTCTTTTTCCAGAGCTTTTGCTAAGGGAGTAACTTCTGAAGTCAATGACAATCCCAGATTTTGAAGAATACTAAAGGCACATGTTTGGGCAGCAGCATGTATGAGAATCAGATTGGAACTGTAGATTGTAGAACATTACAAATCTGTATTGAACACACATTATATAAAAGGAAACAAGACAGTTGAATCCTGTGGCAGATAATTTTAAAGAGAAATGTAAGTAAATATAATATTCAACCACTTAAAAGAATATTCATAAACAATAACAACAAACCTAAGGTTTAAAAGAAGGCTGGTACTATTTTTCTTTTGAAATGCTTAAGAAGAGCTGCACAGAAAAGGTTTCGTGGATTTAAGAATTCTAGAACAAGCTAGAGACAGAAACAAGCCCACGTGCTGTATCGTTATTGGCTTTAATTGTTTGGTTTCAAGCTTAGCAGCAAAATGTACCCCAACCAAGTCAATATACATGTGTATGCAATGTTTTCTGCTTTGCTTCACTTAGGCATTTGAAGAAAGTCCTGGTTTGTATCATTCAGATATCATTTTAGAGTAAGAGAAAACATGTCCTTGAAACAATTAAGGGATCTCAACTTACCATTAATGTGAGTAATAAGCTGCAAGGTCTATTTAGAATAGAGTCTTAGAAATTAATGTCTGTGATTGGTGACAAAATGCTTCATTGGTTTCTAACTATTAAAAATTACAATTCAAGAATGTGACCATGAGAAATTTGCAGGGCTATACATTTAACACTTCCAACTTTAGAAAAGCATTGACAAGCATTTCTAAAAAGAGCTAGATGGCACAGATTTTAGGCTCTATCGCATGAAAGCAGGCATAGATAAGAAGTAAATGGATGAGCATATTTATGTTCCAATAAAACTTTGTGTTATTAGATTTCATATAATTTTAAGATGTTTTAATACTTTATGCTTCATATGATTTTTACAAACATTTGAAAACATACATTTTTTTTATTAAAAAGTTTATTTTTACATCATTTTGCACATTTTTTTTCATCTCAATTGTAATCCCCACGGGTTTCCCATCACCAAGTCAC
>NW_004567106.1:8193112-8211695 GCF_000260355.1 Condylura cristata | reverse complement strand
AAGCCTCTCACCGCCCCGAGCCTCTGGCCTGTACCCCAGTTCTGTATGCACAAATAAATAAATCTTTAAAAAAAAAAAAAAAAAGAAAGCTTTTCTTTCACCAGGAAGCTTTACGGGGGTTTACTAGTGGCTCAGTCAGAAAAGACCAAGTAAGACCCTTTCCTAGACCATACCCTACACCTAAGCTAGCCTGAAAGAGAGCTTGTTTCCTCCTGTGTTGATGGGGTTATGCTCAGAAGCTAAGAGGTTAGAGAAGACCACCATGTTGTCTTGAGGTCCTTGCTCCCTAGTGGTAACGAGAAGACGCAGACATAAGCATTACGGTTAATGGGCTAAGCCAAAAATTGTAGACCCCTCACTTTCTTTATTGAAAGATATTATGTGGTGAAGCAAGTGGAATCTTTATTCTGGCTCTGTCATTTGCTGTGTGATTTTCACTACTCTGTGCCTCAGTTTTCTTCTCTGTGAAAGGGGCATGCTAAAAATGGTATCTAGTAGGATTATTGTGGGAATTAAGTAAATTAATATATGTGACACATTTTGAAACAGTGAATAATAAATGATAGCCATCTTGATTCTTTTTTTTTAATTTTACAACAGTTTATTTTTACATCATTTTGTACATTTTTTTTTTCCATCTCAATTGTAATCCCCGCGGGTTTCCCATCACCAAGGATTCTTATTTCTTTTTAGCTTTTGAAAGTACTGGTAGTATTTGCAAACTGTTTAAAGGGAGATTCCCTCCCCTAGTCATAATCACTATGATGATACTCCTAATTGCTTGCTTGCTTTTTCTTTCTCATTCACTATCACTCCTTCATTTTACCGATTTATATCTTCTTGCCACCTTAGTCTCCTGTCCTAATACATTTGTTAGATTTTAGTCTTTATTCTCTTCCCACCGCTGTTCTTAGTTATAAATTCAAAGATCTCCTCAGCCTAAGTTGAGAAATACTTGGCACGCATGTAAGAGGGAAGCATAGCTCATTAGGTGTAACCTGATATATTGCTGCATAGTTGTATCATAGCCCCAACCAATTTGGTTGGAAATCTATAGGTTTTCAAGGAAGATTTGTGGTAAGCTGCTTACTCCCTGCCTAGACCTCAGAAGTTGAAGTGATAGGACCCAATGTGGAAAACTGGTGGGGTTCTAAAAGTAGGCTTCATAGCTCATCTTCTTTGTTAGTGTTTCCTGGGGGGCCTAGTGGAATATTGTGTGTTTTAAAGACCCCTGATATTTTGTGCTTGATTGTATATATAAGGTGGCGTCCCTTTTCCTACCACCTTTGCTTCCTGGGCTGGAGAGAGAAGAAATCTTGTGCCTTGCTGTGCATTATTATTATTATTATTTTTTAAGATTTATTTATTCGTACAGAACTGGGGTACAGGCCAGAGATGCGGAGGGTGAGAGGATTCACCAGAGACAGAGTGGGAAGCAGAACAGGCAGATTGACAAAGTACACTGCTGAGGGGAGCAGCGGGCGGGTCAGGAGAGGTCTGCCAAGCCATGTGGATCTCCTCCCGGGCAGGTGGGGATGGAACTCATGCAGAAGTGGCTTAAGCTTTTTTGTGCTGTGCTGTGCTTTAACCCGCTGTGCCATTAGGGAGGGCCGCTATGCATTATTTTAAATCTAACTTAACTTTGTAGTTTTTGTCAGGGCCTGTTCTACCTGTGTTTTGGAGCAGGGCAAGTGTGGACCTTTGAGGGGAAGCTTTTACTTTGGTTAATCACTATTTTGTAGTTGTCTATTTCTATTTCTTTGAATAAATTGAAATGTTGTGTTTTGTAAAACTTTCAATATACACAGAGCAGTATACTTTTTTTTCCCTCTGAGAGGATGTATTATATAAGTTATGGACAAAAGCGTTCTGGAACATTTTAATATGCTTGCTGAAGAAGAGGCCACATTGTATAAAGTTTACATAAGGTCTTTGAATTTTGCTCTTTTGGATGACTCTAAAAATTCAGTTCCTAGCCCTGTAAAAAACAATGTCCACAATAAATATCTACTTAGTTCTTAAAAAATCCAACAGTGCAGGTCTATTTTTTCCATTCTACATATATATATATATATTTACTTCAAAGGGTAATTTGTGTATGGGAGAAATACCCAGAGAGTAGAGGGGAATAAGAATGTTTCTCACATTTATCTTTATTTGATTGAAACAATTCATCTGACTGACATTCACTGATGTGTTAATTGTTTATGCTCTATGCTCACTTAGAATTTATATTCATTTACTGCTACATCTTTCTCCTACATAATGGTTCCTACTGTGTGCAAAGGGCTAAACAAAGTCATATGTTTGGACAAGAAGGCATGCAAATGCCTGTTCTGCTATTTATTTTAAAGGTGAAAGATTCTCTGCAGTATTTTTGCTGTAGACTTTATGAAGTACAACTGGTGGTATTCATGATGATTTATTGTTTATTTTTCTAAGGAGAAGAGAAAAAAGAACACTGGCATTCTTAATGTTTAGCACATACCAATCACTCTACTATATACATGATTTATTATAATCTTTGAGTTAATCTTTTGGCATAAGTATTATTCCCTTATTATAAATGAGAAAGCTGAGATTTAGGGATTAAGTCAACTACCTAAAGCACATAGCTAGTAGATTATTGTAATCTTACTTCCAGTCTGTCTCTTTTCGTTAACCCATACAGGCCCTCTTTAAGCAGAGGTGGCCTTTGTTTACCACATAGCAGAAAATGGTCATTTGAAATATAGAAAAATACCCTCCAACTTGACTTAACACTTTTAATTTATTTTTAGAGTAAAAGGTGAGATATGTGTTACTTTACATATATAAAAAGGAAAATTGAAGCTTAAATTACTAAAAAGTGGTTACAATTATATTAGTAAAATGGCCTGTGTATATAGGGCAAGAGAATTAAACCCTTAAAACTATTCCACAAAACTAATCAGCTCTGCAGTCTTTATCAGAGTAAGATATTAGTTTAATATGCATAGCATAAACAAAAAAATTGATGGTTGCCTGTTTCATTCTAATTATAATAGTAATTATCACATTAGTGGTAATATTTTAAAATATTGTTAATTATAAAAAAATTAACAGCTATGGGGTAAGAACTCAGGATGCTGAATATTAACCATCAGTTTTTGCTGCAAAGCAGAGACAAAACAGTTTATTTTTTGTGCTGAAATTTCCTTTTGGCTCAGATGGCCAGATCTACAAGAAAGAAAATGGGAGAGATTTTACTATTTAAAAACCTTATGTTCTTGGGGAGAAGAATTGTAAAAGATGTAAATTCTTCTAAAATATGTTATCTGGCTATCTTATTACTGAACAAAATTCTTTTACTTTTTTCATTCTTCATACTTTTTTCATTCCCAAGAATGAAATAACATGTAAAAGTGGAACGGTTAAAGTGTCATTCATATGGAATGGTAAGTATATCAGGCAAGATTCTCCAGTATACTTTTTCCTTGCTGTAAAGTTCCTTCCCTAATCACTTTCCCTACATTATTGTTCCAGGGACTGGCAAAATGTCACCCAGGGGATGGAGAGAATAAAAAAGACAGTCCTGTTTGTCAAAAAGGAGAGGCTGAAAACACTCCAATTTCTAGGAGGAGTGGGGAAGAAAAGAAGGGAGGGAGGGAAAGGGACAAGAACTCAGTACTGGCTTTACGCATTAAAAACTTCTATGGGGGACAACCAGCGTAAAGAGAGATAGCTTGGCGCTGGCGCAGCTGGGGAGGCTTGCAACTCCTTTACCTGCTCCCTGCCCCCACCAGCACAACCAGTGCCTAGAGCCCAGGATGTAAAGAGAGACAGTTTAGGCTTATAGGTTGGTTTATTGGTTGGCTTGGCAACTGGGTTGGTGGCTTCAGAGGAAGCCTGGGAAATTGGATGGCTACAGAGAACAACATGTGGGCAAGTGGGAGCAGCATTGCTGCCACAGTTTTGGGCTGGCTGGCAGGGAGACTAGCTGGGGAACCTTCTTTTTGGCGCTCCCCTTTCCACCACTCCCAGAGACCCATGAGAATGAGCCCAATTCTAAAAATTTACTGGGAGAAGTCTCTGGCGCCTCCTAGTGCCCAAAACAAAATCACAAGCCACACTCACCTGAAACCAGGTGGCTTACCTGAGGAAGAGTCATTAGGAGGAGCCTTTTAGGGCCAGCCTTTACACTGGAGGCCTGTAGATAACACGAGTCCCTGGGTAGAAAGAGACCTCAGGAACTCCTTTACTTGTAAAACTACCTCAGGAGACTAAAAAGAAAGCCAAATGAAACTGCAGACTCTGGGAAGGCTACTCTACCTAGTCTTATGGTGATCCCCAGGGGACCAGACCAGCCTAAAACCACAAGGACTATCTGGGAGCTATCAGACTTCCGGGAGGCAATTCTCCCTACTTATGGATGTGCTTGTTTCTTGTTCGTTTGTTTTGTTCCTGTATTGCTCAGCTGATCGATTTCTGTGCCCTTCCTTCATTTTTACCCTGGTTTTCTGTTTCTTCTAGCTTTCTTCTTCCCTTTCAACATTATTATTACTGCTGTCTTTTCTCTTTCTGTTACCTCCCCTCCATTTCCTACTACTTTTTCCTCTATCTGCCTTACCTTCACCTCCTTCCTTTCACCTTCCTTCCTATTACATTTCCAAGTCATCCTCCCTTTTCCCTACTGCTCCTCTCACTCCCTACTCTCTTTTAACTCCATTATTTTGCCAAGACACACTTAGACTAAGTGAGAAGTTCGACAGAGAAAATCAGCCCACCAGGCAATTCTTGCAGGCAGAGAGTAGGACAGAACGTGTTACTGGAAGAAGGATAACCCCACAAGAGATCCCTGGCTATTACTGGCTGAGATGACAAACCCAATTTCACACAGTGGGGACTGGAAAAACAGGAGACCTTGGAAAAAAGCACAGCTCAGAACATCTTCCATGACTGAAGTGTCTGGATTTGTACCAAGCCACAGAGGCCTAGACACCAGGCAGATATATTCATACCACAGCAAAGTAATTAGAAATTATGCCCACCTGCAACAGCAGCACAGGAGTACTTAGAAGAGAACAAAGCAGAAGGCTAGCAGGAAGAATTAAAAATACAAGTGATCAAACAGGCTCCTCTGGAAATAATACACCCCAGAAAGATAGTCATTCTCTAGAAAACAATATTATAGAAACAGAAGAATACCTCCACCTAGCAAAGATTTCAAAAAGTCCATAATGGAAATAATTAAAGAGCTAGAGTACAATGAGATAAAAACACAATCAATGAGCTGAAGAAGAGAATGAAGGATCTGGATAATCAAAGAGAGATGGAGAAACTCAAGAACTCTGGGAAAAGCCAAGAAAACAGAATAAAAGAAGTGGGAGAACACATCACCATTCTTGAAGATTAAGACATAAAAAGAACAAAAAGAAAGAAAAGGACAGAAAACTACAAAGGAAAAAAACCGAAAAGGGAATCCAAGAAATATCAGATGCAATGCAGAAAAGAAATATAAGAATCATAGGTGCCCCAGAGGGTGAAGAGAGAAAAAAGGGAGCAGCTGAAATACTGTTCAAGGAGGTGATTGAAGAGAATTTCCCAAACATGAAGAAGAAAATGAAAATAAAAATACAAGAAGCCAGAACACCAAACTACCACAATGAAAAGAAAGCAACAGCAAAGACACATAATAGTGAAATTTTCAAAGGTCCAAGAAAAGGAAAAAATAATGAAGCTGACAAGGAGGAAGAAACAGATAACATACAAAAGAAAACCAAGCAGGATGACATCAGACTTCTGAAGAAACACTACAGGCATGAAGAAAATGGAGGGACATATTCAAAAAACTTCAAGTCAACAAATGCCAATGAAGAATACTCTACCCTGCGAAGCTCTCTTTCCTCTATGATGGAAAAATAAAAACTTCCATTGACAAAGTCTACAGAAATTCATCACTACTAAACTCTCACTACAAAAATTACTATAGTACCCTAGAACTAAAGCAAACAGAGGAGTAAATAGAAAGACTAGAACAAGCTAAGGAAAGAATCACAAAAAAGCAAATAAAATGAAAAATACAAATTTCAGTATATCAGTATTAACTCTAAATGTAAATGGCCTAAACTCACCAATAAAGAGACACAGAATCACAAGTTGGATAAGAAAACAGAACCCAACCTTTTCCTGTCTACAGGAAACACACTTAACTACAAAAGATAAACATAGATTAAAAGTAAAAGGGTGGGAAACAATTCTAAAAGCAAATGGACCAGAAAAGAAGGCATGGACATCTATACTCATATCAGATAAAATAGACGTCAAACTAAAAAAAGCAAAAAGAGACACAGATGGTCACTACATTATGATTCAAGGAATACATCAGGAAACCATAACAATCATTAACATGTATTCACAAATGAAGGAGCACCAAAATGTGTTGGACAATTATTATCACCACTGAAAACAGACATCAGAGAAAACACATACATAGTAGGAGTATTCAACACAACATTGGATAGTTAAACAAGACAAAAAATAGGCAAAGGCGTGAGAGCTCTAAACAAGGATTTAAACCTCATGGGCTTAACAGACATCTACAGGAAACTATAGTAAACAGTCTTCTCAATTCCCATGGATCATTCTCCAAAATTGACCACATATTGGGACACAAGACAAATACTAGCAGGTACTCCAAGATCAAAATCATACCAACTATGTTCTCTGACCATGAGAGCATCAAACTAGAAGTAAGCCACAAAAAGAAAGAAAGGAACACTCCTGCCTCATGGAGATTAAAACCCACACTACTGGAAGATCACTGGATTAATACAGAGATCAAGGAAGAAATTAAAAAATACAATCCTCCAGAATAAGGACACAACCCTCCAGAAAGTATGGGACACAGCAAAAGCAGTTATAAGAGGAAAATATATAGCAATACAGGCACACATCAGAAACAAGAAAGAACTAAAAAAAAAAAAAACAAAACCCACAACTTTACAATCACCCAAGACTCGACAAAGAAGAAATAGAATACTTAAACAGACCAAATACAAGCAGTGAAATTGATACAGTAACCAAATCTCTTCCCCAAAACAAAAGCCCAGGACCCGACGGCTTTACAAATAATTTTTACCAAATGTTCAGAAATGAACTAGTGCCTGTCCTACACAAATTCTTTCAAAAAATTGAGAAAAAAGGAATACCTCCAAATACATTGTACAAGTCCAACACTACATTCATACCCAAACCAAACAAGGACAGCACACAAAAAAGAAAACTAGGCCAATCTCTCTAATGAACACTGTGCAAATCCTAAATAAAACCCTAGCTAATAGAATCCAACAATTCATCAAAAAAGATAATCCATTATGACCAACTGGGATTCAGCCCAGGAGCACAAGGATGGCTTAACATTTGAATAAAAAGAAAAATAAAAACCTTATGATCATATTAATAGATGTTGAGAAAACATTTGACAAAGTCTAGCATCCATTCATGGATAAAGGTACTTGAAAACTTGGGATAGAAGGAACATGCCTTAACATAATAAAAGGACATATATGACAAACCCACAGCCAATGTCATCCTCAATGTGAAAAGCTGAAATCCTTTCCCTTAAGGTCAGGAACAAGACAAGAATGTCCACTCTCACCTCTGCTATTCATTATAATACTAGATGTCCTAGCCAGAACAATTAGACAAGAAAAAGGCATACAAGGAATCCAGATAGGGAAAGAAGTCAAACTATCACTGTTTGAAGATGACATGATAATACATAGAGAATCCCAAAAACGCCACAGAAAAACTTATCAAAATAATAAACCAGTTTAGTAAATAGCAGGATACAAAATCAACATACAAAAACCAACAGCTTTCCTATACACAAACAATCACTCTGAAGAAGAAATCAAGAAAACTAATCCCTTTATAATTTAAACAAAAGATCAAATATTTGGGAATAAACTTAACAAAAGAAACTCTACAAAGAAAATTATAAAATACTGTTAAAAGAAATGGAAGACACAAAGAAATGGAAAGAGATCCCTTGTTCATGGATCAGAAGAATTAACATAATTAAAATGGCCATCCTACCAAAAGGAATTTATAGATTCAATGTTATTCCTATAAAAATTTCAATGAAATTTTTCAAAGAAATAGGAAAAATACTGATGAAATTCATGTGGAGTCATAAAAAACAAAACAAAACAAAAAACAACAACAAAAAACCCCACCTTGAATAGCTAAGGCTCTTCTGAATAAGAAAGAGGGGAATGGAGTCATCACACTCCCATACCTCAAACTATACTACAAAGCCATAATAATTAAAACTGCATGGTAGTAGAACAAAAACAGACACAGACTAATGGAATCAAATAGAAAACCCAGATATAAATACACAGCTTTATGGCCAATTAATTTTTGACAAAGGAGCAAAGAATATGCAATGGAACAAAGAAATTTTGTTTAACAATTGGTGCTGGGAAAGTTGGGCTGCTACACATATCATGCACAAAAACCAACTCCAAATGGATTAATGACCTAGACATAAGACCCGAAACCATAAAATATATAGAAGAAAATATTGGTAAAACACTACATGACATACACCTTAGTAATATCTTTAAAGATATATCACCCAAAGCAAGGATAGTGAAAGAAAGGGTAAACAGCTGGGACTACATCAAATTGAAGAGCTTTTATACAGCAAAAGAGACACTACATAAAATAGACACCCCACTGACTGGGAGAAAATTTTTGCACATAATACAAATGATAAAGGACTGATCACAAAGATATACAAAGAGCTGACAAAATTTAACAAATATAAAGTGAACATCCCATCCAAAAATTGGCAGAAGAGCTTCTAAGAACTTCTCTAAAGAGGAAATGCAAATGGCCAACAGGCATATGAAAAAATGTTCGGCATCACTTGTAATAGGGAAATGCAAATCAAAACCACAATGAGATACCACCTCACACTAGTGAGAATGGAACATATTAAAAAAACAAGCAACAATAAATGTTGGCAAGGGTGTGGAGAAAAAGGAACTCTCCTGCACTGCTGGTGGGAATGCGAATTATTGCAAACACTGTGGGAAACTGGAGGTTTCTCAAACTGCTAAAAATGGAGCTTTTGGCCCTCCCTGGTGGCGCAGCGGGTTAAAGCACTGCACTAAGAAGCTTAAGCCACTCCCGCATGAGTTCGATCCCCGCCTGCCCGGGAGGAGATCCACATGGCGTGGCAGACCTCTCCTGACCCACCCGCTGCTCCCCTCAGCAGTGTACTTCGTCGATCTTCCTGTTCTGCTCCCCACTCTGTCCGTGGTGAATCCTCTTACCTTCTGCATCTCTGGCCTGTACCCCAGTTCTGTACGAATAAATAAATAAATCTTTAAAAAAATATATGGAGCTTTCATATGTTCCAGAAATTCCACTTCTAGGTATCTTCCCAAGGAACATAAAAACACTGATTCAAAAGGACATCTACACCCCTATGTTTACCACTGCCCTACTTACAATAAGGAAGATGTGGATTAAAAAAATAGATGACTGGATCAAGAAGATGTGGCATATATACACATTGGAATATTCCCCAGCACTCAAAAAAGATAAACTTATGCCATTTGTGGCAACATGAGTGGAACTGGAAAAGATCATGCTTAATGAAATAAGCCAGAAAGAAAAAGAAAAATACCATAGTAGGAGTGTAAAGGATTAGGAAAAAGAAAATATATAGTAATTGTAATAAAGTAAAAAAGAACATCAACTAACAACTGTAAACTGGAGACCTTCTACAGGGGTGGAGAGGGAAACAGGATTGGAACTGGCATGGGAAGAGCACATTAACTGTGGTGATGACACATGGCTGAAGTGCTGGTGGGAAGTCCATGATGATTACAACCAAGATGAAAAAATACAAAAATGAAAAAAATGTATTTATTAAAAAAAAATTAAAACTCTCCCACGTGGTAGTGGTGGTAGAGTAGACATATACAGAAAGGTTTTAGTAGAATCTGTAATTCCCTATCTCCTGAGAGAAAAATCAAAAGCAACAAGAGGGGCCTACCTTGTGGTGCTGGGTTTAAACTCTCAGCACTATCCAGCTATTGCCAGCCACTGCTGCATCTGTTCAATCCCTGGCCAGAAAGCTAATCCTTTTCTGTCTTGCCCACTGTTCCCAGTCAATCCAACTGTTCTGTTCCCCACTCTGTCTCTGGTGAATCTTCTGAGCCCCCCAACCCCACATCTCTGGCCTGTACCCCAGTTCTTGTATACATGAGTAAATAAAATAAATCTTTTAAAAAAAGAGGGAAAAGCTACAAAAGAAGTTATAAGATCAGCATGACCCTAAATGACAGAAAATAATAGGGCAGAATTGTGAGGGAAGAATCTATATAGATGGTCTTGTGATAGCATTTTAGTTGCCCTTTTAATTAATACCAGGGTGGAATTTAGTAAATCGCTTGTTATTTAATTCTCCAATGCACTGGAAAATGAAACATTTACTCTCTAAGTTTAATTTTTTACTGACCGATCAAGCTCAATGTACTGATTATGTTATCTGTAACAGGAATTTTAAAGTACATAAGGTTTTAGGCAAGAGTCTGATATCCAAAAAGTTATATTACTTTCATTAAAGTAATTTGAAGTTCAATTCAGTGAAATACTGCTACTATTTAAGCTCCTTGTTTATAATATATGGATATAGTTAATCATATTTATAGTGTAGAATTGGAACTCTCTGAAGATGAGAAATGGAAGTATAATGTTCTTAAAATATTATTCTCGATGGTATTCATTTTTGACTAGTTGCACGTTGGTCATCACTTTATCTTTCTAGATTTAAGTTTCCTCATCTGTAGAATGATTGGACTAGCTTATTGCTCACTAAAAATACTATGATATCACAATAATAAAACCAAAAGGGGATTGAAGTCTACTAAGGAGAAATTTCTCCCTGCTATATTTCTAACAGTTAATCAGGGGTTACCTTGGGGCCAGGAAAAATTGACAATGTTAACTCCAGTGGTACAGGTGAATCAAATTCTTTTTCTATATTTATCTTTCAATGATCCAATGCTTTTCAGAATCAGGCCTTGGTAAAATTCCAGTGTATAAAAAAATATGTACTTGGAAGTATTACCTCAAGTTTCTTTTGGTGCTTCCAGCAGAAAAATGTCTTGGATACTATGCAAGATACTATTAGGTATCAAGAAACTATTGGATATTATTAGGTAATACCTAATATTTTATAGCACAGAACTTTATGCTAAGTGCTTTTCAGTTCATTTTTATAGATGCCTATGAGATAGGTACTATTATTATTGCCTTACAGAGGCAGAAAATAAGGCACAGAGAAGTTAAGTTGCTAAAGTTTTCACAGCTAGAAAATAGAAGAAATGGATCTGAACATAGACTGTTTAATTGAGTCCATACTTTAAATGGTAAACCTATAACCTCTAATATACAGTGAAGTTCCGCTATACAACAAAGTGTGTATTGTCTAGAGATTTTCGGTTTGTTTGTTTGAATAATGTTCCATTTACTCCACTGAGGGATAATTCTTTGAGGAAGATAATTAGGAAAAAGCCCTTTGGTTGGCTACCTTACTCTAGTTCTTCCTTCAACTTTGTGTCTTTCAGTAATAGTGTATCTAGTATTTATTCAGTTCCTCCTGGCTACCAGACTAAGTGCTTTATGTTTATTAAGTTGTTCATTCCTCCTGATTGCTCCTAAGGATGTTTTGCATTTGTGGGTATTGGTTTTTCCACCCTTAAAGTAAGAAAGTTATTCAGATGTCTTTTGATGTAATGCTCAACTTTAATTCTTTAAGTATCATGCATATGGGTAATGACTCCCTATTTAGTACTAGCTAAACAATAAATTTAAGCCATGCTCAAACACTGGCAACTTTCTCTCCTTTGCTTTGGCAAATCACATATCTTGAGCATACTAAGCAATGAAACAAAATAATATCCAGAAAACTATATTTTTATTCATTTTCCCAGAAACTATTTTAAATTAAGTGTTGTTATTATTTATATTATGCAAGTTTTCCTTTCATTAAGAAGCATTATTTAAAATTAAATTTTCTCTTAAAAGACAGCATTTTATGGTAGGGGAGGAATTATGTTAAACCAGATAGTTTTACTGTTATTCACATCTTTAAAAATTTTTTCCAGTAGTTCACTCTGACTTTCTGAGCTTTGGAAACAACCTTCTTAGTAAAAATTAGTAGAAAAGAGACCACAGTAGAAGAGAGGTCATAACTAATTGCCTGGGAATGTTTCCTCATGCTTGCAAAGATGTGGATGTGTGGGGAGAAGTCCAGTGGTGTGACCTTGTGAACCTTGTTTATATTTCTTTATCATGAATCTCCTTGCTAGCAAGCAGTAATTATTGGTGAAGTGGCTTTAGTATGCCAGAGAGATACTTTGACTTGGTCCAAATCTAACTGAAATATCAGAAGTTCATTATCATGTACATAGCACTTACAAGTCCTTACAATGAGGTTCAGAGATGATAGCCAATTAGGCAGGATCATCCAGTTTCTTGGGCAGAGAAGAGCACGCCCTTCCACTATCTATCACATAGGGGTTATCTACCAAATGTGACTTTGCAAGGCATATGTAGACGATGGTGTCAAAATGCTTTGTGGTACAGAAATAGTAATAGTATGTACTTATGGGCCTGATAAAGAGTTTTTGACTATTATTTGAGAAAAAATTAGACTTAAAGCTCTTTTTACTCTGTGACAAAGCTAAACTTGTTTAATATCAAATATCTTAAATGTCTCAACTATTTAAGAAGAACTGTGTTCAAAGATGGCTACATGGGAAGTCTTGATGGTGAATGTCTGTGGAAGGAGATTGCACATGGCATTTACAGGAAAGATGAGATCATGGATGGTTATTAGGACAAGAGGAAAGAGTTGGTGGAGGTGAAAAGTTGGGAGGTGTAACCATCTCATGATAGACACTTGTTCATGGAATATCTACAATCAACATGGCAAAATCCACAAGGGTATAAATATTGTTAAAAACAGCAGGTGATCCATGCTTTTTATTTATATTGTACTCATTTCTAAGGTACTCCAAGGGTTTTAGTAAAGCCAGATTAGTTACAAGTGAAAAATCTAGGATATGCAGTGTTTGCATTATTTGTTCAAATCACTGTGGTTACATTATGATGGTCTGCTTTGATTTATTGATTGAGCAGATTATCTTCCTCATGTCCACCATCAGAAGCTACCACATTCCAACTGATTACTTCCATTGACTTCAAGTCATAAAATCATAGAGATTCTCAAAAGATGTGATCTCAATGAATGGATGCTAGGGCCTTTTGCTTGAATCTACTGTAAGTAACCTTCCCCATGTTATTTCCCAAATGAAATGTTTCCAGTGATGACTTCATTGAGTAGTACTACCCCCCCCCCCAAAAAAAAAAGCACTGAAAAGAAAGTCAAAAATTGCCCAAGTAGCTCTCCTTGTTAAAGATAATGGTAGCATAACATTTTCCTCACTTGTCTTTTGGTGGTGAATAAAAGTGGTTTCCCATGAGCCATACCTCATGTTCCATCAGTGTGAATTTTTACTAATATTAAGTAAGATCTTAGGCAATTATAGCTCCCAATTCTTAAACACTTCTTATATAGGTAGTCCCTTACTCAATAAAAGGCAGTCAGAATATCTTTTACTTGTAGCCATCTTATTGGTATCATGAACATTTATGAGATTACTTGGGACCTGGAAATTTGGTTTGTCTCTTCTTTGGTCTTGAGCATCTCAATCTTAGGAAAGGTTGCTATGATGACTCTGGAGTCTATAGGATTTTTTTTTTTTAATGTTCTAACTTCCTCTTGCTACACACATGACCTTATTAGGAAACCCAGGTCCACTTACTGTTTTTTGAAAATGGAATCCACTCATAGAAAAATTAGATATGTTCCCAACAGTCAAATCTGAAAGGCATGTGGTAGAGTCTGCCACTATTCAGAACACTTAAAAATGCTGTGGGCAGCAGTAGGCCTGCAAAACCAAGAGTTGCTTCACCATTTCTCTTTGGATGTCAGAATGCCAGGAATGCACCTAATGAAATTTTAACTTGGTTGCTTTTGAAGACCATTTTATTTCCTTCTGTTGCCTTTCCAAAGAGTAAACCATGCTGAAGAATTAAAGTGTTACTTCTTGTGAATCATAAATTTGCATTTTCAAAGGAATATCAGGAATATCCTGGAGGTAGTATTTTTCCCAGAGAAGTTAAAATTTCAGTCACTGTGGCAGGCTAGTAGGGATGAAATTTTAGTATACTTGTTAAAAAGATCAAAGGATTCCAAATGAGTCAGTCACTGTCCTTTATATTGTGACATCACATGCCAGAAGTTTTCGTGGAACCCCCTCTGCTGTTGATTCCATACACCATCAGAAGTAATCCATTGAAAACCACAGCTCTAATGGTGGCTGCCTACCTCTGTCTGCACCAGGGTTTGGGTGATAGTGGGTGAAATGTAAATCCTAGTCTTCAGAACTTGTGCTTTTCTAGAAGCTTGGCCTTCCAGAAGAAGGAACCAAGGTGGGAGTGCCTTGAGATGTTATCTCATGAAGACAGAAAGGACAGAAGCCTATCTACTTTCTCCTTTCCCTTGAAGAGCCTATAGAGTATGGAAAGGGGTATTCATTTATCCTACACCTGTTTTGCCTCCACTTGATTGAGTGGCTTTGCTATTTCCCAATCAGTAGCTGAATTATTTAGGTTCTTCCTGAAGGCCTACTCAAAACCAGACATTTCCTTGGAATGATGTTGGCAAATTCTTTTACTGTCTTAGGCTATTGCTGCTTTAAAAACAGCTTAAAATAAAAACAAAACAAAAACTAACTAAAACCAAATAATTTTGGAGATGATATATGATGCAGCATTTAAGGCCTTAAATACTATTTGTGTCTGGTATAGAACTAGAACCACTTCTTGAGAGGGTAACCTGAATTCTTCCTGCAGCTGCTGAGGCAAGAGTCAGGAATATCACAGTAAACTTCATAATCTTAAAATGATTATTTAATTTTTTTCTAATTACAGAACTAATCATACAAATTACAGAAAATATAAGACAATAATAGAAATCACATTGTTTTGTGATTGAGAGGTAATGTCTTAATTTGGGACTATTTCTTTCCATTCTGAAGTTTATGCATTAGTATGCATTATTTTGCTATGTAAGGATCATCCAGGTGGCACAATGGGATAAACTGCAGCATTGCAAAGCTAGCCACAGCTGCTTCAGTGTAAGTTTAATCCCCAGCTGGGAGGTGACCCACATGGTGTGGCAGACCTCTCTTAACACGCCCACTGCTCCCCTCAGCAGTGAACTTTTGTCATTTTGCCTAATCTGCTTCCCACTTTGTCTTACTGTCCCAGTACCTCTGGCTGTAGCTGGCTCTGTATGTATAAATAAATGAATCTTTAAAAAACAAACAAAAATATTTTATTGAAATTGTGCTATTTAAATATAGTATATAGTTTCATTGTAAGAATACATTATATTGGGTCCTCCTTGGTGGCGCAGTGGGTTAAAACACAGCACTAAGAAGCTTAAGCCAATTCCGCATGAGTTCGATCCCCGCCTGCCCTGGAGATGACCCACATGGTGTGGCAGACCTCTCCTGACCCACCCGCTGCTCCCCTCAGCAATGTACTTCGTCAATCTGCCTGTTCTGCTCCTCACTCTGTCCCTGGTGAATCCTCTCCCCCTCCGCATCTCTGGCCTATAACCCAGTTCTGTATAAATAAATAAATCTAAAATAAAAAAAAGAAAGAAAAAAAAGAATACATTATATCTTGTTAAGTGATCCTTCATGGTGATGACTCCAATTACCTTGCACCCCCCTTTTTTTTCTTAAAGATTTATTTATTTATGTATTTTATGCAAGCAAGAACTGGGGTATAGAGCAGAGGTGTGTGTATGAGGAGGAGTGGTGAGAGTATTCACCAGAGACAGAGTGGGGAGCAGAACAGGAGGATCTACTGAAATATACTGCTGAGGGGAGCAGCAGGCAAGACAGAGGAGGTGTGCTGTGCCATGTGGGTCACCTCCCTGACCAGGGATCAGACTGCTCCAATGGCTGGTGATAGTTTGATATTGCTGAGACTTTAATCCCTGCACCATCAGGGCGGTCCATACTTTGGCCTTTCATGCAGCTGCTTTTTGGCTGATGTGCTCTTAACTTTATGGGAGATGCTATTTTAACAAGCCTATGGTAATGGTAGATTTTATATGTCAACTGGGCTAGGCTATGGTGTTAGTTATTTGGTCAAACACTAAAATAGATGTTGCTGTGAAGGTATTTTGTAAATGGATTAACATTACTAACAGCTGCTTTAAGTAATGGAAATTATACTGGATGATATTTATGGGCTCATCCAACCAGGTCAAAGCATTAGCAGCAAAGCCTGAAGTTTCAGGGAAAAGAACGATATCTGTTGCAAATCTATAGCAGAAATCCTTTCTGAGCTTCTAGCTTAATACCCTCACCCACAGATTTTGAGTTTTCCAACTTCGATAGTCCTTTAAGCTAATCCTTGGATTGTAGTTTTTAGTAGACTGTTTCTCTGGAGAGCTCCAATTAATATCCTACAAAATCTGTTATCCCATTTACTCAGACCTTGTGTTGCACATAAACTAGAACATGCATAAGAGATTTCACATAACCTTCCTAAAAGTTATTAGTAGTAAACAAGCCAATTCCACTGAAGTACTAGTATGGTTTCTATTCTCAGGTAGTGAGAATGACTCTAATATCTTACCCTTCTTTTGTTTTAGTTGGGAGCAAGCATGGAATTCTGCCATGATAAATCAATTTGTATTCCTTTTATTAGCCAGAACTTAACTCTTCACTAAAATATTCCTCCATCCTTTACTCTGTAAGATGTCTCAGTTCTTTGTGGAAAAGATACAAGGAGGTAATTCTACCCTGTGCTTTTCTTTGTTTTTAGGGTGAACATTTCCCTTTCCTCTTTGTATGCATAAAAATTGTATTTACTTTTGCCCTCTTCCTAAAGACTTGAGAAACTCCATTAAACAAAATCTGTTCTTTGTCCTAGATGTATATATATATATATTATGTGCTACTGCAATACCGACTTCCTACTGAGTTACATCCAACAGAGATAGCCGGGTTTACTCCTGGGCAGGGTCTTTGGACTCTCAGGCCTTTGAAGTTGAACAGGCCTGGTTAGTACATGAATCTAGAGACTAGAAGGCAGGATATTTGTGAACCTAATTGATTCAATTAACTGCATGTATTAGAAAGCTTTGCTTGAAGGATTTTTGTAGTATAAACCCTACTATTTCAATTTGAAGGCTTGCTTCAATAAAAGACTTTTTTTAAAAATTGATTTATATATGCATATAGAACTGGGGTACAGGCCAGAGGTGCAGGGGTGGTGAGAGGCTTCACCAGAGACAGAGTGGGGAGCAGAACAGGCTGATCGACGAAGTACACTGCTGAGGGGAGCAGCGGGCGGGTCAGGAGAGGTCTGCCACGCCATGTGGTCACCTCTGGGGCAGGCTAGAATTGAACTCATGCGGAAGTGGCTTTAGCTTCTCAGTGCTGTGCTTCAACCTGCTGTGCCACCAGGGAGGGAAGGCTCAAGAGACTTTTTTTGTTAAAAGAAAATCTACACAAAATCTGGCCCATTTGTGGCCATTGGCAGTTTAGCAAACTTTATAGAAGATGAAAAATTCTTAGGCATGCAAACCATGCCTAAGAATATCATCAAAATATCATCTGGCACTACAAAATATCATCAAACCCCAGATCTGCCTTTTGCTTCCAATAGATGCTTTTGATTTACAGGTGCATTAAAATTACACAGGAAATATAAACATCCAAAGTAAAAAGTATGTGACAGAGACTATTTCACCTGTCCAGGAATATTTTATACTTTGACAAGGAAATATGGCAGTGTAGAACATTTAAAATTCCAGAAGGGAAAGAGCCAGATAACCCTGACAGATATATTGAATAGAATCATCTACTGAGGTTAATGAATACGGTTAGTACCGTGTATCTAGAAACAGAATACTCCCATTTTCTTTTAATGGAAGTACAAAGACTAGGGAAGTTTAATGTCCTTTGTAAAAATATTTCTGTATTTACTGTTTATTCTCTCAAATAACTACTCTCCCAAAAGATAAACGTAGTTTGAGTCCCAGAATGTGGATTATGCCTTAGTTTCTCTGAATACCACTTGTCTGATGTTTCTTTAACATGGAGATTAAACACAAACATGAAATTAGCTTTCTTTAAACATTCACTTTGAACTTTGCTTTTCTGCTACTGAGGAGATGATCTTTTGAACAGCTGCCCTGCCACATTGACAGTATGTTCAGAGCTTGGATACGGGCCAGGTTTGCTTGGTCCTTTATTCTTTATTTAGCTCACTCAATAACTTCGGCAAATTGCTTCCACAAAAAAACTGCATTTTCTTTTTAAAGACATTTATTTATGCATACAGATCTGGGGTACAGGCCAGAGGTACAGGGGAGGTGAGAGGATTCACCAGAGACAGAGTGGGGAGCAGAACAGGCAGATGGAGGAAGTACACTGCTGAGGGGAGC
>NW_004567106.1:8157736-8193012 GCF_000260355.1 Condylura cristata | reverse complement strand
GCGGGCGGGTCAGGAGAGGTCTTCCGCACCATGTGATCACCTCTGGGGCAGGGATTGAACTCATGCTGAAGTGGCTTTAGCTTCTTAGTGCTGTGCTTTAACCTACTGCGCCACCAGGGAGGACCTGAAAAACTGTATTTTCTAAAGGATTTTTGACAACTTGAAGTAGGTTCAGTATCTTTCATGGGAAGTTGTGCTAACTGAGCAGAAAGACTGATGTGCTAATTATAGTAGCAGCAGATGCTGAGTTACTCTTTTTTTATTGGGAATATTAGGGAATCTGGTGAGGTCAACATACAGCACCCACATGATATAACTTTTAAAGCAAAGCAGCACTGAGTAAATGTTTAAATTAAATAGTATTCCTTTTCTGAAAAACCTTGTAGGACCTCTTTAGGCAATTTCAAGATTCTCTAATTTTTATATCTTGAAAATTTGAATTATTATCTTTCCTTAAAAGAGAATTCAGTTTTATGCACTTAGGAATTTACCCAAAAAATATATAAGCATTGATTCAAAAGGATACTTGCTTTTCTAAGTTTATTGCAGCACTGTTTACAATAGGTGAAATATGGAAATAATCCAAAGGCCCAAAAATAGATGATTGGGTCAAGAAGATGTGGTATATATGCATAGTGAAATACTAATCAGCAATAAAAAAGATACATTCATGTCATTCACAGCATCATAGATGGAGCTGGAAGGGATTATCTTCAGTATCAAGCCAGAAGGAAAAAGAAAAATATTGGATAGCTTCTCTTAAGGAGGAATGTAGAAAAACAAATAAGGGATCAGGGAAAAATAATAAATAAAAACCAAAATTAACAGGCAACTATAAATCAGAGACATTCTTCAGGGGAAGGCGAAGGAGAGGGTCAAAACCGGAGATGGGGCCCTCCCTGGTGGCGCAGCAGGTTAACACACAGCACTAAGAAGCTAAAGTCACTTCAACAAGAGTTCGATCCCTGTCCCTCTGTTCTGGCAGATATATGAAAGCAATTGAATTTGTATCATTCTTTTCTTAGTATTTGGGAAATCAGGTTAATTAATGTGATAAGCCTTTAAGTTAAACTATCTATTTTATGCATTTACTAAAATTTAAAGACTGGAAATACTGTGACTCTTAACTTGTCAACCACATGGCATGGCAGACTTCTCCTGACCCGCCCGTTGCTCCCCTCAGCAGTGTACTTCATCAGTCAGCCTGTTCTGCTCCCCACTCTGGTGAATCCTCTCACCACCCCTACACCTCTGGCCTGTACCCCAGTTCTGTATGCATAAACAAATAAATCTTAAAAAACAAACAAACAAACAAAAAACCAGAGATGGAAGAACAGAAGGAACTGTGGTGATGGTGCATGAATGAATTGATGGTGGAAATTTTATGGGGACTACACTTGAGAGGAGAAAGCAAGCATGGATAACAATGAACAATGATGTAAAATATAAATAAATAAATAAAGCAAGCCAGCCAGCCAGCCAGCCAGCAAGCAAGTAGCACATTCAGCCAGGTTAAGGGAAAGAAAAAAAGAGAATTCGGTTTTATGATAAGCATGGCTCTTTCCCTCTGTTCTGGCAGATATATGAAAGCAATTGAATTTGTATCATTCTTTGCTTAGTATTTGGGAAATCAGGTTAATTAATGTGATAAGCCTTTAAGTTAAACTATCTATTTTATGCATTTACTAAAATTTAAAGACTGGAAATACTGTGACTCTTAACTTGTCAAGTGTGATAGCACAGTTGCTAAAACAAATAATTATTTGCCAATGAGGAACATTGATTTTTTTTTGTATGTGTTTAATAAGAAAACTATTTTTGGGTGTTACATGCCATATGAACTTTCCTCTAAATTCCTATGAACTTCCCTCTAAGTTCATATGAACATCCAAACTATTTTTGGGTGTTCCATGCTGTGTGAACAATATTCTAAGCCTAATTTAGCAGGAAAATAATTCATTTTGTTTCTTCTCCAGCCTCAAAATTAATTTGCCATATGTTAGATTGTGAGAAGTGAAAGTGTTTTCCTATCTTATTAGGCAGTGAAGGTAGCAGGCGATGTGAATTGAGGAGGGGTTCCAGGTCCTACCTTCTACAAAAGGTAGAAGTAATGATGTAAAGTTGCAGATTATGGGAAATTCTACCATTGAGGAAGATAAGTGGTAGCCAGTAGTAAACATAAGATGCTCAAGTTGTTGCTGCAACTTGGAGGGAAATGTGAACTGTTAGAAGGCAATTGGAACCATGGTTAGTGTTTACTTGTTTGATTTTAATGACCAGTATTTTAATGGTCTTAGACAATAATTTTCAGAATGACCTATCATCTTATTCTCCTTGGTTTATGATAGAAAACAATGTGATATTAATAAGAAAGTAATTTTAAAAATCACTTGAAGAAAAAAAAACATTCCATAAAGTGAGATATAGTCATGTAGTCTTTAGAAATACCTATTTTAGTATTAGGTTTCATTTCAATGTTTTGATTTATGTTCTATTGTATTCTCCTTTTCAGATTAGCACTAATTCTTTTGACAAATGCTTGATGAGTTGAAATATCCTATGTAAAGAAAGACTGGACAGATAAACAACAGTAATAAAATAGGGAAACCTTTGGCAAGGATATAGTATCATGGCTCCTCTAAGAATCGTTGCTTTTCATTGATCTTCTCATTGGTAGCTACCACTTATGAAGTCCTTATTAGGCATAATGTAGACACTTAATTTAAATCATTACACTCTGCAATGTCAAAGTTTAGGTAAACCACCAGAGGTCATGTAACACTTATTTTATTGGGGTAACATTGGTTTACAAGCCTGTTTGTGTTTTAAAAGTACAGGCTCCCCTTTAGGTGTTGTTATTATCTAACAATTTAGAGGCAGAGCTGGGTTTGTGTCCAGGTTAGTCTAGCTCTATTTTGCTCATAACCACTATGACCCTCCCATTTAGCATCTTCATTGCAAAATAAGTGAGTTTCATTTTACTCACTTTCTTGAAAATTTCTGCCACTTTTTCTTATAAAGCCTTGGCTACAGGGTAATGCCAAAGCTAGTGTACTTTGTACTAATGCCAAAATAAGCAACAGGTTTCTTCCTTGATTTCCTTGAACATCTTTTTGGCTATGTCATCTGACAACCCTGCTTACAAGCTCTTAGGCATGTTGTCAGCATTCTGTTTTCTGATATGGCCATAGTGGCCAGGAAGGAGAGCAGTGTCAGAAGGTCATTCATGCCCATGCAGGAGAGAAGCCTTCTGGGTAGGAGGAAAGGCAATGTCATCCCCTCTTGCCCTCTTCCTTGCTGGTTGACAGTCTTTTTTTTTGAGGTTTGGAGATGCCAGAACAATCATGCTTAGCTGACACCCAGAAACATTCCAGAGGAAGGAGTGAACAGGATGCTTGAATTTTGCAATGGAGATGGCGGAAAAGAGGGAAATTCCTTTTCTAATCTTGAGCCATGGTACTGACACAAACCATAAGGATTGTCCCTAGGGAAAAGAACAGAAAAATCTGGTAATTCAGTATTTGGTAGAGATTGCTCCATCCCTCCCCTCTCCTCCCCTAGCCCCCTTATAAAGCAGATATTAAATAGGAATAGAGAAGTTTGTTTTTAAAAAAAACCTTGGCAATGTGGTTGGCATATGCTTTTGAATCTGGAAAATCTTGCATAATCAAGTTAATTTTAATGACATAGTGAATTTTCTATTGGTCTGAACAGAAGTATTCTGACAGTGGGGATCACAAAAGGGATAGTCTTCATGCAATGCATTAGCAGTAGTGTTGGCATATCTGTTCCTTCCCAGCCTTTCTCTTTCCTTTGCCTCCCTTATTTTTTCCCCTACTTTTAGAAAAATTAAGCACCTAGTTATACGGGGCTATGCCAGTATAAGAAATAAACCAGATATGGATCTTACCCTAATACTTACAATATATTAAAATTATATATATAATATACCATGGTTAATATAAGGGAAATTGAACATGGAGTAAGTGTAAATAAGGGACACTAGAGGAGCTCAACTTTTATTTATTTATTAATATATGGACATTTGTTAAGGATAGTAGGAAGGAGCTATTGACCCATTCCTGGTCCAGTGTCAGAGCTGCCCTTACAGAATCTACAGTTCAGTGGAGAACATAAATTGTAATAAGGCATTTGCAGTGCAAAATGCTCAATACTGAAATAATTTTCTTTATTAAAATTATTGTATATACAATGGGGCCCTCCCTGGTGGCGCAGCGGGTTAAAGCACAGCACTGAGAAGCTAAAGCCACTTCTGCATGAGTTCGATTCCCGTCTGCCCCGGAGGAGACCACATGGCGTGGCAGACCTCTCCTGACCCGCCCGCTGCTCCCCTCAGCAGTGTACTTCGTCGATCTGCCTGTGCTGCTCCCCACTCTGTCTCTGGTGAATCCTCTCACCCTCCGCATCTCTGGCCTGTACCCCAGTTCTGTATGAAAAAATAAATAAATCTTAAAAAAAAATTATTGTATATACAATGGAATATTACTCAGCAACCAAAAAAGAGAAACACATGTCTTTTGCAGCAACTTGGATGGAGCTGGAAAAGATCATGCTTAGTGAGATAAGCCAGAAAGAGAAAGAAAAGTACCGGATGGTTTCACTCATAGCAGGAGTATAATGGACCAGGCGAGAAAATAACAAAAATAATGAACAACCATATACCAGAGACATTTTGTGGGGGTGGAGTGGGGAGTGGGATCAAAAACGGGGGGGGGGGTGAGGAGGGAAATGCATGGGATTATGGTGATGGCACTTGGTGATGGGAAACCCATGGGGATTACAATTGAGATAAAAAAAAATGTACAAAATGATGTAAAATATTTTTTTGTAAAATAAAAAAATTGTTGTGTATATATATATATATATATTTCATTTTTATATAATGTATGTTTTATCATCTTGGATGCAATCCCTGTGAAATTCCCACCGTCATTTAACCCATGCACCATCACAATAGTCCCTTGTGCTCTTTCTGCCCCTCTTATGATCCTACTCCGACCTTCCCCCCTGCAAAGTGTCTCTGTTTTATAGTTGCTGGTTGATTTTGCTTTTTACTTTATTATAATTACTTTCCCCCACCCCAGTCTTTTATTTGGTTTTCTTACAGTCCTCCTATAAGTGAAACTCAGATATTTTTCTTTAACTGGCTTATTTCACTGAATGTGATCCCTTCCAGCTCCATCCGTGTTTCTGTGAATGGCATGAGTTTATCTCTTTTGATGGCTAAGTAACAGTCCATTGTATATATATATATACCACATTTTCTTGATCCAGTCATCTATTTTTGGGCATTTGGATTTTTTCCATAGCTTGCCTGTTGTCTCACCATTGCTTTTCAATGTAATACTGGAAGTCCTAGACAAAGCAATTAGACAAGAGAAAGACATACAAGAAACCCAAATAGGGAAGGAAGTAAACTATCACTATTTGCAGATGATGTGATAACAAAGAGAGAGAGAGCATTAAAATCAGTCCATAGAAAAGCTGATCAAAATGATCAATCAACAAATAATTTTCAGTGGCACAAGCATCCTTTAAGGCATATTGAGATGACTTTAGGGACATCTCCTTTAAATGTCCCTAAATTTTTTGATGCATGGATTTGAGCACAGCTAGTAAGGAATCACTCAAGTATTCAAATTTAGTCAACCCAGCTTGTAATAAAGCTTGCTATAAGTGAAGTTTAGGAAGGGAGACATTGTAAGGTAGAAAATAGCAAGGAGTTCCGTTTGAACTGAGATTAGGGTTGGTGTGAAGGAAGCATGGGAAATAAGTTAGCAAGTAATTGTGAGAATGAATTTCCTTTTGCAGATAAAGAAACACCACTGAAGGAACAGAGCAGAATATTGTGGTTTGAGTAGTGCTTCAGAAAATTCATCCAAAACATTGTAAAATGAGGGCAGACACAAGGCAGGAAGAGAAGTTAGAGACTGATTTTGAAGATATGTGGGTGTGAGACTCGGTGACATTAATGAAAGATTATTAAAAAGGGAGGTTAACAGGGTTTGGAAACTTATTGGAATACCACTGTGCCATATTAACCTTTAACCTATGAGAGGCAGTGGTCTTAAAGGGTTAAATGAATATGCTGGTTATGGAAATTTTTTGGGCATTAACATTTTCCATTTTTCTTGGTATATCAAATGCCCTTGTGATAGGAGAAAAGGAACAAACATCAAAAGTACCTTTTAGCTTCACAATTCTTTCTAAATTTCTTTAAACTTATAGGCTATACTGCTGATTTGCAGACTTCAAAGTACACAGAAGGATCAGGGTTAGATTGAAAAATTACTTCTTACAGTTTGATAAAATATGCATGTGAATCCTGTGACCTGCCACTGAAATTATTTATGTGTTAATGTAGCACTAATTGCACAGTTTAACATTCCCTCCCCATCCATTACTTTTTCACTCTAAGTTCTGGAAATAATTTTTTACTTTTTTACTTATTTATGTTACATTTTACTGATTTGATTTATTGTTTGTGGATTCTAAATGTCAGTAGTTTTTTTTTTTTCTTCCTGGAATATGGTATGAAGACTATAAAATGTGTTCCTATGATAGTGGTTGATTGGGGCTTTTGAGTTCAACCTACTCTCAGTTTTTTTCCTGTCCTTATTACCTAATAAGAGGAAGTAAAGCAAGATTAGAAAATTGAGAATTGAAGCTTTCTCTACAAATTTACCAGGCTCTCATGTTTTTTATATATTTGAGAGATTTCCATTAATAGCAATATCAGAATTTTATGTTTTTGTAGATTAAAATTTTGTTTCATATTTGTAGAGTAAAATTGTATAGGAATTGATGGAAATATGCCATTGAACTGTATTAATTAGGTATCAGTCATTGAAATTTTCCTCTTGGATTTGAATGATGATATTTAAAAATTTTATGCAGTGAGTTGTGTTTAATTCTTGATGAGGAGGAACCTATATGGTTATTTTTAACAGTCTCTTTGACTTTTCCAGAGCTTGAGACAGTGCTATGAAATGGTTTTAAAAAAAATAGCTTTGCGTTTTACTGTTGCTTGTCAAACTTTAATGTGGGTAAGAATCACTGGAGGATCTTTTTAAAGGGCAAACTCTGATCAGTTGGTCTGGAGTGGGGTCTGAAATTTAGCATTTCTAATAAGTTAGTTCATGAACCACACTTTGAGTAGCACAGTAGAAGTCCCTGTACTCTGTTAGTACTTCCTAACTGCGTGGCTTTGAATGAATCACTTGATTGCTCTCTTATTCATTTTTCTCATTTGCCACATACCTGGGCAGCTGGAACAAGAATTGCTTAATAAGTAAGTTGCTGTTGTATATCACTACCTTTGTAGTTGGAATATCATTACCTATATAGTAGCTGATAAGTCATGATTGTTGTATGGTAACTGAGTTTGGTTTTGGAGCAAAAGTCCTTGGTAGAAGTGTTGTCTCTTCTATGTATCGCTATACAATATACTGCATGTGTAGTCTTCTATGTAGCGAATAGACAGGTCATTTCAAGGGTTTTCCTGTAAAGTAAGGATTAGGTTAGAGATTTATGAAGTTTCTTTCTATTTGAACTGGTGACTCTAAACCATTCAATGGAGTACACAATTCTTTTACTTATTTTACTTTTTTAATTAAGTTAGCAATGGCTTACAATACTGTATATGATTCATATAAAATAATAGTATCCCACCTCTTTACAATTCTGTTTACTGAAATGTTCACAAATATTTCCTAAAATGTATACTTTCTGGGTCTCCCTGCTGGTGCAAGCACTATGAAACTATCAGCAGCCACAGCAGCAGGAGTTTGATCCCCACCAGGGAGCTAACTCACAGGGTGCAGCAGTCTTTTCATCTTGCCCATTGCTCCCCTCAACAGTGTGCTTCAGTCAGCCTGCCTGTTCTGTTCCCCACTATGTCTCTGATGAATTTTCTCACCCTCCCTCTCCACCTCTGACCTACACCCCAGCTCTTGTATGCATAAATAAATAAATCTTTTTTAAAAAATAAAATGTATAGTTTCCACTATTTACCAGGTATTTAATAAATGTTTACTGAATAAATAAACCTACACTGGGCCCTCCCTGGTGGCTCAGCGGGTTAAAGCACAGCACTGAGAATCTAAAGCCGCTACACATGAGTTCGATTCCCGCCTGCCCCAGAGGTGACCACATGGCATGGCAGACCTCTCCTGACCTGCCCGCTGCTCCCCTCAGCAGTGTACTTCGTCCATCTGCCTGTTCTGTTCCCCACTCTGTCTCTGTTTCTGGTGAAGCCTCTCACCACCCCTGAGCCTCTGGCCTGTACCCCAGTTCTATATGCACAAATAAATAAATCTTAAAAAAAAAAATAAATAAACCTATACTCCAGCAATGGGAAAATGGTTAAATGAGATGGTTTATTTCATTTGATGGAATGTTATACAGCATTAAAATGTACTTATGAAGTGCTTATTTAAAAAAATACAAATACTGTGTATACAATATGAGATAAACTATGTAAATGCATACATATATATGTGTATGTGTGTGTGTGTATATATATAAAACTGCAAGAAAAGTTATTAAAATCTATGATGACCATGTGTGAATAGTGGGTTGATAAGCAATGTATTTATTTCCCAAATTATTTCTGATGCTCATGTTATTTTACTGAAAAAATTTTCTCTTAAAGTACACTTTACTGTGTAAAGTTATTCTAAATCTCAACCAAAAGGCTCTCTTTTTAAATTATTTATTTATTTATATTTTACATCATCATTCATTTTTTCACAATGTTTTTTTATTCTTTTCTGAGGTGTTGTCCCCATAGAATTTCTACCACTAATTCACCCGTCCTTTGTGCTCTTCCCACCCTCATTTTGATTTCTTTCCTTACCCCTCTCCTACAGAATGTCTCTGATTTATAGTTGGCTGTTTTGTTGTGGTTGCTGTTGTGTTGTGTTTTTTATTATCATTTTTTCCCTGACCTCTTATTTGGTCCCCTATATTCTTCTGATAAATGAAACTACCTGATATATTTTCTTTTTCCTTCTGACTTATTTCAGTGAGCATAATCTCTTCTAGCTCCATCCATTGCTGTGTTTGGCATTAGTTCATCTTTTTGATTGCTGAGTTGTATTCCATTGTGTATGTATACCACATCTTTTTGATCTAGTCATCTATTTTGGGACATTTGGGTTGTTTCCAAGTCTTACCTATTATAAATAGTGCTGCAATTAACATAGGGGCACAGGTGTCCTTTTGAATAAGTGTTTTTGTATCATTTGGGTAGAACCCTAGGAGTGGAATTGCTGTGTCTACGGCAGCTCCATTTTTAGTAGTCTGAGGAGCCTCCACACAGCTTTCCATTGTGGTTAGATCAGTTTGCATTTCCACGCAATGCAGGAAGTTCCTTCTACATCATATCCTTGCCAACATTTGTTGTTAGTTTTTTTAATATGTGCCATTCTTCCTGGTGTAAGGTGATATCTCATTGTGGTTTTTATTTGCATTTCCCTGATAGTGAGGGATATTAAACATTTCTTCATATGACTGTTGGCCATTTGCATTTCCTCTTTGGAGAAGTACTTTTAAGTTCTTCTGCCCATTTTCTGAATGGATTGTTTACTTTGTTTTTGTTGAGTCCTGTAGTTCTTTGTATATATTTGTGATCAGTTATATGGAGTGCAAAAAATTTTCTCTTAATCTGTTGGGCGCCTCTTTGTTTTGGTTAATGTCCCTTTTGTTGTACTGAAGCTTTTTATTTTGATGTAACCCCAGCTGTTTATCTTTTCTTTCACTTTTTTTTTTTTTTTTACTTTGTGGATGAGTCTTTAAAGATATTACTGAGATGTATGTCCTGTAGTGTTTTACCAGTATTTTCTTCTCTGTATTTTATGGTTTCAGGCCTTATTTTCTCTTCTTTTGTTCATTTGAGTTGATTTTTGTGCATAGTGTTAAGTAGTGGTCTCGTTTCATTCTTTTGCTTATAGTGGCCCAGTTTCTCCAGCACCATTGTGGGCAAACTGTCCTTGTTCCATTGCACATTCTTTGTCAAAAGTTAGTTGTCCATATATGTGCGACTTTAGTTCTGGACTTTCTATTCAGTTCCATTGGTCTGTGCCTTAATTATTATGGCTTTGTAGTATACTTCAAAGCCTGGCAGTGTGATAACTCCATATTTTTCCCTGTTAAGGGAGAGTTTTGGTTATTTGAGGATTTTTTTTTGTGGCTCCATATGAATTTCATCAATATTTCTTTGAAGAATGTCATTGAGATTTTTTGTTTTTAAAGATTTATTTATTCATTCATACAGAACTGGGGTACAGGCCAGAGATGTGGAGGGTGAGAGGATTCACGAGAGACAGAGTGGGTTACAGAGCAGGCAGATCGACGAAGTACATGGCTGAGGGGAGCAGCGGGCGGGTCAGGAGAGGTCTGCCTCTCCATGTGGATCTCCTCCGGGGCAGGTGGGGATCGAACTCATGTGGAAGTGGCTTAAGCTTGTTAGTGCTGTGCTTTAACCCGCTGCTCCACCAGGCAGGGCCTGGCCCATCATTGAGATTTTTATTGGAGATTTTTATTGAGTCTGTGAGTTGCTTTGGTAGGATGGCCATTTTGATAATGTTAATTCTTCCCATCTACGAGCAGGCGATATCTATCCTTTGTGTCTTTTTCTATTTCTTTTGACAGTGTTTTATGATTTTCTTTGTACAGTTCCTTTATCTACAAAAAGGCCCTCTTTCTCTGGTATCTGTATAAATTTATATGTTGAGTTCTTAATTTTCTGTGATTGAAAGTGAGTTGAAGAAAAATAAAGACATGTTCACATGAAGATTCACTTGCAAAGCAAATGATACTTATAAAGCATTATATGCAAATGTCCATAGCAGTATTAATATTTTCAGGGGACAGTTCAAAGCAGCATTGTTCAGAATAGCCATAAATTAAAAAAAAAAAAGAACACCCAGTACTTGTTATTTGGTGAATGGTTTAAACAAAGTATGGGGTATCTGTGCAGTGGAATACTACTTATCAATGAAAAGGAGTGAGGTACTAGTACAGGCTATAGCATAAATTAACCTCAAATCCATATGTTAAGTAAAAAACAGATACAAAGCCAGATACAAAAGGCCACATATTATATGATTCTACTTATGTGAAATAAGCACAACAGACAAATCTCAGGTGGTTGCCAGAGTCTGAGGCAGGAATGGAAGTCACTGTGAATGGGCATGAGGAATCTTTTAGGGTGATAAATGTGCTCTAAAATTGGATTAATGTGGCAGTTAGTTAGAACACTTGGCAACTTACAAGCTTCAGATATCACTTAAAACTGGTGAGTTTTATGACACGCAGTATAATATAGTTTACAAAACTATGGCATTAGAACAGTAAAAACCCACATAGTGTAAGAAAGTAAAAAAAGAATATATGTAAGACACAGGTGTGTGTGAGGGGGATACCATATGCCTTCTTGTTTGTAATAGAAATTTACTTTTTTAAAAATTTAGATATATTAAATAATTCTTTAAAATGGGATTTTAAGTTAAATAATTATTCCAAGGTATTTCTGTTATTGAACAAATGTTTGAGGTTTCATTTAATGTGAAATTCCTGCACTGCCACCCATGTCATATAAATTTCAGCACATAATTTTTACCCTATTATAAGTTTCCTGTAGTAGTTAAGGACACAGCCTGGATTTATACTTGGGGCAGGAGCTCCCTTTGATGAAGATTGCATTTTCCCAGCACTTCAAGCCTAAGTGACTCTTCCAATGATGATTCTCTCCCCCCACCCCTGAAGCCCTGAAGCGGTTTTCTTCAAGTCTAAAAAACTCTGCTCCATAGTTTCTTTGTTTGTTTTGTTTAACTTACAGTGAAGTTAGTAGTTAAAGAAAGGCTTTAAACTGTTAACTTGTTTATTGACAGAACGAGTTGTCCTGTGCTCTCTTGGTGAAACAGAGAGAAGTAACAATAGTTGAGCCCTTTCAGGGCAGATGGCATGTGAACTCCAAACCAGGCTCTCTTCCTCTGAGGTGCTTTGGGGAGCTCGAGTTACCCAGGGTGGGGCTATGCCTCCACCCTAAGCCTTTCCAGTTATAATATGTCCAACTATGGGATTTCCTCTGCTCTGCAAACACTGGCATTTCCCCACTTTGAATGCTGTACTCTAGTGTAATAGGAGATCCAAATTTGAACAGCAGAGATTGATTTTACTCTTGTTGCAAAAGGATTGGAGGTAAGTGATAGCCAAATGCCTGGACTCTTTAATGAGTCAGCATCTCAGTTTTCTGGGGGAGGGGGTGTCAGCTGCCACAGGGAAAGGATGGGAATGGCACTACTTTTACAAGAAAAAAAAAAAGGAACCTGTCTATCATTGGTCATTTAGCTGTTATTTAAAACCAAAGTTTATTCTTACTATACACTTGTGTTCCTAATTATAAAGGCCAGTCCTTACATCAACTTGAGAGTAGTGCCAGCCAGGAGAGGACACGACTCAAACACAGAGTGGTTATCAGGCAGTCTGGGGCACTCAGCCCAGAGGTAGACCTTCAGATTTCTCAGTTTAATTTCAGAGATTTTTGTTTTAGAGGGTGGACTCACTTCTCTGTTTTCAGTGGTATTAGTATACAAAAAGGCACTATTTCCTCTCTCCTACTCCTCAGTACTTTGCATTTCTCTGGCCTCTTAGTGCGTCCTGGATGACATCCAAATGTCTCAGCTTTTGAGTTTAAACACTGTTTAGGGATGAAGAATGAGAGAATCAACACATGCATCCCCTTCTACAGGTCTCTAATAATAACTCTCAAGTTGATGCACATGTCAACTTGATAACACGCACATTATATATATATATACATATATATATTATATAAACACACACACACACATAAATACATATATAATATGATGTCGTTTTTTTGAGTTCGGGGTTCTTGGGTTCGCTCTGGGAAAGGTTTTACCAGAGCTCCCCTTTCAGCGGCATGTTGGTGAGACTCTTCACGAGACAGAGACTCAGTTATATTTAAAGAGGAAGTTTATTAGAAAGAGACAGGAGAGGAAAAGACACTTGCATAGGTGCAAGTGGGCAGGAAGAGCTGCCCCAAAAGGGACAGGCTTGCAGAGGGAGAGGCCTGCATAGTTGCAGACAGACAGCCTAAGGAGAGAGCAGCCTCCGCTGGGGGAGGTCAGTGCAGAGAAGTCCCGGCATGGTCACTGTCAGGCAAGGAGGCTGCTGCCCACAGAGGGAGAGAGTGGGTGGGAAGAGACACCTGCATAGTTACAGGTGGGTAGTGGTTGAACAGCTGTCCCGTGCTGGTGGAGAGACTGCACTGATATAGGCAGTTTCTCCTTGGGAGGGGCTCACTCCTTGTGAACTTAGGTAGAACTTGAGAGGACTGGAGATTTCCTGATGAGCTTCGTCTCCATGTCCTTATCTTTTACCTTTTGGGTCTGAACTTCAGGCACAACCCCCAACAGTCTGTTATCTGCTGGGACCTCTTGGACACATCCAGGCATCCTGGACATGCTGGACATCAGTCTTTGGTGCCTGAGGACCTTGATGTTATAGCTGTGTCAGATGCTTCACTAGTCCCTTCTGTCTGTAACCTTTGTGTGACTCAGTCTTGTGATGCCTCCCCTGCATTCCTTCCTCCATCATAATGTATATAATTTTTTATATCTTATATACAAAATTATATATATATATATATATAATCAGGTTCTTGCTCCTTGTGGGGATTGCTCTGAGGCATGCATTTTACCTTCTCTCTCTCGACTCTTCCTGTAGCATTAACTTCAGATAGTTATTCTCTGAAGAGCAGCCCATGTTGGCTGCTTTTCTTCTCTGCACCATTTTTCACTTTTGACCTATCTTCATTGCTTCTTCCAAATATACAATTTGTACCAAAATCCTTTTCTCAGGGTTTACTGGGAGAACCTAAACTAAAACATCCCAAAATTTTTTGAAAGGTAAAGTTGGGTGAGTTGAGGTTGCAAAATTGGGGTGGAGGAAGCAATTCTTTCCAAGAATTGACCTCATTCTTCATGAGGTAGGATATAAAGTATTATAAGAACCTGAGTTCCATTACATTAAGAATCATAGTTATTTTGTGGCCTGATTGGGTTCCTATCTATCAGGTGCAAGATGTTTTTATGGCAGGTTCCAAATATTTCACTTTCAGATTAATATAGTATCTGCACTTGGCCTCCTAAATATTATTTAATAATGTTTTTGAAAAATATATTTGCTTTCCCAAAACATCAAAATTAATATGGACAAAGCTAGAAATCTTATCTTACCCATGTTGAGACAGATAAAAAAAAATTTTATTTCCAGATTAACTGGAACAAAACCCTAACATAAATTTTCAGATACTCTCTGCTCTTTTTACATTTTGTTTCTGCTCTTTTTATATTTTGTTTCTTCACTCCAAATCATTCACTGGGTGTCCACTATGAACTATTCCTCATTTGAGCTCTGTGAGGGTAGAAATCAAAGACAGTGTCTCTGTTCTTTATGAAGCCATGAACTGGTATAAGCTGAAAAGTAGAGGACAATTTCAGTAAATACAAGGAAAATGCTTGGCCAGAGAGAAATGCAGACGCTCCAAAGATACAGAACAAAGGTTTGCATATCAAAGAAGGTGATGTTGGGGCCAAGTGGGGAAAAGTAAGGAAAGCAAGTCTGCAAAGACACAGAGGTGGGAGAAAATGCAAACAGTTGATTTCCTCCCAGCATCTGCTCTCCTCTCCTAAGTTTCAGCAGGAAACCTTCGAAATTTCAGCTGACCACATGAACTTCTAGCTAGATGCTACCTTTCCCATCCTAGTATTAGGACTAGGGGTGGATTATGAGATAGGAACAAATGTGATTTGGGCAACCAGTGTCCTTCTGGAGTTTAGATGAAAATAAATATCTGTTTCTATATGTATTACATAGAATACATATAGAAGCTTAACAATAATAAAATGTAAATTCAGGAAACAACAACTACTATAGTTATATATGACTGGAGTACAGTGTGAAAAGAAAGAGGTAATGTAAATGGCTAAGAAAATGTATTTTAAATCAGGCCTGAGTCCTCTCTTTTCCTCACTATGATCTCAGATGAAGAAAAAGTTTTTCGTTTGTATTTTAGCCTTGTTGATTTGGACAGATCTAGCAGAGTTAGGGATTGTGAATGGGGCAAGCACTCCAGGAAACTGAAGTTGGAAAAATCACAATTAATAGTCCTCTTAGGTTTGTCTCTTACTACATTCAAACAGTTGTGAGACTGAAGCTTTGGTCCAGTAAATAATATAAAATTAGTAAAAGCCAATTACAGAGGTCATGTTTTAGTTTCCAAAGGTTCAGAATTGTGGTCTAGGAGTTGCATCATTATACATGCTAGAAAATAATAGATTTTATTTGTAATTTTGGTAAATTACATATAACATAAAAAATTTACCATTTTAAGTATGTGGTTGAGTAGTAGTAAATATATTTACTTTCTATCAAACCTAAAATACTTATTCCTATCTCTTTACTCAGCTAGCTCATTTTTTTTTTTTTAAAGATTTACTTATTTATGCCTACAGAATTGGGGTGCAGGACATAGGTGCAGGGGCGGTGAGAGGATTCACCAGAGACAAAGTGGGGAGCAGAACAGGCCAACTGAAGAAGTACATTCCTGAGGAGAGTAGTGGGCAGGTCAGGAGAGGTCTGCTGCTCCTTGTGGGTCATTTCTGGGGCGGAGATCGAACTCATGTGAAAGTGGCTTTAGCTTCTTAGTGTTGTGCTTTAACCAGCTGCGCCACCAGGGAGGGCCAATCTAGCTCATTTTTTTTTTTTTTAAAGATTTATTTATTTGTGCATACAGAACTGGGGTACAGGCCAGAGGCTCAGGGGCGGTGAGAGGCTTCACCAGAGACAGAGTGGGGAGCAGAACAGGCTGACTGACGAAGTACACTGCTGAGGGGAGCAGCGGGCGGGTCAGGAGAGGTCTGCCACGCCATGTGGTCACCTCCGGGGCAGGCGGGAATCGAACTCATGCGCAAGTGGCTTTAGCTTCTCAGTGCAGTGCTTTAACCCGCTGCGCCACCACGGAGGGCCCTCTAGCTCATTTTTAAAGCCTGATTTAACAATAGTTTTTCCTAGGAAGTCTTCCATGACTGCTTTATTGTATCATAAAGTAATTGAATGTTTAAATGAGACAGGAGCTCCTCAATAGCTGGCTAGCAGTTGGTCCTACATACTGCTGTGTCATCAGAGCCTAGTCTACTGCCTGCATAGGCATGGGTGCTCACAAGTGTTTGTTGAATTGAAAACTCTTTAACATAACCAAGACAAACAAGATTAAAGTGAATTGAGTTGAAATAAAGTTCAGATAGCTATCTCTGTACACATGATGTGTGATTATGGTTTTAATGAATTGTTTAAAACTTTTTTGTAACATTGTACATGGGGTGAAGGAAAGCACCAGGAGAACAAAACTTCTGAAAATGACCTTTCTTTGAGAAAAGGGATTTATAGGGACACATGTAGGATGGGGGGAAGGAAAATAGGATTGGAATTATGAGTCTCGAGTAGAGCCCTAGATTCTCTATTAATTATCTTTATGACCTTGGACAATTCATGTAATCTCTCCGAATGAAAGTTTCCTCATCTATAAAATGCAGAAAAACAAAACCTGTTCACCTTCTGCCACAGAGCTCTTATGAAGATATGAAAATGCTTTAGAACTATAAAACACTGCACAGGCTTTAATTATTAGAATTATAATGTTATTGTTAGGGTTATTACTTAGGGAAGGGCAAGGACGTTTCCTGGGGCAGACTCCAGAGGCCCCAAGTTTAATTTCTCAGAACCTAATTTCTTTAGAACCTGATTTACTCAAAGAGAGTGATCAGCTTCATTTTTCTAGACTATATTGGTTGGCCTATAGGGAGGCAATGATAAGCATGTGGAATTAAACACAATAAAGTGGATTTCAATGCAGAATGGGATTTAGTGAAAGCAAGATTGGGGATAAGGAGAAAACATCCTTAGGAATGTGACTGAAACTATTTTCCATTCACAAACCTGAATCCAGGTATATTTGTTTCATGGATACTTTTCCCAGATTGATGTCCTGCTCCAAATAAGCTCCTGTTTAAAGTATAGTTGTAGCTTGAAACAGTTTCAAAAAGTCTGAAAAGAAGAATAAAAATAAAAAACATGAAAGTTTAGGTCAATAGAATTAATGACCTAACTTCTCCACAATTTCAGACTTTCTCCTTGGTAATAAGAGCTATTCATTGAAGTTACTTTAACTTTAAATTTCGACTTGGAAAAGTTAAAAGCTGTGCAACCTGATCTGAATAGAAATGTGGTCACAAAGCGTAAAGAAAGTCAATGAAAACAGGATTTTAATATTTTAGAAGCCATTTCCTCTGCTGCATTGGAAATTCAAATAGAATAGCACGGGGGCATGGGAATTAGAAGCAGAATATGAACCCTACCAGGGCAGGAAAGTGAAACTGATATGCCTAGTTTCACTGTCCATCATAAATAATCGTTAATAAATAGCTCAAATATGGGAAACCCTCCTTTTCTGTTTCGATGTCAAGGAATAAAAAACAAACTTACTTTAAAAAAAAGCAGGTGATATATTGAAATTGGGCAATTTCGGCCTAGCTATTGTGCTATTAAATGTTTATGTATTCAAACATATTCTTGGAAGATGTCTGGAACTCTTTGGTTATTTGAAATCACTTTCATATCCACATCTGTTTCCCATTATAAATTTTTTCAGGTTTAATTATATTTCCCTATTGCTCACTTTCTCATTGAAAAACAATTAATATATTTATTTAGTTTCACTGCCTCCCTTCTCCCTCCCCCACCTCTTTCTCTCTCTACTATCTAGATATATCCAAATGGTGAGGAGTGATTCTTTATGCTAAAAGATCAGTAAAATCACTTTTCCTTTGATTTAGAAAATAGGGCTGTCAGCTTGATAGGTGAAAAATGTGTATTTGAAGTCTGACAAAATGCCAACATATGACATCAAATTGTAGGCCAGGAACACTCCTGCCGAGTGGATCCTCCAGTGACACCTTAGGAATGCATTTGCTGGGAAAGCTTTTCACCCAGCACAGATCCCTCAAGGTGATTAATTGCCTGATGTGTCTGCATTGTGCTTTGAACTTGAAAAGCCCAATGTAAATACAAAGTATATCATGATGGGAATGGTGGTGAGGTTGCTAATGACAGGATGATAGATAAGAATACTACTGAAACGTGACTTTAAGCACTTTAACAGACTTCAACATTTTCTCCTTTCTTTTTGACACGAGGAAATAGTTGTTTGAATCCATACAGCAGTTCACAAGGTTTGCTTCCAATATGGCATATTGCTTTACTCCCATTCATAATGATTCTCAGCTTTTCACACATGGTCCTTGAATTATTGATTCCCAACTCTACATCTGTTTTTCCATCTCTTTGACTACCATTAATAGCTAGAGAAAAGAATCTATAAAATTATATAGCCTATAGTTATCTCTAAACAGATATAATTGGCCACACCTTAAAAGGAGTTCCTACTCTTGAATATCTTGTGCAACCAAATGCCTTGCACCCCTCCCCTGACTTCCAATCAATTTGAAGCCTAAGGCTGGTGTAATCCATCGTTGACAGATATGTTTAATGAGCCTGGCTTTGTGCGTTCATAGCTGAGGGACTGCGAATTAGGTTTTATCTTATTTCACATCTTGATTAATAATATGGGAGGAGGCTTCAACATGCTAATGGAATGAAATTTATAATGTGAAGACATTGCAAAGAAAGACTGGTGTGGGGCAGGTAAATGGAGAGGTCTTGCATAGCAGCCCCTTAGCACTCTACCTCAGAGATGCAATGCGGAAAGGGATGTGGAGGTAGCCAGAGGGCCAGATCTTGTTCTGGGGTTGCCACACTGGATCTGAAGGTTTAAAGCTTATATGGTTGCCCAGCACAGAGCTCTTTTGCAATGCATTGCTTAATGTTAGTTCATGCCAAATTTGAGAAAATAATCAGAAACATAGGTTTTCCAACGTTAAGGAAGAAATCAGACTGTAGCAGTATTCAGACAGACTCAGAGCCTACATGGAGTGGGCTGTTAGGAAGTGTTTCATGAACAGGCTTCACTTGGAAACTCCCTGCTCTGACCACCTGAATTCTTCTAAACTACTAAGCTTCTTCTAGAACTATTCCTCTGCTGGATGAGAAGTATTACCTAAATCTTCCTCCAGTTGGAAGCATTCTCTAGTGAACTGAAAAGCTGGATCTCTTGAACCTACTTTTATAACATTAGTACAGGCTGTGTAACTCTGATTTACTTCCTTTGGTGATATAAATATTTCCCCCTCCCATCTTAAATTAATTAAACAAAGAGTCCATTAGACTGGGGAATAGCTGGTGTCATGGTGATCTATGTATACAAACCAGAATCTAAGCCTACAAGTGTCATAAGGTTATGAAATAAAAACAATAAGGACAAGGCACATGTGATTATTGTGATAGTATGTGGGTGAATTGGTGGTAGGAAGTCCACAGGGATTACAACCAAGATGGAAAAATGTACAAAAGAAGTAGATAGATAGATAGATATACATATATGATTTGTTTTTTATTTTATTTTGATATATTTGATATATATATATATATACAATCTACAAATGTACAAAAAGAAGTATATATGTATACATATGTATATATATCAAAATAAAATAAAAAATAAATCATGCCTAATCATGAAAAACAAAAACAAAAATACCAATTAAGACAACTGATCACAGGCAGCCAATTGTATAGCTAGTCAAATAGAGTTTCCTTTCTTTGCTTCTGTACTTCCTCTATGTAAGTTCTTCCTGGGTTCCTGAGGAACTCTCCTAACCATTTCTGCTTTGTTGCTACTGGATTTGAATGGATTTTTGTCCAAATAAACTTTTAAGGGTTTTCACATGCCTTAGTTTGTCTTTTAACCCCCAAAAGATGTGAATTTCCCCTCTTGCTGTGTTTGAGGAGGACTTGATAGGCTGGTATCAAGTAAAAATTGGACTAGAGAGCATACTGGGTAGCTGATTTATCCTGTCACTCTATTTGCTGTTTCCCAGGAGTACCTTTTAATAGATAAATAAATCAGAATTTTAGAGAAGTAAAGGAAATTAAAGATGGGATCAAAAGTCTTTCAAGTTTGGAACTGGAGGCATGTAGTGGAGACTTAACTTGACCAAAGTTACTAGGATTGAAATGAAGACAGCTGGGAGGTGAATGGGCTTCTGCTTCTGAGTCCATTTCATGGAATTCCTAGTCTGCTTGATATTGAAATTGTAGAGCAAATGGAAGTCTGATCATGATATCCTGGGGAGAATACTAGCTAGCACATGACTTTTGATGAATTTATTGGTCATAAGAGTAGAGATTATGGATACTTAGGAAAAATCCTAAGTTAAGGGGTAAAGAAATGCACAAAGGTAAAGAGCAATTTACTTTTTCGATGCTTTTTTCCCATAAGGAAAGATTTCTCCTGGAATTTTGAAAGGTTTGGAAGCTATGATCATTGAAAACATTTCAGAGAAAGAGCATATCCACTATTATTCTATGATTTTATTCTTATAACCGTTTACCAATTTTGGAGACATTTATTGTATCCTAATTCCTTGGCTTGGTGAATAAAGGAAACTTCCATAACATCTGGAAAGATGAGAATGTGAAGCAAATTATATTTCCCAGGAAACCATTCTGTTACAGGCAATAACACACTGGTTAGATCTCTGCACTGCCTTTGAAACGAATTGAAGAGAGATCTTTCATTTTACAATTAACTACTTCAGAATGACTTGGAAGATCAGGTGGGGTCCGTTAGAAGCAGTGCAGAAAAGTACTTAGAAATAATTTTTGAAGACATTTTCATTTCAGATTTAGCATAGTGTTCATTATGTATCTGGTGGATTAACATACCCTTGGTGCTACTTATTTATCATAATTATCTGTGAGAAAAAGTGGTTGTAGAGTTTAATTTGTTTGAAAGTTATTCTTAGGCTTTGGAAGAAAGGGAATAAGACAGTATAAATATCAGTATGATTATTTTTATTATCCTTAGTTTAAATTTATAACTTCAAAGGGCAGTGATGAGGGAGGTGTTCTTAATACCTAGGAATTATGACAAGTCCCTGAACTTCCCGATAGATCCTAAATATGAAAAACATGTCATGCCCCCTAAAATAGATTTGACCATTAAAACTTTTTTATTTTCTATTAAAATAATCCTTAGTACTTGGGATTTTTCTTTTAAAAATGTTGCTTGAATTCTGAGAGTTTTATAAGTTTGAAGGTGTATGGCCAAGGTTACATGTCATGCATAGTAAAAAGGAAAAGGTTTAAGTGAAGAAAGAAGTAAAGTAGTGGCAAGAAAAGCAAAGGAAAAATAAAATCAAATTGAAATCAAAGGTCGGGGGCGGTTAAAATGTCAATGGAACATAGGAGAGTCCCAATCTTCTTGAATATTTTATAACAAGTTTTAGAGTAAGATTGATCACCCAAAGGACACACCGCAGGGATTAGTGTTCAAAAATGAACAACAGCTGTTGGATGTCAACAGCTATCCCAGTGTGTGAAGAGCATTTAGGGAGAAAGAAAGTAAAACACATTATCCAGTAGTCTGTGGTACTTTGAGTAAATCTCTGATGAGGAATAAATTTCTTGTGTTTGTTTTTTTGTTTTTAGTTCATAGGCTCCTAAGTGAACAGAGGACAATTAATGAAGTAATGTTCATTTACAGAAAATTTTCTATTAATCATTTTGTGTTGACATAAACTTTACCCTGAAGGAGATTATAACTGAGAAAGCTTCTTTGATTAACAAGTATCGATGAGCAAAAAGACTTGGGTAAGGAGGAATCATTGATTGCTCTTTTCAGTTTTGACACTTCTTCATAAATATCTCTGGCCATTTTATTTATAGGTGGTTAGGCCCTGCCTTCCCAATGACTCTCTATTCCACTACTGCTTTATTGTCTTCATCATGTTTATCTAAAGTTCTATGTATGTATATGTCTTCTCACCAAAACATAAACTATTAAGAATGACCTCTTTTTCCTGATAGTGTATCTAGTGCTTAGAATAGTGCCTTGCAAATGACTGGAACATTAAATGTATCCAGTGGTGTTTCAAAAACAATTTTAATTCTAGAATGTGAATGAAGCATAAATATATTACATCACTATAATAAACAGAGAAAATTACAAGTCAAGGACAAGAGAAGATGGAAGAGAGATATAATGTATAATTTGAATATCCTTCATGTCTCTTGACTTATGAATTGAAAAAGTGCCAACTTTGGGCAGCTGAGTGCAGATAGCCTCTGAACCATCTGGAAGTTTTTGAGAAATTTGTAAGAAGGAACAGGACATGCTGGAAATGCTGTTTTAATTTCAGGTGAGATCACTGAACATTAGATATATACAGCAACTTTTCTCCCTTTCATCTCCTTCCCTCTCCTACCCTCCCCTTTCAAACAAAATCACTGAAGATTATTGTTCTACTGTCAGAAACTTGGATACTCACAGATCTGCCAAAGTATTTTATCTGTTGTCTAGTATATAGTTTCTGATTTTGTACTAAGTAGTAGGGCCTCCCTATGTGAACAAAGCATGGTTTTAATTCTCCATGGATTTATCACTAACGACTAGCAAATCTTTGGCTGACATCGTGATTGGTGAGAGCTTGTGTTTATTGTTCTTTATAGAGAATATGAAAACCTATAAAAATCCTCAGGTCTCTAGTTTTGTTTCTTTGCTCTGGGACATGAGTAGGAAAGGAGGAAATCTAGGGATGGAATCTATTTATGGGTTATTGAAAACAAAACTCAGTGACTTAATAACTGTTACAAAAATTATTTGACATCTTAAATTCTTTATCTCTTCTGGTCACTGTGGTGGGGAAGCATTTTCCACTACTTAGGTATACCTGTAGTTCTGGAAATTCTTCTGACCTACAATCCTATTTTCTCCAATAATGTTCTAAAATTACTGTTGATGGATTCAGTCTGATTCTTCACTTCAGTGGTTGTTATTAGCTTTCAGGATTGACTAACAATATGTGCTTTATATAAATTATAATATATTCTTGGTGCATACAGACTGGTTTCTATTGCTTTCACTAGCTTAATTGTTCTGAATATCCTTTATGTACAGAAAAGGCAACTAGTGACAATACCAGCTTGACTAACTCCAAAGCAGTGGTTTCTAATAGATGATTTTGCTCACCAGGCAGCATTTGGCAGTATCTGGAGACATTTTTTGGCCATTACATTTGAGTGAGGTAACGGGATGCTGGCATCTGGTGGCTAGAGGTCAAGGATGATGTTTAATGTCCTACCATGCACAGTACAGTCCTGTCCAAAAAGAATTATCCAAGTAAAACATTCAGGATTACTAAGACTGGGAAACCCTTTCCAAGGATATTTATCTTAGAATTTACTGCTAAGGCAAATATGTAAATAATAACAGTATTAATCAAAACCAAAATGAATTGCTATCAACTAGGGAAAACAATAGAGATATCCTGAGATGGCAAACAGTAAATGTGCCTACATTTATGGAAGCAAACCAAAAAGGTCTTCATGCTGTCCCTGCTTACTAATTTTTACTTATAAAAAATAACTTAATTAACTCTCCCAATAACCCTGTGGATTTGGTAATGGAGACATTTTGAATGTAAAGAAATGAAAGCACAGAGAATAAGATGATTCTCCTAATGAACCCGATCAAACACAAATTTAGAGATTTTGATTCAGGGCAAAAAACACAGGGCTCTTCATACAGTTTAACTGGAGCTATAATGACAGAAAATAAGGGCAGAAACCAAAGCTGCTGTCACAAAGAAAAGACTCTCCCAGTTCTCTATTTGGTATTTAAAAATAGGAGAGAAAACAGCATAGCTTGAATCTGAGATAATGCTTGCCGCTTTGTGAATGCTCTTACAGTGCATCGCCTTCGAAACAAATTGGCCCTCATCTACAAAGGTTTCTTTTTTGTACTCTTGCAAACTCAATTTTAATGGCTTGTGTGGCATGAGTTGTGCCCCTGAGCTGTAATGAAGCACTCTGCAAGTCACCACACGCAAGTCAGAAATGAATCTCACAGAGAAGGAAAATGCTGCAACGTTAATAGGTTTTAATCCAAGGTAAGCAAACCTATTGAGCCACAACCATGTGCTTTTTAAATCTAAATGTCATGAAATTTTCAGTAGTTTTTTCTGCCTGCAAATCAGTTTTGGTCCAGAGACAGCCAAGTGTAGGGATCAGAAGAGGAAAAAAATCTCAAATGTGCATACCCGCCCAGGAACACACCTTGAGTTTACAAGCACCATCCAGGAAAAACAAAGAAATAATTGATGGAGCACAAGGCATACTGATGGCAGCTTCATACGGCAGGCATCTGAAGAGCCTGTAAGTGCTGCAGACATCTTGCAATATATTTGATCCTATCTTCAATATCTTGGGTGGAGAAGGTGTGTTGAAATCTGAAAGTCTCTGCTATATGGGTTTTCCCCTTAGGTTTCTATTTAAGGAGAAAAACAGTGTTTGTATATTGCACTTTATTACATTGATACTGGCCAACTACTGAATGAAATTTAATTTCTATATACCCAGCTTCAAACTTCATTTTGCTTAGTACCTTGGTCACTTTTGATAAATGCCTAACTATTAAGAAAGCAGCAATCTCTAAGTATTAAAGTAAAACAATTGATTTGAAACTGGTATATGTGGGAATCTGGAGGCATGCTTTGATTTTTCTTTCTCTCTGTTATATAGAGATAGACTCAAGTCTTCACCTTCAGGGCCTTTGGGGGACATGGTTGCTGGTTCTACTTTTATCATGCTTCTTAATACTTGATATGTTAATTGCTGTAATAACTACGGGGATGTTCCTGACACTTGAGATAAGATCTCTCCTCTCTAATGAAGTGGAAAATGTGTACCTAGTCATAATGCAACAGATTCATTCAATTAAGCTAATTTATAGAAATGTTGAGGGCCTGCAACATAAATTTTAAAATTTAGCCATATTTTCAAGTTTGCATTTAGATTTTCTTTTTGCGAAGCTTGTAATGCACAAGGCATGGTTCCAAGAACTTTATTATTTTATTTACTCTTCATAAAACTTTATGAAGTAGTTACTGTTATCACACCTCTTTTAAATGAGGAAACTGAGTCTTAGGGAAATTAAGTAACTTGCCAATGTATAAGAAGCATAATATAAATTTAGAGACGTTGTGGAATCTTTGTGTCCTCCTAACCATGCTACCACACTCCTCAGAGAAAGGAGTATGAATATGACCCCATTTAATAGTGAATTGCTGTAATTTTAGAGCTCTCTATTGTATTTTCTTATTACCAAGTCGCTAAATAACTTGTAGTTACTTACATAAAAAGCCGAGTGAATCAGAAAAAATTTGCTCCCAATGATCATGCTCCTTATCTCCCTAAGGACACCCCCTTTTCCAGTCTTAGCAGTCACTGCATAATAAAAATGTCTGTCGTACCAATATTTTATGGAAATCAAAGCTATAGATGAGTCTTAAGACCACAGCCAGAAGTTCTGCTAGACTGGGGTGTAATTGGGAGAGTCAGAATAGAGAATAATATAAAGTTCAATGTGTTCAGTATGTCTTTTCTAAAACTTTCCAGATTATAAAACTTTGGACAATCATTAGTGGTCCCAATGACTGTTCTCCATCTATGGCTGCAGAAAGCAGAAGAGAAAGGAGCAAGACATGATTTAGGGATATTACCAGGGATAACACTTCTCACACTTTAATGCCTTTATGAATTGGGTAGAGATCTTGTTACAAATACAGATTTTTTTTTTTGGTAGGTCCATGAATTCTGAATTTCTAATAACCTCCTAGGAATTGCTGATGTTACTGGTCATGGACTGTATTTTGAGGGGATAAATTTAGAATTGACCAGGACCATCACTATCATCTAGAAACTTGTTAGAAATGTAGTTCTTAGGCTCTACTACATATCCACTGAATTAAGATCTACATTTAAACAAAATCTCTAAGTGATTTATTGGCACTTTAATTGTTTGAGGAACAGTGATCTAGAGTACACTTGAAATGTCAGAAATGAACATAAATAAATTTACCTACAAATGAAATGGTGTGGGGGAAAAAGACAAAAATAACATATATGTAAAAGTAAATATTAAGTTCTCATTAGAAATTACATTTAAGTCTTCAAATAACCTCTTTTCTTTGTGATCATTTAAACAGTAAAACAGAAAAATAATCTTGGAATGTCTCATCCAAAGCTCATTTGAAGAATCTTTTCATTTAATAGGACTTGTTCAACTTCAGTTGTTTTTCCTTGAGGATCTGGCTATAACACAAACACTGAAACATTTAGAATTTAGGAGAATGACAGGAGGCCCTCCCACCAATATCATTCTGTCTGGTTGCCCATATCCTCAAGTTCTGATTCACCCACAAAGAGTGCTATGGTATGGTTTGCCAGACTGGAAATGGTCACCACTTTGCCCCACACAGCGATGCCAACAGACTTGTGTTTAGCACTGATCCTTTTTGTACGTTATGGGGAGTGGACAATGCAGGTCTCAATATGACCAGTAACTATCTCTGGTGGCAAAGGCAGTAGAATAGCTCTAAGGAGGGCAACCCATGGTTGACTGGGTCACAGTGGGGCCTGAGAACTTATCCCAGAAAGGAGGTAGCAGGAGGAGGGGCCTTGCTGAGACTTCATGCCTTAGTCTCCCATGCCTAAGGATGTACCATTGTTCCATTGAACTTCACTTACAGAACATAACTTCAAATGTCATAGCAAGGTGGTGAGTGCAGAATATTAAATTCCTAGTGCAGGGCTCTTTGAACTCAGGATTCTGTGCAGCCGGTTATAAAACTGACTCTGATTCTGGAAATTTCCTGGTATATTTTATTTGGGGAACTCATTCATATTTACTTGTGTTGGGTCTATCTGAAAGTCTAAATAATGTTTTTGATAATCAGATGCAATGGCCACCAAGTGTGGGTTTGGGCCAGCAACATCAGCATCACCAGAAACCGTGTGGAAATGTGCATCCTTGAGACCTGCCCCAAAGTATGGAAACAAAATCTCTGGTAGTGAGACTCAGCAAACTAAATGTAAGAAGCCCTCCTGATGATTCTGATGCCAGTGGAAGTTTGAGAGTTACATATCTGATGATTCTGAAGCTTTTTACTAAGGGAGAATTATTTGTAATCATAGACTATTATTTTAGAATTCTTTGCAATTACTTGGAGGTCGTAGTGACAAAGAATTGTGTGGCACATGGATATTACCTACTCTTGAATGACTGTTTTTTCCAGTGGGAAAAATCTGTTGAGATGGCTGAGAGGTTTAGACTCCTAGTAGCTGTCAGAGGTGGCAGGAGAGCTTATGAATGGAAGTAAATCAGGTGTGAATAAGACAGACAGAGAACCCTTAGCATCTTGGCCCTGTGTTGGGATTCAGCCCCCAAGAGACATCAGTACAAATTCTACCTCTTTCTTTCACCAACTGGTGAGAGCTCTGAACCCAGATATCTTCAGCATAAATTGGAGGTAATAGTGATTATTTATTTGGATTGGTGTGCAGTTTGACTGAGCTAGTGAGTAGATATCTTTACCATAGTTCCTGGCACATAGTCAGCATTGAACTGATGTTGGCTGTAATTAGAAAGTAAAATTATTATGTACTGATATAATCATATGATACTGCTACACATTTATCAATGTGGTAGTGATGGTAATTTGATCCAAATTGAAACATCTTATTTCCATAAAGATCTATAAAAGCATATGTGCTCCACAGTGATTCTGTATTAGACTCTCTTTTTCTTCTTACAGGGTTTCTGGCATTCCTTCTGGTCCTCTAGAGGTTAAGCCCTGTGTGTGTGTGTGTGTGTATATATATATATATATTTTTTTTTTTGAAAGACAAGCAGCTTACTTCTCCCCTAGCATTAACTTACTTCTGTGCTGAGCATACATTATTGGAATTTCATAGGCTTTCTTCCTCTTAGCACCCATTTATTTTCTAAATCAATGATCTGTAAAGAAAAAAGGATTCCCTTCGGTAAATATTTGCTAGTCAAGGCCCATCTTTCCCTGTTTTCTGAGCAGGGGTAAAGACTCCCTCTAAGCCTGGTGTTGAGAGGATGGTGGTATATCGATTTGCTGCCTGCTACTTGCTCCATCATTATATCAGTTCTAGGGAGATGGAATTATCCCTGCTCAGATTTATGTGGCCCTTTCTTTTTGTCAGGTTCTGAAAACCAACTCCAGGCTAATTGTATTCTTCTTATTGAATAATAAATGAAGATCAAGATCTGCTTGGCTCTGAATACTAGTCAAATTGAGTGTGTTAAATAAATCAAGGCCAACAGGCTTTTTCTGCAAACAAACACTGCATTTAGATTATTTAAAAACTACACCAAACCACCACCAACAACAACAAATAATCTGAACTGTAAATGATTCAGAATATTTTCTTTAGGGACTTTCAGTCCCAGGAGTCATACATCTGAATGCCTTTAGCATTGCAGGACTTTGAATGTTAAGGGCTGAAAACAGTACACCCCAGCTTTCCCTGGTATCGATTTTTCTCACACTGATTTAGTGTGGGACCTCTTGGCATCTTTCTACCACTTCTAGCAGCTGAGCTTTGGCCCCAGAGGGCTTTATTTAATGAAACATTGGTGCTTATACTCTGAGAGAGCTGCCCCAGGAATTGAAGTTGTAGATATCCCAGTGGAGAAAACATGAAGACGAGTCATGTGCTGAGTCTGTCCAGGGGATGGGATGATGATATGAAGCTATCATTAAAGTATATGCTTTAAAGAGAAGAGCAAGCAGCAGCTTTTAAATGACTATTGAAAGTTCACAGAAGCTCTTGTTAGAGTGCTTACATGAAATATGTAGGAAAGTTGCACTGGGAAGGGGAATCAAAGCAAAGGGGAGCCACACTTTTGAATTTTGGAGAAGACTGGCTGTATGTTAGAGTGTGTTTGCAGGCAGTGATGACTTTTGGGAAGAGTTAAAAAGAAATTTTTTTGTTTTATTTTTCTATGATTGTGACTTTCAAAGATATTGTATTTTAGTTGGATGATATACCACACTGCATGTAATTCAGAGGTATAGGTTCACACCTCTTCAGATGCATGTAAACAGGAGGATATTTAAAAATTAAAATTCTGGGCCTCCCTGGTGGCACAAGATCAGCAATATCAAGTTTTCACCAGTCACTGAAACATGAGTTAGATCCTTGGCCCGGGTGTTAACCCACATGGCACAGCATACCTCTCCTATCTCGTCTGCTAAGCCCTTCAGCAGTGTATTTCAATGGATCTGCCTGTTCTGCTCCTCACTCTATCTTGGGTGAATTCCTCATACCCCCTGTACTTGTGGTATACATCCCAGCTCTTGTAAGTATAAAAAAAGAAAAACAACACTAAAATTCTTACTTTTGGAATATTTTAGATTTATAGAACTATTGTGAAGATAGTACAGAGTTCCCATATGTCCCTTACACTGCTCCCTATTAGAAATACCTGATATTGTTATGGTATGTGTGTTACAATTAATAAGCCAATACTGAAAAACCATTAAGTCCACACTTTATTCAAGTTTTCCTTTGTTTTTATCTTAAGCATTTTTTCTGCTCCATTGTCTCATCCATGTTACACTGAGTCATCTTGTCTCCAAAGGCTCCACTGGGCTGTGATAATTTCTTCAACCTTCCTTGAGTTTGAGCACCTTGACTATTTTGAGGAGTACTAGGCAGGTATTTAATCAAATGCTCTTTAAATGAGGACATGGCATTTGTCTCATAGTTAGTCTGGTGTTATGTGTTTTTTGGAAGGAAGAACACAGAGGTTAAGGACATTTTCACCCTATCATTTCAAGGGTGCTATGTTTATGGCTTATTGATGTAACAGGAACGTTTTTTTTTTAAAAAAGATTTATTTATTTATGCATACAGACTGGGGTATAGGCCAGAGGTACATGGGTGGTGAGAGGATTCACCAGAGACAGAGTGGGGAGGAGAACAGGCCCACTGATGAAGTACACTGCTGAGGGGAGCAGCGGGTGGGCCAGGAGAGGTCTGCTCACTATGTGGATCACCTCCGGGGTGGGGATTGAACTCATGCTGAAGTGGCTTTAGTTTCTTAGTGCTGTGCTTTATTTGCTGGGCCATCAAAGAGGGCCTGTAACAGGAACATTTTTTTGATGACAGACTCTGATTGAATTGGAGTAATTATTGAGAGTTGGGCATTAAGATTTCTGCCCTCCAGAAGTGACATATTTCAGTCACAAGAACATTAATGACCAATCAATATTAATTAACCACACAAATATCTATCTTACGCTGAATATTTAAAAGGGAACAGATGTTAGTCTTGTTTTGCACACACAAAAAGTGACCAAAATCAGGTGAATGAGGGGAAGGATGGAAATATTTGACCTCAGTTCTAGTAGTAAACTACAAAAGTTCCAGTTTCTTAAAATGGTTTTTCTTAGAGATAGCTTCTCAACAGATTTTTAAATCACAAATTTGGAACTGAGAGATTCTATCCATTCAGAAATGAATAAATAAATAAACAAGAGCTATATAGGAATTTATTAAATAATTGATATATTTAAGAATAATTGTTAGGCCTCCCTGGTGGCACAGCGAGTTAAAGCACAGCACTAAGAAGCTAAAGCCACTGCCAGATGAGTTCTATCCCTGCCCCCGAGGTGACCACATGGCATGGCAGACCTCTCCTGACCTGCCCTCTGCTCCCTCAGCAGTATACTTCATCAATCTGCCTGTTCTGCTCCCCACTTTGCTGCTGGTGAATCCTCTCACTGCCCCTGTACCTCTGGCCTGTACCCCAGTTCTGTATGCATAAATAAACAAATCTTAAAAAAAAAGAATAATTGTTACAGGATATAAATTGATCTTCAAGAACTAGCTGGCCAATGTTCTGACTCTCTGGACTACCTGTCTAGCAAGGTATTGATTTTTTAAAGTAGAAATTCAATTGTCATGGCTAAGTAGGATAGCCATAACTTTTGGTAAAGAAATTTCTCACCTTATTTATTTTAAGAACTTTTTGCAGTTTGTATAAGCATTCCACTTTCAGACGTTAGTGCCTCCAAAACTGACTTTGGTACCTTAGCAAAACTAGACAATGCTTATATGTTGAGGCTCCAAAGTCACCCCTAAAGTAACTGGAGTATAGGCATGAAGAGCTAAAATGTATTCTTAGTGATACCAGAGTCAATGTTTAGAGTTGTTCAGGATCCTTCCCAGATAGACATCTTCTATTTGGGGAAAGAATCTGAAGAAAGTACTATTAGTTTTCTAGGGCTGCCATTACAAAATGACTCACAATGGATGGCTTAAAGAACATGGAGCTATTTTCTCATAGTCCCGAAGACTGTAAGTTCTGAAATCAAGATACCGTGGGGTTGTCTGTGTGAGATCTCTCTCTTTGGATTGCTGATAGCCATCTTCTCCTTCTGTTTTCATATGGTCTTTCCTCTGTACATCCTGTGTTCTGATTTCATTGTACAGCTGGACTCAGCAAAGGGGAGGAAAAAGGGTTTTGGAGTATAATGGAGACCAGTCACGTTGCCCAAATGGCCTTTTAGCTTTGTTGACCTATTTCTAATTACTGAGCACATTCTGAAGTACTATTAGTTAGGACTTCAAGATACACATTTTGATGGTACACAATTCAGCCCATAATAGGAAGGACAAAGGAATGAGTAAAATGGGTGCATCCTCTCCTGGAGGCTTGGGTTTCCAGGAGACTGAGTTGACTGACATTTGATACTTACTTTTGGATGGGCTATTTAACAGGATTATAACAATGGAGAAAAATGTGAGAGGGAGCACTTCATGTGGGGAGAAAACATGCTGTGTAATAAGGCTTTGTTGGGAGCCCATTTCCGGAAGTTACCTGTGGCTTTTGCATAGCTGTTCTGTCTTTGTCCTTATTGGCAGCCTGAAAGCTGATTTGCTGGTGAATTTTTACTGGATTTCCTTTGCAACTGCTTTAGAAGTGATAGTTTCACTCCAGAACTTAAAACAAAAAAAACATCAGCCAGAATTCTAATTTATTGATTTTCTATGAGAAATCTAATCATGTACTGGACGGGTTACCCCAGCTTCTTGACTAGCATGCGCTTTCCCCAAAGGCACATCTAAGTGGGAAGTGAACTTATCATCAGAGGATGCTTTGTGAGCATGGATTCAGGCCAGAGAGTTAGTTACAAGATCTGGCGTTTCTGTGTTTTTATTCTTTTGTCCAAGCAGCACTGAACAGCACAGATGCAAGGCTTGGGGCTGGCTGCCTCTGCCCTTACTATTCCCTCTGACTTTCTGTCATCCCCTCTGCTGACTCCCTACCAGATAACATACAGATTAGTCATCTCATCCTCTAAAAGTCTTAATTCCACCCTATCCCTATATCACTTTATGCTACCTGTGTATTTTGCCTTCTGTGCTGTTTGTTTACTCACCTGTCCGCTCACTTGCTTTGTGAAACTTGGTTGAAAGATTTTTATTGTGCTTACCATAAGGCAAGTGATTGATGTTTAATACTCACCTGATTAACTGAAGTAATTATGGTAATACACATTGGTATATGTATACATATATATGTGTGCATGTCTATAAAGAATCTTTGTTTTGGTTTTAAAATATTTTCTAGTAAGTTGTTCATAAGGCATGATCTTATAGTAACACTAATCACTGTGAGCTGAGCTGAAATAAGTAGGTAGGTACTATGTCAGATGAAAACATGCTTAGAGGTTAATTAGTTTATCTAATTTTTAGTAAAAAAAATTTCCACCGAGTCTTTTTGTCCATGGAATGGAGTCTTGTCTCCCTTCTGCCTTTCTGACCCTTGCCCCATGGGTAAAGATGCTTATGTTTCAGTCTTTTTCCTGTATCCTTAGTTGCCTTGTTCCCATTTTTCAGGAACCCACTGCTCTATGACTACGCGGCATTTTCCTTTTGAAGGGACCTTCCCAGCCTGTCTTACGGTGGCAAATTCTGTGCTCCAAAATGCTTTTCTCTCATCTTCGCTGTACTATTCCCTCCTCACATATCTCCCTTTCATTTCCTGGTCAAACCCCTGTCCCCCCAGACATTAAGTCATAAGAAGAAAGCAGTGTGATTAAATTTAATTTACACTAAGATGTTAATAACCTCCTAGGGGTATTTGCATTTTAAGATTTAATAGTGAATTCCTTATAGCACACTCCTGGAAACTGTTTATACCTACCCAATTCTCCCCTTTCTCTCTCTCTCATACACACACACACACACACACACATACACACACATATATATGTGTGTGTACATATATATACATACATACATACAATTTGTATTTACCTTAAATACATATGTATTTAGTTATATGTAAGTACATATAGTTGTATTTACTTATCATAGTTAATTGTATTAATGCTGGTAAAATTTTCTAGGTCTTTAGAATCAATTTTTCCTTTATTTTTAAAAGAAATGCTTATACCTTGTTAATTCAGATACTACAAGAATGAGGTCTTTAGATGATCAGCAACTAGTCATTATCATCTTTGGGGAAGCACAGTGCTTCATGGATGAATCATTAGTTCTGGGCCCAGAGAACAAATCTAAAGGACCTTTTCCTATCTTATAATTAAATACGTTCTGCAGCTTGAAGATAAACATGCTGATCTGACAGTGAGTTAAGGAGGTTTATCAGCATTTGTGCACCTGCAGCGTTACACTAAAAGACATGACTTCATTAAAACTCACTGTGCTTGTGAGAACAATGAGGAATGGTCGTAGGTGTAAAATAGAAAGACACTACTAGACAGCGGCTTTAAGCTCATCTTTGAAGGGATGAACTCATTCTATCCGACATGTCCAGCTGTGCAAACAGCAGCACCGAGTGAGCTCCAGTTAGCTGTACTAATACATAGGATTAGAACAGAGGCTGGGCCACATATAAATGATGCGAATTCTTAATGTACTTGAACACTATGAATGCTGCACAGAGGGGGAATGAGAGCCCCAGACGTGACAGAAGATATTTTGCTCACTGTCATGAAAGGAATTTGTATTTTCAGGGCTTTCTAGGAACGTTTTTTGTTGTTGCCAGTGACTTTTTGCTTTTTTGAGCCAGTGTTTCCTAGGATGAAAAAACAATACAAAACATCAATCTCTTAAAAAACTCCACAGGGAGATAACAAGGGTTACCACAGTTACCATTGTTCTCTCATAAAATCTCAAAATGAGGAAACGGTGTGAGTGTGTGTGTGTGTGTGTGTATGTGTGTGTGTGTGTTTGAACTTCACCTATAATAACACCACAAGCTACAAAATAAGTAGGGGAGGTGATCCAGATGGGTACTAGCAGTGAGAGACTGAGTTCAGGCAACAGGAACCTAGGAACTGTGTTACACGATCTAGTCAGGAAAGCATTAGAAGGCAGATTGAAGAGAACAGAATTCAGGTTTTTCAAGCCTTGGTAATAATAGGTAGAAGAGTCTAGGAACAAGATAGATTTTGAAATTACACTTTGCCAAGGGTGGTATTGATGGGGATGGCTTCTTTTAAGCTCTCTAGCTTGTAGGAGCTGAGGGTAATTTGAGCGGAGCTGAGCCGTGCCCCTTTATGAAGCAGAAGGGGGAGTACAGTGGAAGGAAACCAGCAAGTTCTGAGCTCCTGCAGACTCATCCCTAACCCCGTTGGCACTGCCATAAAAATTGAACAATGAAGGATACCATGACACCTTCTTTCTTATTTCCCCAGGTGCTAATTATCTTTCAGGCTTTCCTGAATAATACAGAATTATAGGTTGTTTTATTTACTAGCTGTATGTTGTGGGTTTTGTCCCTGTTCCAAGACCATAATCAATTGAATCTCTATAAGATGTGGCCTGAAAACATTACTTTTTCACATTTGATTTACACTGTCAGAACAGCCTTTCAGTACAATATATATAAGTGATTGTAGAAAACCAAAACATTTCTAAAAATGTCACTGCAGTCTGTAATTACACTTAATTTAATCATGCATCTCAAAAATTATATTGTCTCCTTGTTCTTTGGGTAAAATGTGAACTTGAGATTGAATAAGAGGTGGGGTAACAGGCCCAATTCCTTGTTGGAAGTGATCATAGAGGCCTTTTTTTTTTTTTTTTTACAGAACTGGGGTACAGGCCAGAGGCTCCCCTAGGGGTTAGACCAGTTTACATAC
>NW_004567106.1:8141544-8157636 GCF_000260355.1 Condylura cristata | reverse complement strand
GGCGGGCCAGGAGAGGTCTGCCACACCATGTGGTCACCTCCGGGGCAGGCGGGGATTGAACTCATGCAGAAGTGGCTTTGGTTTCTCAGTGCTGTGCTTTAACCCGCTGCGCCACCAGGAAGGGCCCATAGAGGCCTTTTAAGTAAGCACATAGTAAACACACAACAGTAAGCACATTTTTCTCTAAATTATATATCACTTAGTCAACTATTGGCTTGTTCATTTCATGCATCACAAGAGAGGTAGTTCAAGATTTATTGGCATGTTGGTCAATAGTTACTGAAGTTAATCTTCATTTAATGAATCATCAACAAGGGAAGTACACAGATAACAAGTGTTCAATTTTCAGAAATCTTTTGCCCAATCTGACTCTTTTCCTTCTGTCTTCCTAATTATTGATTTGATATGTGAGCCTATTCTCCCAATTCTTCAGTCAGAACCCTTGGGAGTTCAGCCTTTTAAGGATATTCTCATTAGAGAAAAAAATTCAACATGGCCCTTTCTATCATACCTTGAATATCTGTAAAACAATTCTTTCATGTTGTACAAACTGGGTGCTCAAATAATTAATTTGATTGGCCATAAAGGACAATACTTTCGATTATGAGTGGTTTTAATGTTTTATCCTTAAAGGAACATGCATAGATGTTGATAAGATATAATTTATAAAAGAGAATTTCTCAAAAGGACTTTAATGTTGGAGTCAGGCAGTTCTGTTCTTGGACCTATATTGATATATAAAATCAAGTGTAAATGTGATTTGAAGTTAGTCAATTACCAATTGACCCAATACTTACTTTAGGCATCTCTTGTTTCTTCTAATTTTTAAGAGTAAAAGAAGTCTTTTATAAAAGTTTATTTGGTGTTATTAAAAACTCTTGCTTGAAATAAAGACAAAATATGAAGACCCAGGAGAAAAATCTAGTTTGTGTCTCTTATATTTAGAACTATTGCAGTATAAATGTAGATATTTGTATGACAGTTAAGAACTTTTATTTAATTCATATTAGTAAGATTTTTCATATACAAAATGGGTACTCATAAAAGGTAAGAACAATCTGTACTTTAATATTTCAGTTATTGCTAAGTAACAATATAGATTACACTGCAGTTTGTGGAAAATCAGTAATACATTAGATTAAAAAAGTGTCTTTAAATTTTACATTTCAACTCTACCAATTGCTAACTAGTTGGTTCTGTGTAAGTTACTTAAATGACCTCGCCTAAGTTTCCCCAGGCCTATTAAATAGAGATTAGTTCCTCCCAGGTCTTATAGTTCTGTATTTGTCTTCAAATTATCACACAGATTTCCGATGAATGAATTATTTACTGAATAAGAAAAGTTCAACTGTTATAATTTTTTTTCTGTGGGTATATCCTTTGGTTAGGATATCTGTCTCCAGAATCAAGAAATTTTAATATTACAAAATGATTGCTACCATAGCATTAACTAACACCTTCATCATGTTGTTTTTTTTTTGTTTTGTTTTTGTTTTTATGGTGAGAACATTTAAGATATATTTTCTATGTTATTTTCAAGTATGTAATATAGTGTTTTTTTTTTCTTTAAACATTTACTTATTTATGCATATAGAACTGGGGTACCAGCCAGAATTGCAAGGTGAGAGAATTCACCAGAGACAAAGTGGGGAGCAAAACTGGCAGACTGATGAAGTACACTGATGAGGGGAGCAAGCTGCTATGCCATGTGGGTCACCTCCCTAGCCAGGCATCGAACTTGTGCTGTAGTGGCTACAGCTAGCTTCATAGTGCTTCAATTTAACCCGTTGTGCCATAGGGAGGGCCCATCAAGTATGTAACATAGTCTTAGTAATCATCGCCACCGTGCTATATATTAGATCTCTAGGACTTAGTCATTTTATAATGAGCAATTTGTATCCTTTGACAAATATCTCCCATTCCCTTCACCCTAAGCCCCTGTCAATCACCATACTTTTCTGTTTGTATGAATTTAGCTGTTTTTTAGATTTCACATAATAGCGATATCATACACTAGGTACTGTCTTTCTCTGTTTGACTTATTTCACTCAGTATAATGTCTTTAAGCTTCATTCATGTTGTCACAACTGGCAGGAATTCCTTCTTTTTTTTGTGGCTGAACAATATTCTATTATATATAATGTGTATATACACACACACATATAATTACACAGTTGTCTTTCGATGAGTACTTAGGTTATTTTCATGATCTGGCTATTAATAATAATGCTGCAGTGAACACTGAGATAGCAATTTCATTTCTTTCAGACATATACCCAATGGTGAAATTGCTGGATCATATGGTAGATCTATTTTTAATTGGGGATACCTCCTTTCTGTTTTCCATAGTGGCTATTCCCATCAACAATTTACAGGGATTCCTGGGAGTGATTTTTAAGTCAAAAATCAAACATCAAATCATAGTAGCCATAGACTTTAACCACATACACTATCAAGGCAGGCAGTAAGCTGCTAGAAAAAAAGACCAGAGGCAGAGACCAGAGGCACCAAAGTAAACAGAACCTAACCACCTGAGGATACCTCCACCCAGCTACTCAGGCTATGTTCCTTTGTGCCATCCTTGTGTGTCATCTGATATTAGAAGACTAAAAGGCTGAGAAATCTGAGACTGAGCTTTCTTTCCTGGAAAAACTAAGGCAAGTTCAATCAGATTGAACATTTATTTTTTGTTCTACTATTCTATAAGTGGCAGTGGCCCATTTCGTTATAGACAAAATGAAAAAAGTTACATTTTCAAAATTTAGTTTTGCAATCTAAATGCATTAACTTTGTATTCCTGGTAGACATGATTCCCTGCTGTAGCAGAATAAATAGTATAATGTCTGTAATTTATAGACTTAAAAAACAATCACTCAAATTTAACATTGGAATCTTAAGTGAAGAAGTAGATTAGTTTTCACACATTTTTTTTCAGATTTGTTACTAGAAGGCCTTTGTCTCTAGGCATAGCAATCTGGAGTCTATTCCAAAGAACCAAATTGGTACAACTTTTTGGAGTTAATAAAATTGTGCTCCCACTGGTTTCCATTGCTGTTTTGTGCACAATTCCCTACTGCGTATCTGATGAATTTCTACTCCTTGGGGGCCCGATTTTTTTGTGAGTATGCTGAGGATCCATATGTCTTGTCACAGGGAGGAAGATGATTTCCTCTGATAACTTTCCCCTGGCACCTGAAGAGCTTATCACAGCCCTTTATTTGACTGTTTCTATTATGCTGGCATGTGTCCAGAGCTCTGAGAAAGAAAAGGTTGTGCTTTTACAGGGAACATTTTATTTCCTCTTGGGAAAAGTGAATATGACTCAATGTCAGGAAGGGAAATTCTTCATACAGATAAAGAGAATGAACATCTGCCCACTTCTTTTAATAGTTAAACCACATTTAACAGTCCTTATGTATTTTTTTTTTGAGGGGCTCAAATTATCTTAGAAAATCTAATTTCTTAAAACTAGACTTGCCCCAACTTTTCTTTTCTTTTCTATTCTTTTCTTTTCTTTCTTTCTTTCTTTTTTTTAAATCCAAGGGGCTATTTTTCCCCTGAGCACTTGTGCAGGGTAGAGGGTCAAAATAGTAAAGTCTGGCTGACTTTAGGATTGGGAGGAAGATTTCTAAAGTATAGATCCTAAGTTGGGGTGCAAGCTAAACTTTCTCCCTGTTGAAAGCTTAAAGGGAAATGACAATCGTGAAACCTTGATTAAACAAGGCATCTTCATTTGCAGGTCTTAACCTATCAACGGAAAACTTGGTATTAACTCATCACAAAATTCACAGACTGATCTGGAAGATGATGGCACACTACTGAGAGGGAGTAGGGCAAATTCAACCCTTGGTTTATATTTGTCATATGTTTCATCTGAAAATTCTAGTAGAGTTGTAAGCCTGGAGTGTAGGGACTGTGTTTTTCTTTTGGAAAATTTTTAATTACTTTGTTTAATCCTCAGAGTACCTAGCTTTAGCACTAGATATGTGCTCAACAACATTATAGATGCTCCACAAGTGTTGTTTTGAATAACTGCTCTATTGTCTAAAGGTAGGGACTTATCGCTTCTAATTCAGCCATTCATATGGGCTTCAAGGACACCTCTACCCCCAGATTGGAGGCAGCAGCATTTTTGCCTTATTTTCTCTTCTGAAGTGAAAACCATGCTCGTCAATGATTAAGATACTTTTTTTTGCTTCTTGTTTTCTCCAGACTCTAATTTATGCTAAAGTTCATAATGGAGGATGCTTCATGTTGTAGTGACAACTACTTACCCTAAAATATCCTTTACTACATCTACCTTCCTAGGTAATTAAACTCCAATTTTTTTTGAGGGGGGTGGGGAGGGAGCAATGTCCATACCATCCCAGAATATATACTTTAACCCCCAGCCTCCCCTACAGTTAGATGTGGCCACATGACTCAGTTCTGGCTCTGGCATGTAAACGCAAGTGTAGCATTTGGATATTGTCCTTAATTGCTGTCTAAAATGTGAATGTAGTGGCTACAGCCATAGCAGCTGTCATGGACCATGATCTCAAGAGTGGAAACCATGCCTGAAAAACAAGGTAGAGGAGATACCAGACTCTCAGGAACTTGCCTATTTTCTCTGGGCCACTCACCTATGGCTTGTGTATGACAGAGAAATAAACAATTATACTGTTTAATCTAGTTTTATTTTGAATTTGAATTCTACTTATAACCTAATTTAATTGATCTTGCCCCTTGAGTCAACTGCTTTTATTCTGTTATCAACCACCAGTCTACTGATCAATAAGTTATAGTTGTTTTATACAACAAATTTTTGAAACTGTTGAAAAATAAATTTGAAACAATTTTTTTAAGTATAATAATAGGATTATAGCTTAATGAAACCAAATAGAGAATTCTTTTATAAAGGATTTATATGTTTCGCGGTTACAAAACGGTTTTATGTCCTAAATACTGCAACCAGGGTTATATCATATGCTAACCATAGAGGAAACTGAATAAAGAGAGAGTAGGAGAAGACATATACAAGCTCAGTTTTTGTGGTAAAATATACATATCCTACAATTTGGCATAAATATTGTTTTTAAGTGTAAAGTTCTGTGTCATTAAGTACATTCATTTTATTCTGCAACTGTCACCAGCATCCACCTCCAGAACATTTTCATCTTTCCTAACTGAAACTCTGTACCCATTAAATGCCAACTCCCCAATCCAACCCTCCCTTAACTCTGGCAACTACCATTCCACTATGTTCTATGTATTTGATTATTTTAGGTACTTCATATAAGTAGAATTGTTCAGTGTTTGTTCTTTTGCAATATGTTTATTTAACTCAGCATGTCTTTAAAGTACATTAATGTTGTTGCATATGTCAGAATGTTCCTTCTTTTTAAAGCCGATACATAACTCATGGTTTGTGTATACTACATTTTATTTATCCATTCATCTGTGTGTGAACATTTGGATTGCTTCTACTTCTTGACTATTGTGAATAAATGTTGCTACGAACAGGATGTACAATAACTGTCTTGAGTCCCTATCTTTTTTTTAACTGAGATATAATTGACATATAACACATTAGCCTTAGCTGTACAACATAATGATTTGATATTTTAGTTAATATTGTGTACTGATTACCATAAGTCTAGTTAATGTCTGTCACCACATTCACAGATATTTTTTTCTTGTGATGAGAAAAGAATTACTCTGTTAGTAACTTTCTCCTTTCTTAATATTTCAGGTTGATGGGTAATGGTTGAACTTAGGTTTTTCTTAGTAATAGAGACATCCACTATTCTACCCACTTTCCAAGACAGCTTGGGAAATTATTGGTTTGTTCAACTGCAAACCAATAATCAGACATCTGTCAATGATAGACAAACCATGCTATGCAGTGATGAAAACTTTTAAGATCTACTCTCTTAGCACATACAAATACCCAATATAGTATTATTAGCTCTGGTTACAATGATGTGGGGTACATCGCCAAGACTTAGTTTATAATTGGAATTCTGTATCTTTTACCACCCCCCATTCATTTCTCCCAACTCCCACTAATTTGCTCTCCATATGAGCATTTTCTTTTTTTAGATTCTGCATGTAAATGAAATTGTACAGTATAAACCTCCCTGATGTTTTGCAACTAGTATAATACCATCCAGGCTATCTGTGTTGTAAATAGCAAGATTTCCTTCTTTATTTGGCTTAGGTATTCCATTGTACTTATATATATTTATGTATGTGGGTATATAACACTGTTTTTATCTTTTATTTTTCTAAGATTTATTTATGCATACAGAACTGGGATACAGGCCAAAGAGTGGGGAGCAGCACAGGCCCACTGATGAAGTACACTTCTGAGGGGAGCAGTGGGAGGGTCAGGAGAGGTCTGCCGCGCCATGTGGATCACCTCTGGGGCAGGGATCGAACTCATGCTGAAGTGGCTTTAGCTTCTTAGTGCTGTGCTTTAACGTGCTGTGCCACCAGGAAGTGTAACAGGGTCGTCCCTAGGAAAAGGGGAAGTTCCAGGTTCCCTGCCCCACCCAGAAGGAGGGTGGAGCTGAGCAGAGAAAAAGGAGAGAAGAGAAGGTATCAGGGGAGAAGAAGAGAAAGAAGCTGAATGGAACAAGAAGGAGACCTGAGGAAGCCACATGGAGCAGCAAGCATGTGATGAAGAAACCATGCTTGTTTCCTGACCCTGGATTGGTTTAGGCAGATGTGGGTGAGATACCTGTAGGGAGGTGACTATGGCAGTGTTTATATTGATTTTGATTTTGCTCTTTTCCCCCCAGATTTGTCTGGCTATTTCTGACCCTTTTCCATGGGTCCTGGCCAGAAGGTGCTTTAGTCTTGTGGTGGGCTTTCAGGCCTTGCTTTGGACCAATCCCTTTTGGATTAAGTTTTGCCCATGAGGGGATGGGTAGCTTCAGGTGTTTGATTTAGACATTACATTCTTTGTCTTCTGTATTGTATATTCACTGTATTAAAGTCCCTTTTCATTAAAGTTTTATATGTTTTGTCTTGATGCGGCAGATGGCAGAACCCACTTAGAGCAGGCAGGTTTGGGGCTTCAGGGGTGCCCCTCTCTCCTTGTCCTGTAACAGGAGGGCCCTGCTTTTATCCTTTTATGAATACTGAACATATCTTACTGTTTTAAGTAATCTTTCAGTGTACATGGGTGAATATGTCTTTTTAGGTTGATGTTAGGACAACTTACATATATGCAATAGGATATTATTAACTATAGCCACTATGGTGTACATTATATTCTCAAGACTTATTTGTTTTATTACTGGAGGTATGTATCTTTTGCTCACTTTTACCCATTTTGCCTAGTCCAAATTAAACTCCCTGTTTTTAGTTCTTTGAAGGGTATACATCTAACAGTAGAATTACTGGATTACATGGTAGGTGATTGTATGTATAATAGTTTGAGGAAATCTCATAACATTTGCAACAGTGGCATTACTGCTTAATCTTACTACTGATAGTATACAAGGGTTCCGATTTCTTCACATCTTTGCAAATGTTTATTTTCTCTTTTCTAGATAATAATCATCATGGATGTGAAGGGATATCTTACTGTGGTTTTCAGTACTATCATTGAAAGTCTTTTATGAATCTTGAATTATTTCAAAATAAAACGATAAATTTAAAATCAAGATTCAGTTCACCAAGCACTGACTCACCATCTGTGGAGGGCCACTATCTTAGCCATTTGGTGTAGCAGAGTACCACAAACCAGGTGGTTTATAAACAACAGAAATTTATTCTCATTATTCTGAAAGCTAGGAAGTCCCAGATCAAGACATTAGCAGATTTGGTGGTTAATTAGGCTTGCCTCCTGGTTCATAGTTGACTGGTTTGCTGTAATTTCACTTGGTAGAAGGGATGCTAGAGTTCTTTCGGGCCTCTTCTGCAAGCAAAGTAATGTATTCTTAAGTGTTCCACCCTCAGGACCCAATAATATCTCAAAGATCCCACCCCAAGTATGACTACTAATGTTCCTTCACATCCAGTAGGATGGTTATGATCAAGAAGAGAGAAAATGATAAAAGTTTACAAAGGTGTGGAGAAATTGATATCCTGTATACTATCAGTAGAAAGATAAAATGATTCCACCACTGTTGCAAATGGTATGATATTTCCCCCCAAATTTTTTCATTTTCTGTCATTTCAATTTACACCACTCAGAATTTGTGCACTTGTTATGATATTTTACAATTTTTTCCTCAAATGAATAAAATGATATATATTATTACAAAAAATTTAGAAAATAAGAAAAATCATGAAGAATTAAAGAAAATATCATCCATAATCCCAGCACATAGTTCTAACATTTAGTTTCCTTCAAGTATTGCCTTTGATTTACAAGTAACATGTAAAATAATATTCCAAAGTTGTTTCCTATAAATGTAGTTTCTGCCTAATATTACATTTATGAATATACAATTATATTAAAATAATGAAAAACAGTATTTTATAAACAAGATTATTATCCATGAACTATTCTGTAAATGATGAATTGGATCAGCTAAATGGTGTGTATTATTACTAAACTAATATGATAAAGATTAAATGACTCATTGTTTTGTATGAATTTGCATGGTTTATGTTTTTAAGAGTTCTGGTCAAATGTATGTAAATATATATATACATATACATATATATATATACATATATATATGTATATGTATATATATAACTGTGTTTTATCTTATCATGTAACAGGAATCCTTTCCAAGATCATTAATAATTTCTCCTAAACATGATTTTAAATGGCTATATGGGCAGTATGTACATAGATATGTACATATACATATATACATCTAAAATAGTTCATTCTGTGTTAGCTATTTCCCACATTTTAATTTTTTATTTAGATCATTTCCTATTTTTATTCTTATAAGCAATACTCTGATGAGCATTTTCTTAAATTCTTTAAAAAAATTTTTTTTTATTGAGATGGTGTTGGTTTAAAATACTGTTACACATTTTTTAGAATATAGGTTCTCACCTTTTCAGACATATATTACCACACTTTGCCCACCCCTGGCCAGAATTTTTACACATCATAATTTGGGAACCACTCTAGATTACTTGTGTGTATTTTCTGCCTTACATCTTATCCATCAGATGTCTAATTTTTTTTAATACAATAAAGATGTAAACCATTTTAGGTAACAAAATGTTTTTATCATTGATATTTACAAAAATCATTAATATATTTAGAGCCAAAAAAAAAAAAGAGAGAGAAAACCACTGCATTTTAATAAATCCAACCCCTTAGTTATCTCAATTAAATATTATTTTTGGTCTTATATAGGTAATACTAGCATGTGGTTAGAATTTTTTATTTTAAAATACCACCAGATATATTGAATAATCCAACTTTAACGATTTAGAGAATTTGCATATAGAGAATTTTTTATTTTAAAATACCACCAGGTATATTGAATAATCCAAACTTAGCAATTTAGAGAACTTGAATATGTTAAACAATATTACCACTGCAATCACCCTTCTTAGCCAAGACCAAATTCTTTTGTTAAAGTTAAGATTTAGGGAAAATTAGAAAGCGGAGGTCTCACTCCTTCAGGCAGTTATTTGAAATCTTAAATATCATTGCCTTTCAAAATGATTCTATTTTCAGTTGAAAAGAGGTCTGAAGGAAGGGGAAAAGCATAAAATTCTTTGCTCTTGAGCCTTTGAAACTGACAATTGCTATTGAAAAACACATTTTAAAGATGTGTGCACCACAAATAAACAAAAGAGGTTTTTGAGTGGAATCAAAAGTTTCAAAGGCAATGAAATGTTTGAGAGTTAAGGCAACTGTTAGACATTTCTCCAAATGCAGCTAAGAAGAATAATTGTGGAACTAATAATCTACATGTGAAGGGTAGAAGGGGAATAGAGACTAATTGGATGCTTCTCTGGAAAGCAGATTGCAATTTCAGCTACAGATGAGTATATCCAGAGGGGACTCTAAATTTCAACTGCTGGAAGACAGTTAATTCAATGAAGACTCTCCATCATGGTGATTTTAAAATTTTGTTTGCTTATTCAGGCTTTAATTGTATGTTCTGCTCATGAAACTCTAGGGAGAAATCCTCTCCCTGAAATAAAAATTTTTTATCCTGGATCATTTCCTTTGATAGTATCTGAATTTAAGTATGGTATCCTGGACATTCAAAAATATGTCACAATCTTAAAATATAATAATAAAGCTGAAAAGGTACAATGAACAATTTTGTAAACTTAGAGCATTAGTTATATTTTAGAAGCATAAAGAAATTTTTTTACTGAAATAGACTTTTCAGCAGAATTTTATGACACCAGGGGTGATTATACACCTTATACACTATTTAAAAAACCCTTTTAGAAGCAGATGATTAAACTAGATGTTTCAGAAAGTTTTTATGTAGAAATAGATATTTAAAATTTCCAAAATATAGAGACAATTTTTCCAAAAGTATATATGTATTAATCACTTTTGAAAGTATGAATAAATAGCTATTCATGAATGATAAATTTCAGAAATATATAATTTCAGAAATATATAAATATGAGATCATTTAAAATGATAGAAAATATATTTTTTAAACTTAGAATTTCTGAGTAAATATAAATCACAATAAATCAATTCTCCATCATTTATCAACATATTCAGTTATATTTCATGAACATCTCTATGTGACATTGAATCACATATAAAGAAAATAAATTAATGGGGAACATAGGCATTACCAGAGATAATTAAAAATAATATGGCAAATGGAATTCACTCACTTGTATTATATTAACTAGGGTGGGTATAGAAATACATGGTTAGAACAAGACCCATTGCTGATTCTATCCCTTATAGAACAGAGTGTGTAAAGGGAGACATTAAACAAGTAAATATATAATTAAGAATTGTGATCATTTTTATGAGTGAATATAGCTGGTGTTATCGGTGAGATTAGGAGGATTAAATGAGATTGGGGTCATAATAGGCCTTTCTGAAAGAATGATATTTTGTTTGAGGTCTGATGGACAAAAAATAAAGCATAGTAAGTGAGGGGTTTGTTCTAAAGGCCTGGGGCAGGAATGAGCTTGCTGGTTTGAGAATAATAATGCAATTGAGGTAGGGAAGGGAGCTAGACCACAGCATGCAGGGCTGAGGACGCCAAGTCTTAGAATAATCCATGTAGGAAAGAAGTTTCTACAGAGAAGTTGCCTCATATATGACTCTAAAAATATTTTCTGGGTGCTCCTCAGCAGAAGGGGGTGTAACAGAGTTTGAAAAATGTGGGAGGCTGTCACTGCAGGTCAGACAGGAGAAGACAGTCATTTCAATTGGGTAGGAGGAGTAGGGAAAACAGGTGTGAAAGGATCCTAAATGTGGTTTGGAGGTAGAATCCACAGCCTGGGTCAGGTGAACTGAATCTTAAAGTGTCAGAGTTAGTCAGGCAAGAGGATAAGGTGTGAGTGAGGAGTATGTGTGTGTGTGTGTGTGTGTGTGTGTGTGTGTGGAGTATGTGCAGCATAACTGGTTTTATTTTGTTGAATTAGAAACTGAAACAGGAAGAAGTATTATATGAATTGAGAGAATGGACCACAGACAGAACTTGAAGGACATTTCGAAGCTTGATTGCCATGGGGAGGCTTTGAATAGTTTTAAATAGGATAGTGACCTTATCCAATTTTTAATTTACAGAGAAAATTGTAGCCATTTTGGAGGAGGCTGCAGTTAACTATTCTAGACTGATGATGATGATACCAAAGGTTGCCTGGAGCCGATACACTCAAAAACCTTAAAGGTAAGAGGTATAATGAACCTTGGTGACCCATCTGGTATGGAAGCTGGGGAGGTAAAGGGAGTCCAGGTTGAACTGAGTTTTGTCAGGCTTCTAGCTTGAGTCTCCATTCTGTAAAGAATGGAGAAAACCAGTTTGGGAACAGATTGGGGTATGTTTGGAAGGGGTGTGGAGGATGATGAGTTTAGCATCCACTTGCTCATCACAGTGATAGAAACCATTTGGATATCAAAGATAAAGAAAGCAACCCAACCATTGTTAAGTGTCTAATCTCTATAAGGTACTGTGAGTACTGTGAATAGGAATTTCAAATTTTATTTTTAAATTTTTATTTTTTTATATCATTGTTCATTTTGTATGTTTAATTTCTCCCCTCAGGCGTAATCCTCATAAAATTCCCACCCCAAATCACCTGTGAACCATCATATTAGTGTTTTCTGCTCTTCTCTCTCCTATTTTGACTTCTCTCTCTTCCCATCCCCAGCTGTATGTCTCAATTCTATAGTTTGCTTGCAAGTTTTGTCTTCCTTTTCCCCTGACCTCTTATTTGGTTTCCATATATAAGTGAAACCGTCTGATATTTTTCTTTTTCCTTCTAACTTATTTCACAGAGCATTTATCCCTTCCAGCTCCATCCATGTTTCTGAGAATGGCATGAGTTTATCTTTTTTTTTTTTTTTGAGTAGTATTCCATGGTGTATATATACCACATCTTCTTGATCCAGTCATTATTTTGGGGGGGGAATTTAGGTTGTTTCCATATCTTAGCTATTGTAAATAGTGTTGCAAGAATATAGGCATGCAGGTTGATTTTTGAATTAATGTTTTTGTGTACTTTGGGTAGATTCCTGGGAGTGGAATTCCTGGGTGATATGGTAGATCTATTTTTAGTAATTTGAGGGTCCTCTTCACAGTTTTCCATAGTGGTTGCACCTGTCAAATTTCATTTATGGATAAAACAACAAGGTAGCTAGGTGGTGGAGTGCAGCAGGTGTTGAAGACACTCCAAAGCATAAGAACAGAATGGATAGGAGCATTGGGGAGTCCTGTGGGAAGTGTGGTACCTACCACTAATGAGGACTTGAAGAACATTGTGGTTCTACTTTACATACCAGGACTGTATCAGATGGGTTAAGTTCACCAGTATGAGTAAACAAAACGAGGGGTTTATTTTTGTCCTTTTTTTACTTATATGTGTTACAGGCAATAGTAATTGTGCATTTTTGTCTCAGTGGAAACCCCGTTCTGTCTGATATTTTAACAGTTCCCGTCATTCTCAGGAACCCAACATTGTTTTTAGAATGGAGACTAATCAGAGGACATATTCAGAGGAAAATCCATAAGCAAGAAACATAATTCCACCAAACTGTAAAGGTCCATAGAACAATGTCAAAGCTTAGAAGCAGTTTATAGACAGTGGCCCAAAGCCACTGACCATGGGAACATTTTTCTGCACAGCTATGCTTTTGACTCCATCTGACCCAAAAATGAAAGAGCTAACCTACTAACTAACATTTATGCCAAATTTCATCAGCAGTTCACATTGACCTGAAGCTCTTGGTTAACAAAGGTCTTAATGAGATGGAGTACCTAGGCACCACAAAGACACTTAGCTTCCAAAACAGGGATTTTGATAACAGTATTTTATTTTAAACATAACTTATAGTTTAACAATTCCAGAATTATTTATTAAATAAATAAGAATGTTGATAATCCTGGCTTTTAAATGCCAAAGCTTGAGTCTAAGTATCTTTTGTAATCTTTAAATCCAGATCTTCTAAAATGTATATTTCACTCTCTGTATTCTGTAGAGTTCAATTAAAGATTAAAATGAAGACAAAAGGTCTTCTAGGGTTAAGTCAACTCCTTGTTTCTATGTATTAGGTTAATCTAGATGAATTTGATGCTTTTATAGGATAAATAGAATATCAGTGCTTTCATCTGGTTGAATGTAACAGTACTGAAATTATTGCAGAAAAGCTGCAGCCTGCCCTTTTCTTCTCAGCTTCACACAAAGATCTTCCAAATCCTTTGCAGCCCCTTCTATTGTCTTGGAATTCATTCATTCAAGAAGTTCTTATTACTGACCTGAATCCCTCTTGAATTAATTAAAGCCATTTTACTTCTCCTATCCAGAAAGAGCATTGAAAAGGACAGCTTGTCATTGCTTATTTGATCTCCCTTCATCATCTTGAAGACTGTAATGAAATGTCCAGTCAGGCTTCTTTTTTCTAACTTAAGTTCCACCAATTTTCTCTCAAGGTCCTAATCCCTTTCAATTTTTAGAATCTGTTAGCAAGGAGAGACCAGGTATGTGAACTCAGACAAGCAATTAATCTTTTTAGGATTTGGTTCCTTCATTTGCAAAATGAAGATTTAGAATAAAATCAAATGTTTCCAGCTACTCTGAAGAGCTTTCTTTGGGATTTCTGGGGAGAAGCACAATTGTGTGTGTATGTGTGTGTTTAAGACAGAACAAGAAAAAGAGAAGGTTGAGCTCTGTTTTCCTCTACCTTTACTTAAACATAATGTATATATTTTAAAGTTATACCTAGTAAAGTCTCCTTTTGCTCCACTGGATTTTGAAGACTTAGCATTAAGAAAGAATGTAAAATACCTCATTAATAATTCTTGTACTGATTACATGTTAAAATGATATTTTGTATATATTGGATTAAATATATTTTTGAGATTAATTTCAGTGTGCTTTTGTTTTTAAAGATTTATTTATTTATGCATACAAGAGCTGGGGTAGAGGCCAGAGGTATGGACTGAGAGGATTCACCAGAGACAGAGTGGGGAGCAGAACAGGCAGATCTTTTGAAGTACACTATTGAGGGGAGCAGCAAGAAGGTCAGTAGAGGTCTGCCACACCATATGGGCCACCTCCCTGGCAGGGTATTGGAGTCACATTGCAGTGGCTGTGCACAGCTCCACAGAGCTGCACTTTAACCCCATGCACCATTAGGGAGGGTCCTCAGTTTAATATTTATATGTCATCACTAAAAATTTCAAATTACATATGTGGTTTGTATTTTATGTCTATTGGACAGTATTGGGTTGGACTACATGGTTTATTTAATTATCTTCTTTCATTAAGATGATAGTAATAAGTTGTTAAAGCTTTTACTCTCAAAACATTTTTAGAACCTTCCAAGCCCCTGCATATGCTATTTCCTTGACCTATTGACTTGAATGTTTTCCAAGATGAATAAACTTATATAACACTTGGAAATAAAAATCTTTCTTTATGTTTCTGAACACCTCTGTAGAAACTCTCAGTTAACAGCTGACATCAATAGGAATTTCAAGTGATACTGGAAATTGGGATGCTATTCATTACAGTGTGTTAATTATGGGACACTTCCTGCTTAACTTGTCAGTAATTGTCAAGAATCATGTGACTGAAATTTAAGAAAAGTACCAGTGGATGGTGGACTTGCAGCTTTGCAATCATTAGAACTTTTAGTTTATTTTCACTTTTCTAAGGCCATAAGCTTTATACTACCCAATATTGAATAAGTATATATTGAGTAGTTACAAAATTAAATTCATTTTGGACTCTGATGTGAATATTGTGTGTTCTTCAGGTTTTCACTTGAAGTCTGTGGCTTATGAACTCATCCATGTTCTTTTAATTCCCTGCTTAGGCAGGACCAAGTGGCCCCTCTGCTGCCCTGTTCCTCATGAAGACATTGTTGAGTATTTGCCACATCCTGCATCTATTTCCTGCATGTGGATGGTTTATCCTGCAAGTTCTCTGCAAGTTCACCTTTTAGTGGGCCTCATGGTAGGCTTTCTGATTGCAACTCATCCATTTACCAAATTTTTCTATGGAAGCATGTACAAGCTTCTGAATTGTCCACCTGAAAGTTAGGGGTTGGCTTTATCCTTTGATTCCTTCACTGTTTTTACACTGCAGAGCCTGCCATAGGTTTGGCATAAAATACCACTCAGTGGATTCCTTCCAGGGAAACACATAGGAAATAGGGTACGAAAGCCTTTGCTTTAAACCTCCCTTCCAATGTATCTGGTAGCCTTTCACCAATTTCCAGGTGAAATCCTGGACTAAAGATGTTTGGACATGCATGCCCTCCTCTGGCTTCTCCTGACTTTCCCCACCCTTCCACATATCACTATCACTGCACTCAGCCTCTGACTAGATGGAAGGGGCTTTGGCTAATCACTTCATTTCCTCTATGTCATATGATTCTCCATAACTCCCCAAAATCATATCTGAACCATGAGGCAAATATAGATGAGAAGACAGTCAATTTACACCTAAGAAATTAATTCAGTAAAG
>NW_004567106.1:8134290-8140214 GCF_000260355.1 Condylura cristata | reverse complement strand
TGTGTGTGTGTGTGTGTGTGTGTGTGTCACATCTTTCTTTTTAAGATTTATTTATTTATACAGTTAGAACTGGTGTACAGTCCAGAGGTGCAGGGGCAGTGAGAGAATTCACCATAGTTAGAGTGGGGAGCAGAAGAGGCAGATTGATGAAGCACACTGCTGAAGGGAGCAGCAGGCAAGACAGGAGAGGTCCGCTGCACCATGTGGATCACCTCCAAATGGGGATGAAACTCTTACAGAAGTTGTCACAGCCAGCTTCACAATGCTGCACTTTAACCTCCTGCACCACCAGGCAGTACCCTGATATGTCACATCTTCTTGATATAGTCATCTATTTGGAGGTATATGGGTTGACTCCATAGCTTACTTATGTAAAAAGTGCAACAACTGCAACAAACATAGGGGTGCAGGTGCTCTTTTGCATTCATGTTTTTGTATTGGTTAGGTAAATAACTAGGAGTGGAATTGCTGGATCGTGTAGTAGATCCGTTTTTAGTAATTTGAGGAATCTCCACACAGTTTTCCATAATGGTTGGACTAATTTGCATTCCCACCACCTGTGTAGAAGAGTTCCTTTTTCTCCACATCCTTGCTAACATTTGTTTTTGCTTTTTTTTTTTAATGTGCCATTCTCACTGGTGTAAGACAGAAGTTTGTATTTACCTGATTACCAGTGATGTTGAATGTTTTCAAAAAGAAGTTAATATTATGGTACCTCCTGAATATGGTACCTGGCAATAGTTTTGAAGTGCTTTCTCATTTCTCATAATATAAAGATTTATTTTAAACAATTGTTTTCTTATAGTTAAAATCAGCCCAATAGCACAGATTGAAATGAAACAATAGCTAATATTTAGAAATTATCTAGAAACTTGTAGAGTAAAAAAAGGGATAAGGACTGCCTGGCAGTTTGAAACTCAGGGGAAAGAGTTCTACTACAGCTTTTCTATCATACATAAGTATCTGTAAGCTCATTTTGTTTTGTTTGACTCCAAATTCCTCCTGCAATAGAGTTGTAACTGTTCTTCAACAGTCTTCACTCTGATAATAATCTGTGACTAATACCTAAAGAGGAAAGTGACCACATAAACTGAAAAACAAAACAGATCACAAAACAGACAAGGAAACATTTATTCCAGTTACCCCCATTTCTAACTATGCCCTTATATGTTTCCTGCCAAACCAACAAGGGATAAGGACTGCTTGGCAGAATAACCAGGACAAAGGATTAAAGGAAGAAAAGAGGATCCAGATGTTTTCATTTGGGGAAATTGAATTTTCAGACACATCTAATTCTGAGCTGTATGCATGGACAATTGTGCCGAAGACATAAAAGTGAATCTTATAATTCAACTCGGTTTTCATGATACTCCTCTATTCAGCACTCTAATCAATATTATCCCCTCATATGTCTGTGATAACTAGGTAGGAGTCAAGAAGGATACCCTTCATTAGAAAGCAAATTAAAACCTTCAGGTCCCCAATCGTTTCACAGCAGAATTTATTGTATGCCTACTGAGTACAGAGTACTATTTAAAAGGCTGTGGGGAAGAGGTATAAAAAGTTAGAATAATGGTGCTTCAAAAAGTTCTCAATTTGATTGAGGAAACCATTGAACATTTTATGGCTTTCAAAGAGGCTTATGTAAATATATAATGTTTTTATGGCACATTGAGTGTTTCCTTTAATCCGTCAAGTTTAGGTTCTCATATAAATTTAATTAATTTAACCAAGAAGAAGGAGTCAACTTTTGAATTTTAGTTGGAAAATTTGATTTTTGTCTACCTAATGTTTTAAATTTTATAGATTTTGAAGTTTAGGAAATACAAAATCAGAGCCAGCAAGAGGTAGGGTGAGTATATAACTTATTAGCCAAAACTTTAGAAAGAAAAAGTAATTGCATAAGCTGAGCAGGCCTTAACTAGAACTGTTTGGGGTAAATTGTGATAGATAGATACCCTGTGATAAAGAAAATAGGTATATCTTAGGAATTGATATCTTTGGAAATATATTGGTATCTTGGCAAGTATATCCAGAGACATCACTGGAAGTAGATATTAGAATCATTGGGAATTCTGTAACCCAACTAACTGAATCATTCAGCTGAGTTCCTCTTCAGTCTAGAAAATTCTAGATGACCTCTGTAAATTATTTTCCCTCTATTAATTCAAATTGGAAAGTTATTAACTTATTCTATAAAGAAATAGTAAAAAAAAAAAACGAAAAACAAAAAACAAAACTGTACCAAATGGAGATAAGTAGAAGGAATGATTACTCGTAGACTATTGGTAAGAGAGAGTGCTTTGGGACAGTGTCTTTAGAAGTTATTTTAGCTATATGTCTCAGTAGGCATGCATTATTTATAACCATCTTAAAATCTTCTACCAAAACATTTTTGATGAGGTAAACAGTAGGACCTTTACTGTACCCTGAAGAGAATCCCATCCCCTTGTTGGGGGCTTCCCATTCTCCCTATCAACACTACTCTTCCTTTAGAAATCATGAGTTATGATGTCAGAATTATCATTTTTAATAATCCATTCTAAGGAGATAATCAGATAATTGTATAAAGGCCAACATACATACAAGGGTGCATAACATGGTGCTACTTATATTAATATGAGAAATTTTAATAATTTCTTATAATATATTCAGTAGTATATTTTATCAATAGTTGTATATATATAAACACAGTATGTAGTCATGGAAAATATTGATGTGTGCTATATTTATTATTTTAAATGAAAAAAATATGTCAGGTTGAAAATAGTGTGTATAATGAACCCACATTATGTGTGTGTATCTATCTATCTATATATCTTTCTACCTATCTGATATATGTACATATATGTATTGATAAATGTATATATGTAGGTATATTTTTCTAAGCGATAATGGTAGTTGTAGTTCTGATTTTCTTGGTGGGTGAATAAATGATTTTTGTAATTTGTATTATATTTCAATTTTACTCAGTTTGAATGTTTAATTTTTATAAATACACTATACTCTTAAGCTGCAAGCAATTTGAGGAAAAATCTCTTGCTATTTGATGAGAAATGGCCATGTAATAGAAACATACAGAAACGTACAGAAACATACTTGCAAGGTTGCTCCTTATAGAGATTCTCAATATAAGCTAAGCTATGGTGTTCTGCTAAGACATGATTTAGTGTAAAAATTGCTGAAAAGGCCCGGGTCTCTGCATGTCTATCTTGATTCAAGAATTTATTTTTGAATGTCTAGACATGATATTTAAGCTATTGGAGTCTGCTAATCCTAAGCGTCCTGTTTGGCCACCATTTTTTGTTATCTGCAGTTCTGCATTTCTACTCAATCTTCCCAGTCAGTCATAGGAGCCAAATTTACAAGGTGCCTATCAAATCAACCAAGAGCTTAAAGCTTAATCACCTTGGGAAGGGTATGCAGCACAAGGTATGACTGGAATGCCTAGGGGCCTGATGACCTATGCATAAACATACTCCTGACTTATACATCACTAGATAGGATCAGGAAGTCCTTGGGGGGCCCTTCCCCCCCAGGACCCATACATGACAAGGAACCCCAGAAGCTGATCAGTGAAAAGCCTTGTTGATAATATTGAAACCATGGCTGGGGATCTAGCATTGCTCTCAATTACAATACCGAGTCATCAAGCAGCTGAGAAGTGCCTGGAGGGCAGACTGATAACCCCTGATACCATAGATGACAGAGCACACTTTCTAGTTTTACCCCTCCCTTTACTTTTTATCCTCCTCCCCTAAAAACTGATGCTGTATGATTATTCTATTAATAAAAAGTCCAGAGCTTCTTGCTCTTCAGCAGCATCCTGTATCCTACAGCTGGCTTCACAACTCCCCTTTGTAAGTATGGTGTTGTCAGCACAACAAGCCTTTTCATAAAAATATTGTTTCTCCAGCTGAATGTTTTCCTTTATTTAATTGAGATGACATTGGTTTTCAATATTGTAAATGATTCAGAGAGATAGGGCCAGCCCTCTTCATGTGTCTCACCACCAAGTAGCCATGATATTCCAACACAGTCCATTGGGACCGTCCCTCCTTTGTTTTCTATTCTCTCTCTCCTCATGTGGTAGTCTTAATTTTGCAAATTTCTGGGGTTTGTTTTGGTTTGATCCTTTGTTTTATTTTTCTATATTTTACATGAGTAAAACCTTCCAGTATTTATCTTTCTCCTTCTGACTTATTTTGCTTAGCATAATTGCCTCTATAATTGAATTTTTTGAAAAAACAATTGAATTGCATTGAACTTGTGATTACATTTCATGGCATCTTCTTGGAGTTCACTTGCTCTATATAGTTGATTGCCTATGAAGTCTTCTGCCTTAGTCATTAAATTTGAAGGCTACAATTGGCATTCTTTTGCTAACACTAAGGAATCTATTAAACTTAGAACATGCCTACAGAGAGAACCATCCACCTTTCTCTTAAGTAGAGACTCTTGAAAATTTTAACTGAAAAGTGTTTTAAGTTTTCTTCGCAGTACAATCAAGGTCCTACTGTTTCATTTATGTAGTGTCATCAAGATAGATTTGGTTTAGAAGATTCTAAATCTTTTATAAACATTTTTACCAAACCACCATAAACTCTTTGTGAAGTATAGATGTAAAATGAATACTTCAAACAGGTGAATCTTTTACCCTCCCAATATACTGTATTGCAAGGTAGTTAAAATAGGAAATGGGTTGTATTGTATTTTATAAAGCAGAAGAAAAAGTTTCCCCACAATAATTATTTTGTCTCAGAATAATCAATTTTTCTGTAGCTATTTTCTCTGATGATAAATGTCTATATGAGGCAGTTATATGATAAATCCACTCTTACGATAGTAAAATATGTTGTTTGCTTGAAAAAAAAAAAAGAAGTCATCTAAGTGAAGCAGCTCTCTCCTGTTTCACCTGTTTCTCCTCTCAACAGTATATTTCAGTAGATCTGCCTGTTTTGCTACCCACTGTCTTTGGTGAATCCCTGCCTCTTTCACCTAAACCACATTTCTTGCATGCATAAATAAATAAAAATAAATATTTTTTAAAGAAGAAATCATCTATTTTAGCTGGCATTACAATCTAGTTGGGTCAACTGAAGTTGTACAGATAGAAAAAGTTAAGTCAACAAATTAAAACAACTGAAAAATCATTACCTAGGTTATATGGAAGAGTAGAACTTTAGAAAACCACTTGACAATTAATTTTAGGAAAATCGCACATGCACACACCAGATTCCTAAGTTCTTTCATTACAAATCTTCAGAAGAGGATCTCCAGGTGATGAAGGCTGGTCATCAGTATTAAAGTACTGCCGGAAACTCTAGTGGGTAGCCAAGTTGAGAACTATTTTAACAAGGGGTAAATCATTTGTTCCCACTGTTGTCCTGGCAAATAAAAATTGACCCTTCCAATGCAAGACTTACAAACTAATAGCTAATTAAAATACTATTGAGTGTGTGACCAACTAACTTTTCCATGGTTAAGACTAACAATTCTTATTTTTCTTTCTTTTTTTTGTGAAAAACTTTTTTCCCTTGGAAAATTTTTTTACTATTTTTTCTTATTATGAAGGTAACATATTTAACTATAGAAAATTTCAAAATAAGCTATAAAAGAGCACAAGGAAATAATAATATCTATAATCTGTGAAACAAATAGAACCATAATGTTGTCTTATATTTTTAGATTCCTTGATTCTTTTTATTGTCTAAATGGAAATATGTTGTATGTAAAAGTTTTTTTTTTTTAATTAGCAATGTAGCAAAAGAATTTTCTCCTGTTAGAATTCTTCTATGAAATGATGTAACAAAATCTCATCTCATAATTGATTTGTGTTTTTCTACTTTTGGACATTATAGCTTTCAATTTAGTGCTCATAACTAATCTTGCAATAATCATCCTGGAGCATAAATTTTTTTTTT
>NW_004567106.1:8132394-8133745 GCF_000260355.1 Condylura cristata | reverse complement strand
CTAGTTTGCATTCCCATCAGCAATGCAGGAGAGTATGGAGCATAAATTTTTATGCATTTTCAAATACTTCCTTAGGATTCTAGAGATGGCATTTTGGGGTTAAAATGAATATTTATAAGATATTTCATAATTATTGCATGATTATCCTTAGGAAAGATACTAACTTTGTTATACTTGAATCCTTACCAATACTGAATGTTTTATTATTTTCACCTGATCATGCCTTACATTTATTTTTCATGTAGGGCTGTTTTTTTGTTTTTGTTTTGTTTTTGTTTTGTACTGATATAAGGTCTGTGTTGACAGAAATACATATACATTGTAGAACAAAGATTTTCTATTTTGTTTACTTTACAATTTTCCATGTGGTGTTTTGAGCAGCAGAAGTTGATAACTGCTTTTTGAGAACAATTCACAAGTCCAATGTATAACCACAAAGCAGTCAGTCTTGGGAAGTTTACCAATACTACAAGAGAAAGCTACTCTCATTCTACCTGAAATCACTATAAACTCCAAATCTAGTGTCTTCCTCACCTAATAACATCTGATTTAATAAAAGATCATTTATAGTTTTATTTATTTTTATTTTATTTTATTTTTTTTTAAAGATTTATTTATTCATACAGAACTGGGGTACAGGCCAGAGATGCGGAGGGTGATAGGATTCACCAGAGATAGAATGGGGAGCAGAGCAGGCAGATCGACGAAGTACGCTGCTCCCGCGGGTGGGCCAGGAGAGGTCTACCGCGCCATGTGGTCACCTCCGGGGCAGGCGGGGATCGAACTCATTCGGAAATGGCTTAAGCTTCTTAGTGCAGTGCTTTAACCCGCTGCACCACCAGGGAGGGCCCATTTATAGTTTTATATAAATTTAAGTGAATATCTTACATCTTAATGGGTACAAAGCTTTTTAGCCTTGACTATAATTAAGCACTGTGCCTTATTAAGGCAATTTTAGGCACCATGTAATAGGGTGAAGAGGTAAGATCAAGTCTACAATGATTTGTTGAATACCAATAATATAAAAGTCACTGGTAACCAAGCATTAATCACCTAAGATCAGTTGTGTAAAGTATTATACAGCAAATAATGTTTTTAAAAATGTATTGATTGAAATGTATTCTTTAATTGATTTATTTAACAATAAAAGTATAAAGTAAGACTTTATGTAGAGCTGAGACTTGGGAATTAAATGAGAAGCTTAGGTTCTTCAGTGGGTTTTTAATATAAATGAAATAAAAACAAAATAATCTAGTAAGATTTCAATGCTTAGTGAAGGAACTGCTATTTGTAAATAGCTCTGAACATGAAGAAAAGACAAAGAAGTTGGACATGCCTGCAAGCCTGTTGG
>NW_004567106.1:8096309-8132294 GCF_000260355.1 Condylura cristata | reverse complement strand
AAGACACAGGAGGGCTCCAAAATCAACTGTGAACAGCCAGTCATGGGGCTGCTTGCAAGCCTGTTGGAGGCCCTTGACTGTGCTGCCCATTTGGAACTGAGTAAAGGCAGACAGTGGGCCTTGCAAACACAGGTAGGCAGCCAATCTCAGGGAAGCACCTGCTAACTCAGGGCTGTCAGAGGCCAGTGACTCCTGAGGACTCCTGAGCATACCTCTGGAAACAAGTAAAGGCAGAGGGAGACCTCAGCAAGCAAAGGTGAACATGAGATCAGAACAGTGACCTCTAGCCAGCACATGACTTCGGGATGCAGGTGAGCCCTGTGCATCTAATCTGGGACATGGAGTAAGGTACAAGGAGGGCCCAGCCCTTGTGGGGAGCAGCAACCATTTGGGAGAGTATCTTTTAGCTCACACATAGTGTTAGTCTGCATGAACCCCTGCCACATTCACAGGTCATGCCTGGCATAATAGGATATGATGCACATGCAGGGGAAGAGACCAGCAGCATACAGAGACCCAGTGATCTTCAGGGATAGTGCCCATCAATCCATCCACAGCATCACAGTCCTTAGGAAGTATGGGGAGACTGCACTATACTTGATGTGACCACCAGTCTCTGACTCCCAAGTAAGAGCTCCCTGAAGAGTTGCCCACCAGTACTAGTGGCCCAGTGGCCCAGAACATAGAACAAATTTGAAAACAAACAACAGGGAGAAGGAAAAATACAAATAAGCAAACAAGTGCTCAGGAGAACGACACACCACAAAACAAAACAAAACAAAACAAAACAAAACAAAACAAAACAAAACAAAACAAAAAATCAGCCCCCAGAACTCAGCAAGAATGATGCAGAAGAACTTCTCTGCGTGAAAGAGAATTTAGAAATGCATGATTAAAAAACAAAAAAGAAAATGATATAAGAAACATAGTTAATAAGCTGAAGAATGAAATTGAGTCTTTAAAGAAGGAAATGGAAATTCAGGATATTAAAAAACTAATGGAGGAGCTAAAGAACTCTAGGAGAAGAAAACAGAATAGAGGAAATGGAAAAATGAATTAGCATCCTGAAGATACAGATATAAAACGAACCAAAAAAAAGGAAAGGAAAGGGAAGTACCAAGGAAAAAGAATGAGGAGAAACTGAGTACTATCTGACACCATGAGGAAAGGAAATATAAGAGTTTTAGAAATCCCAGAAGGTGAGGAGAAGGACAAAGGAACTGAGAATCTATTCAAGGAGACAGAGAACTTTCCAAGCATGAAGAAGGAGATGAAAATAGACATACAGGAAGCTAGAAGAACACCAGATTACCACAATGAAAGGAAAAATACAGCAAGACATATGGTAAAGCTTCCGAGTGCCCAAGACAAGGAGAAAATAATGAAGCCGATAAGGGGGTACGAAACAGGTAACCTACAAAGGAAAACCAAACAGGCTAACATCAGACTTCTCTGAAGAAACACTATGAGCAAGAAGAGAATGGAGTGATATTTTAACAAACTCCAAGTCAACAAAAGTCAACTAAGAATACCCCAAAAACTCTCCTTCCTCTATGAAGGAAAAATGAGGACCTTTTCAGACAGACTAGGGTAATTGTTTATCTTATTCTAAAAGTTTATTTTTTTTCTCTATAAAAAAATGTCACTGCAAAAGAGCTAGCTTTGCTTCTTGCTTTTTAATCTGGGTGCCCTTTATTTAATTTCCTTGCCTAATTGTTTTGGCTAGAACTGTCAGTACAATGTTGGTTAGATCTATACTTCTAATATACAGTGATGTAAACCATGTTACTGCAATAACATTTTTTTAAAATGTTATTTATGTGTACAAGAACTGGGGTATAGGCCAGAGGTGGGGGGTGGTGAGAGAATTCACCAGAGACAGAGTGGGGAAACAGAACAGACAAATCAATTGAAATACACTGCTGAGGGGAGCAGTAGGCAAGGCAGGAGAGGTCTGCTGCACCCTGTGGGTCACCTCCGGGCCAGGGATTGAACTCATGCTGCAGTGGCTGCAGATAGCTTCACAAAGCTGAGACATAATCCTTTGCATAACCAGGGAGGGCCCTGCAATAAAATATTTTAAATAAAAATGTTGATTAGGTCTGTGAATGCAAACTTTCTCATCTTATTCTGGATTTAAGCTATTCTTTAAGTAGATATTCATCCCTTCAGGTGCTGGAACTGTATCTTCTTGAAATGCTCATTTGAATCAAATGCAATTATTTTCTAGATGAATGATGCTTACCCTTATAGTTGGCGCTGACAACCAGAATTCTCAGAAGCAGTGGTTGGGTGCAATACTACCGGAAGATCAAGACTCAGACCCTGGCCTCAAGAGCACAAATTACAAAAAATATTGTCTCAGGTGAATGAAAGTGTGGATGTTTCTAGAACATTTGAAGCAATACGTATATATTTACTTTCACTGATTTAATAAATTTCTACTTATACCAATAAAATCCATTTTAGCATTCAATTCACAAATTGGGGAAAGATGTGGAGGTGATTAGAAATAATTATAGCTGACGCAGTTACTATAGTAGTGCCCTCTAAAGGTTAAGTTTTCCAATACTTCAGAAAATTAAACTATGAATTAGGCAATGAATTGCCCCTAAAAGAGTAGTTTACATTCACCTGAGACAAGACAATGTTTTTTGTAGTTTGTGGCCAGGGTCTGAGTCTTGATCTGCTAGTAGTACTGCGCCCAACCACTGCTTCTGAGAATTCTGGTTGTCAGTGTTCATCTAGAAAATAAATGCATTTGATTACAATGCGCACACATAACACATTCACACACATTATAGCACACTATCATTACTAAGGTATTTTAAAACAGGTTACAGACATCATAACAACGTCAAATAGGTAAGTGTGGCTGATAAAGAACTTATGATTCCTTATTAAAGATACCTCTGCAAGGAAATGTCTATCTCATTAAATTATAACATCAACATCATCACCCATGCATGTGCTTAAGCCAAAGTCTAGATGTTAGCCTTCATTTCTTGATTTTTTCCACCCTTTAAAATCTACTTATTAGCAATATATTTTTGATTCTAACTCTAACTCATATCCTACAACTATTTTCCTCTCTTCTCCACTCTTACCACCTTAGCTTAAACCACCAGAATTACATTTATAAAAATATGAAGTGATGTGGCAAGGAGTCTAGTTCTGGCTCCTAGTGATCACTTCTTTTACTTCTTTTATGAATAGCTGAGCTAGCCTCCTAACAGGTTTTCTGGTTTTCCTCCACCATCCCTTCCTCCCACACCATCTGACTCTGATTGTAATAAAGCAAACTAGAGGGATCTTTTAAAAATGTAAATTAGAGGCCCTCCCTGGTGGCGCAGCGGGTTAAAGCACAGCACAGCACTGAGAAGCTAAAGCCACTTCCGCATGAGTTCGATCCCCGCCTGCCCCGGAGGTGACCACATGGCGCGGCAGACCTCTCCTGACCCGCCTGCTGCTCCCCTCAGCAGTGTACTTCGTCGATCTGCCTGTTCTGCTCCTCTCTCTGTCTCTGGTGAATCCTCTCACCCTCCACATCTCTGGCCTGTACCCCAGTTCCATATGAATAAATAAATAAATCTTAAAAAAACGTAAATTAGATTCTATCATTCATTTTTGAATCTATCCAGTGATTTCCAGTTATACTTAGAATGTATTCCAGACTCCTTACTATAGACATGAAGTCCCTGTAGACTTGTCTCAGGTGAATTCTTCGACTTCATTTCAAACCACCACTCCCACTAGACTCCAGCTACACACATCAACTTTGTGGTCTTTAAAACTGACAATCCCATTATTTCTTTGGTGCCTCTGTACTGTCTGTCTGACTTTTTGCTCTCTCCAGACAGCTCTTTCCCCATCTTAGTATGGCTGCCCATTCCCTGTCATTCAGATCTTTGCCTAACGGCCACCTTCTCAGAGAAGCCACCTGACCACAAATTTTTTTTTTTTTAAGATTTCTTGATTTATTCTTCCAGAACTGGGGTACAGGCCAGAGATGCGGAGGGTGAGAGGATTCAGCGGAGACAGAGTGGGGAGCAGAACAGGCAGATCGACGAAGTACACTGCTGGGGGGAGCAGCGGGCAGGTCAGGAGAGGTCTGTCACGCCATGTGGATCCCCTCCGAGGCAGGCTTAAGCTTCTTAGTGCTGTGCTTTAACCCGCTGCGCCAACAGGGAGGGCCATGACCACAAATTTTAACTTGACTTCACGATGCCATCCTCAACCGCTTCAGCTTATTTTTAATTGAGACATTTTTAATAGAGACATTTTTAATTGTCTCTGTTACATTTGTTTAGATGCATGCATCATAATCTGTTTCTGCTGCCTTTGACAGCAGAAGGGGTAGCCTTCTAGTTTATCTATATAACTTTCCTTCCATCAGTTAGCCACTTTCTGTACATGCAACTCTTGGCCAGGATTTTAACAAAATTAGAATCTCTGATGATACTGCAATAAAGAAACTCATCAATATTCTTGACTTAATAGAAAAGAAAAAAAAATTGCATTGGCTTAGACAAGAAGGCTCAGGTGCTAGAATCTTTAATGTTTAATCTCTTCTTATCAATTTCTCTCCTAAAAAGGAAAATGTGCCGAAGGTTGCAATTAGAGGGAAGTGAAGGACAGGAGTGGAGCAGAGACTTGGAACAGAATGCGCATAGATGGACTGTTCGTTGAATAATAATAATTTGAGGTATTAATTAGTTCTGCTTTTCTATTACTGTATCCTTTAGGACAGTGAGGTATGAGTTTGTATTTACCATAGCAGAGATTTATCAGGGAAGAACTGGAATCAAAGCACTGGTGTATTAGGAAGTGTTCAACAAATGGCTTCCCAGAAAAGAGCCCTGGCTTGTGGCATTTGCTAATTTCTATTGCATAAATCCCCTGAACAGACTGATTTCAAACTATCAATGAAACATCAGTGGAGGTGATGGAAGAGATGCTAAGCATTACCTTTCATGAGCTAGAATGAAGTGGTTTCAGTACAACACTGGATCAAAGATATAGATTTCCAACTTCAATCTTATAAGTTTTATCCAGGTACAAGTCAGAAAATAATGATAATAAATACAAGGAGGCTAATCAGTTTCACATCCGATCCCACTTAATTAAAATTGATTTGAGATAGTATGTCCAACTGTTCAATTTGTGTCGGAAGTGGGACTTTCATTTTTAAAAGCTGGAAAATCTTAGACAAACTAGTGTGGGTTGGTCACCCTAGTTGAAGACATAACAAAAGTGTTTCTTGTGTATTCATATATATATTTTTATATATTTATATATTCAAGTTGCAACTGAAGTTTTTAACTATTGACATGCAAAAATGAAAGTCTCAAACTTTCCAATAGGAAGGGATTCTGGATTCTGTATCACACACTAGGGTGGCCATTGATGCAGTCACTACAATCTTTCCTTAAAGGAGGTTCTCTTGCTCCAGCAACTGGGATTTCTCTTAGTAGACAGCCTCAGTTATCATCCTTTATAAGTTCACTTACCTGGCCACTTCACTTAAAGCCAGGCTCTTGCCTGTGGTTACCCCATCCAGTATTTGATCCATGCAGGAGTATGAGTCTGGCCATTTCTTCCCTGTGCAGAACAACACTAAAGTTTCCTCTGAGTTCTATAGCAGAACTTGTGAGGTAGACTGAACCTGTTGTTAGGCCTGTGCTGCTGCCTGACTTCTTCTTCCACCCACTCCTACTTCTTTCCCTTCACTTAATGCCAAAAACACATTCTAATAAATATCCTGATTTTTAAGTTCTGTCTTGAAATCTGCACCCTGGTCCCAGCTAATGCTCATCTCCTGATTTCCTTTCAGTCTGAGAAAAACTGGAGAACTGTCTAAGGAACTGTCTTCTTTTATTCCATAACATGTTCAGAAAATATGACTCATGCATGGTAGATACACTGTAACTTAATTGGACAAATGATTAGGGAAGAATCAGCTTCATGGGCCCTGTCCAGTTACATAGGCCATGTTCTCAGAAGTGCATCGTATCTGGTTTGATGCTTAGCTATGAAGATTTTAAACATGTTAATGATTTTTAACAAGGGGTCCCATATTTTCATTTTGCACTGCAAAATATATACTAAAAAAACATAGCTAATTTGATCATAGTTCCTTCAAGAACTTGCTTATCCTCATTTCCTAGTTTTCTCCCATACTATGAAATAGCTGCACAAAGGCAGAAATCAGGCCAATGGTATTCTTAGAACAACTCTTAGGGTAGCCCTAGATTCACCTAGATCCACATTCCAAAACTTCATTCCTTGCAATCCTAGCTCACCATATGTTTATACATGTTTGGAGGGGAAAGGGGTCCGTGTCACATAAACACAGAAAGCAGCAATCTAAAACCCCACCTGGAGATTTCCAGTGTACACCAACAAAGTTTCTGTGAAATTTCCTTGCTAAATAAAATACCTGCTTGAGTTTGTTGAATGCCTAAATACACAACTGCATTTGCGCAGGGGAAGTTTTTCAACCCGACCAATCTCTTAACATCCTAAAGCAATTTCCCTTTACCACCCAATTGGGAAATGCTACCCCAGAAAGTTTGGTCAGATGGGGGTGTAGAGATGTAACAGCCTCCCACTAAGTTTGTCCCTGCATCCCTTTTGGAAGAAATAACCAGGAAGTCATTAGTTTTCCATGGTATTAGTAGCTGAAAGGGAGCTTGCACATCTTCAAGTAGAGACAAGAAGAGATTGCTTTAAAGGTCAACTTGCTTTAAAGGAACAGGAAATTGTAGCAACTCAGTTAGGAATTAAGTCTAAGCAAAAATGATAACAGCCAACATTTATAAAACATTTACTGTGTTGCAAGGGCTGCAGTACAGTATTTTACTACAAATCATGGCATATATGCTCAATGTTGGAATATAGAATATGTACTCATGCCAGGTATATAGAGATATTTATAATATTATCTGTCAACTTTACTGAGCTATGGTGCCTATGGTATGACCAATTTTCAGTGTAGATATTGCTGTGAAAGCAATTTTTAGATGAGATTAACATTTAAGTCAGCAAATCACTCCTGAATACCCTGTTAGAATATGCCATCTGTTTCCTGCCAGGATTCTGAGCAATTCAATACTTTTGTTATCATTCACACATGAGGAAACTAAGATCTCTCCAACTGTAACTTTTCCAATGCTGGAATGATTTAAGCCAAGGTCTGTGGCTCCAGTGACAATATTTACAACCTGTACACATCAATTCAGTTACTCTTTTTATCAATTATTCTTTCTGAATCAGCTTCCCATGTGCAAAATAAGGTTAGTAATAATAACCTTATTATTAAGTCCTTACAGAGTTCTATACAACCTGTATAGACGCAACAAATATTACTATTGTAGTTATTTGTAAAAAAAAAAAAAAAGGATAAAGACTGAAATTTCCTATTCAGAGAATCTGATCTGATGAATCTGTGAGGATTAATTGCTAATAAGTGTATTGTAGCAGGTCAGAACCTGGCACAGAGTGACCACTCAACATATGGCATTAAATGTCCTCACATCTATTGTTTTTTTCCCCCTTTGCCATGCCCTTCAGGAGCATGCTTTTGAATTTTGTGTGAATAGAAGCTTTGGTTGAGAAGTACTATGTGTGTGTGTGTTTACATATATATGTATGTGTATAAATATATATATTTACATTGTATATGTTATTTCATGTAAATGTCAAAATAGAAAAAAGAGGTGAGTTATTTTAGTTTTATGGATGAGGAAGTTGAAGGCCAAGGAGTTAAATATCTAAGTCCACTCTTATAACCAGCAATGAAGTAGCAAGAATTCTAACACAAACAAATCTGGTTCCTTATTGTTTAAAGCCAAAGAATACTATTAATAGAGCTAATATTCATTTGGTAGGCACGGATTTGATAGGTCACACTGCAGTATTTCCCTGTTGGTTGGTAAACAACTGCTTTCTCATATTTCTTGAACATAATGTGTCCACTCATTCTCCCTTCTCTCCTAAACAAAAGCTTCAAAGGTCTGTTCTTCCAGGTCTATGTCCATATTTTATGCATTAACAACTTTTAGAGTATAACTGCTATGAACAAACCCAGTAAACCAAACTGAAGGGTCATATCTCAGGGAAGTAAAAAATAAATTTTTAGCAAACTACGTAAAAAAACAAGAAGGAGAATGGCCTGGGCATGTTCATAGTATTGCAGAAGATTCTCATCACTTCTGTGTCTCTGTCCTGTAGCTGATTTCTCTAGAGGAACGAGCCTCAGAAAGTGCTTTAGGGTGAAATATGGACAGGTGGTATTGTATGTCTCCATCTTGTAGAAACTCCAGCACTATTTCTGGCTTGTTCGTCTTCAGCCTTGATCAGACCTCTGAACACAAGTGCCTGTGTTCCTTTTAGAATAACTCGAAACAGTTGTGTACACTGTGTAAAATGGATAAGGGGAGGGTAGCTTCATCTGAACTTTGGGATTTCAAAGTGGTTGGCCTATGTGTCCACGTTTCCCTGAAGGCGAGAGATTATCAGCTGCTGAGAGCCTGAGGGCTGCTCCTAACATCTGTATTTCAGAGCTGATAGCCGGCAGCCCCTCTCACCTGTGCAATCACCTCCATCTCACTGGGTGCCTTTCATCTCTGAAGGAGGGCAGTGGGACCTTTACTAGTTTAATGACTCAGCAGGAGTCTAGAGATTTGTATGGGAAAGTCTGCAGAATAAATAGTTAATTAAGAAACCCAAAGCTCATGGAATAACCCACTGGCCTAGTGGAAGGTGGAGGCCAAGAGATGTCATTGGGAGATTTGATACTGTGGACAATTTTGCTGTTTCCTTCCAGACCCTGGTGCAGTGTATCAGGTTCTGTACCTGCTGAGAGAATCTGCCAAGGCCAGCCCTTGCCCTTTACAAATCTCCTTTCTCTTTCTTTCAAAATGGACTTACCCTGGCTTAATAAAGATATGCTGGAGAGCTTCCTATCTCTGCCAGGCATTATGCTTTAATAATAATATTACTGCTAAACCTTAATCTAAAAGGTAGAAAGGAATTGAAAAAAAAATTCACAAAGAGAAAACAAACTTCTATAATTGAAAGAGATAGGGTTAGGGACAGAAGAAAGTACAAGATACTAAGCTGAAAAGGGTAGAATTTAATCAGGGATTAGGCAGAAGTGGGGGAGGCAATTCCAGAATGACAAGAACCCTTTAATGGAAACTTTGTCAAGGTCTTCTCTCCTCCACTGCCCTTTAAAAACCATTTCTCCTCTGCTCTTAAGTTTTTGTCTAAACCAAAAGGTAAAAGCAAAATAATCCATAGCAAGGTGCTGACTCTATTGGCTTTTTTTTTTAAAGATTTATTTATTTGTGCATATAGAACTGGGGTACAGGCTAGAGGCTCAAGAGCAATGAGAGGCTTCACCAGAGACAGAGTGGGGAACAGAACAGGCAGATCCACGAAGTACACTGCTGAGGGGAGTAGTGGACCGGCCAGGAGAGGTCTGCCTCGCCATGTGGTCACCTCTGGGGCAGGCGGGAATCGAACTCATGCAGAAGTGGCTTTACATTCTCAGTGCTGTGCTTTAACCCGCTGCGCCACCAGGGAGAGCCTCTATTGGCTTTTTAAAGGGAAACAGGCTACATGTTCCTTAGGGAATCCTCTTGTCACCTGAAGAACCAGATTGGCTACATCATTTTTCGGGCCCAGTGTAAAAATCAAAGTGTAAGACTGTACAGTGTCCAAATTATTGAAAATTTCAAAATGACAGGAAAGAGTGAAACCAAATATGAGACCCTTCTGAGCATGTGGCCCCCATGTGACTTTGAAAGTCTGTACTGTTTTAGTTTTCCATGGTGATGTGTCAATGTTTAACATTGTTTGATAGCCTAATTAGATGCTCACTCATTACAAGTCCACACTGAGTTTTGCAAGGACTTGAAGACGTTTAAATTCTAGTAGCCAAGCACACTTTAACTTGCTCCTTTGGTTTTAGTCTTTATGTTGATTTTTTTCAAGCTTTTAATGAAGTAGAGGAATGGGAACAGGATGGGCAGGGGTTAACATGAGGGTTAGTGTGATGAGCGCTTATTATTCACCACACCTTACTTCAAATCTTACTTTTATTTTGTCAGCACTGAGGAAAGCTGATAACATCCAATATAATCTGTTCCAGGGATATCAGAGGGACACATTTTCTCAAAGGATATTGATAAATATATTAGATATGAGAAGAATTTTCGATTTATTCCATAAAAGGTGGGATGGTTGCATGTCCCAGAATTTATTTGCTTACATTTTCTGGCAGAATAAAATAACTTCAGCAGAATAAAACTACTACAGCTGAATAAAACAACAGAATAAAAGCAAGTTTAGATTGCTATAAAAATAACACAGGTAACAAACAATCATGTTAGGATAGACTTTATCAAAGAATTTTCTGGAACATTAGTTACATGAGGTGCTCCATGAAAGGAGGGTTCTGTGAACAAGGCCTCCCTACCATACTTTGTTCCTGGAGGCTCCCATCATTGTTTGTTTTTCCATCATTGTTAAAATAATAAAGACTTTGATTGGTCCTATAGAGAAGAAACCATTTAAATTAGTTTAACCTGAAGTTTTCTAAAGCTCGAGTATATCATGTGTTCCTCATTCTGTGTTACTTTCCATAGCAATGCTGCAGTGGTATAGTAGTCTTTATTTCTTTTCATTCTTTCTGCAGACCACGTGTGATAAACCTTCCAAATGCTCTTAGTGCCATGTGCTCTTTTAACAGTAGTGGTTCTCTCTTCCCAGAGCTCATGATCTTCTGTTATCCAGTCTTATTTTGTACCTTTCTGGTTTTCTTGATTTTTTTTTTTTTGAAGCTTAGTTATCTTTTTTCCACAATAGGAAAAATGCCTTGCAATTTAATTTAAGTCTTTGGTCAGTTTTTGTTTCTCCTATTTCTCAAATATCACTGATTTCAGATTTGATCAATACAATAAATACCAGTGTGTCCTATCTGTGCCTATCATTCCAGTAAACTGAAAATGTTTCAAGTTTTAGGTGTGATCTCTTGACAGACCTATATCGACTTTATTCATCCCTCCCTTCTAATAATAGATATACCTCACCTTTTTTTTTTTCTCCTGCAGCAGAAATCTCAGTACCTGAAAGTGTAGAATCCAGGCTAGTAGTCTCAGTGGGCCACATTTCTGCCCTGTTGTTGGTGTGAAAATCCAAATTCACTTAATTTACTCAAGAAAAAGTGGGGTGTGGCTTAGACATGCTAGGCATTGGGGTACAGTACTAGGGGAACAATATGGGCAGGTCTCTGCGCTTTTTTTTTTTAGATTTATTTATTTATGCATATGGAAGTGGGATATAAGCCAGAGGTGCAGGGGCAGTGAGAGGATTCACCAGAGACAGAGCGGGGAGCAGAACAGTCAGATCGATGAAGTACACTGGCGAGGGGAGCAGCAGGCGGGTCAGGAGAGATCTGCCAGGTCATGTGGGCCACCTTGGGGGCTGGGATCGAGCTCACACTGAAGCGGCTGTGGCTAGATTGCAGTGCTGCGGCCTTACTCACTGAACCACCAGGGAGGGCCCAGGTCTCGGGTTTTGGGAAACAGAACTGAGGATTTTCTTGTAATAGACTTCGGTTATTCTTGTAATAGACTTTTCTCAAAAATGCTGTTTTGAGCCAGTGTTGAGGCCCTGGCTAGCGCTCAATCAGTTCCCCCTCTGGAGTAGCTGATTAAGTCTACAGCCCCAGCAACTCCCCTTATGGAACTCTTAATACTCCTGGCATATTTGCAGTGGTCCCAGTTGCTCCAGGGCCAGGTCCCAGACAACCAGAAACCGCCCCTGTGTTCTGGAGCCTGTGAAATTACTCAGATCAGCGAGCTCACAGAGAGCCTGCCAACACCTAGCCAATCTCAACCTGCTTGCCATTCATAAACCGCCCTGCCCCTGGCTATAACCCCCTGTGTGGCCCTGCCTGGCAGCCTTCTCTTATTTGAGATGGCAAGTAACAAAAAGTCCTGCTTTTCCTCTCTACAAGTGGCGGTGTTCTGTGTCCAGCCATCAAAGAGCTTAAATCTAGTAAACTAAATCTCTGCAAGCAAAATTTTAATCTTTCCTTCACATTGTTATGAAAATTTCAAAGTACTTTAAATAGAAGTACTAATTGGTGGGGGAAAGAAGGTAGGATCAGGCTAAGAGAAGGGAGGAATGATATTTAAAAAATTACCTTGAGTGACTTACTTTCTCCACCGAGGACTTTGTCCCATGTGGTCATTTATTAATTTTATGCTTATTGAGCATTTACTGTAGCCCCACTATAATAATAATAATACTGTAATAATAATAATAATACTGTATGCCAAACAGAAAATGTGTACTTTTCCCTTGTGAAGCCTACTGTTTAATTAGAGAAGATGGTATGCTCTCAAAATAATTAGGAAGAAAAAATCAAGTGTGTAGCAAAGTTTAAAACCATTTTGTTATCCCCCAGATAACAAAATTTTAAAGACCTAGAGAAACTGATTTACAATTTTTAATATAATATCTTTATAATAATTTTTCACTTTCCTAGTTATTTTGCTGAAGAAATGTTTGTGCTAATGTTCTTCCCTCAGTTCATTCTCCCCAGCTCTGAAACCCTCTGCTAGCCCTGCTATGAAAAGCTCAGATGCTTGGAGTGATGTGGTTTTCACACTGAAGCAGGTAACAAGGTTTTCTCAAGGGGTGCATTTTTAAGGAATGTATTGGCAGTTCAGATCAGGTGAAGCTATTTATTTTAAAATTTTGGGGTGTTTCAAAAAGGAAAGTGATTTCAGCCCAAATCCATATGCAGTACCAACTTACCTGGTTAGGAATTGAATGGTTAGCTAATTTATTTTTGATGGGCAGGCTTCTGTGTGTTTTAAATAATGGCTGACTGCCCTCAAAGATGGGCTTCTCCAAAAGGCATTTGCTTTTACTTGAAGGTCTTCAGTGGACTTAGACAGTATCTGGAGGTGAAGCAGGAAGGTGTCATTGGTCAAGCCATTACCCTTCTCTAGGTTCACTCTTAAATCAATCTCCCTACCAATACTTTCTGACTGGACATCTATCCTGTAGTGGCCTCTACAAAGGATGCCTAACAGGTTGACACAGAGAGATGAGGCCCAGACTCTACAGAATACAATACAGAACAGGGAATGGCCACACATGAGACATAAAGTTGTATTCATGTTTTGAAAGAGTCATTTCAATATGAGTGGATCAGAGAAGTTTTTATAGACAGGGTAACATTTGATCAGGGACTTGGAGAATAGGTTTGATTGAACAGCTGGAGAAAGCAAATTACAGCCTACGGACCAAATCTATCCCCCTTCCCACCATTCCCATTTTCAGAAATAAAGTTGTACTGAAATATAGCCATGGCCATTCATTAATGTGGCCATTCAGTAATGTATCATCTATAACTGCTTTCATGCAATAATGGCAGAGCTGTGACCAGACTGGATAGCCCTCAAAGCCTAAATAATTTACTATCTGCATCTTTATAGAACTACAACAGCTCCTAGTTTAAAGTCAGTGACTTTAGTGACTTGCTGTATTAGTCTTGCTATTTAAACTTAATGTAGGCCAAAATACATGACTTCATTTGGTAAACATTCTGGAAAAGGAATGCTTTTGGCCTGGGAGTGTTTGAGTGTTCACAATGGTAATGAACTTGAGGACAAGGGGCGTGGTATATGGACTGTAGTGCCTTAAGTAAGACTCAAGATTGTAGTAATGATCTGTGCTGGAATATCCAGCCTGCAGGCTGACTCTGCAGATTTTGAATTTGCTAGCTCCCACAATCTCAATATCCATTAATTTTAAAGAGTATTATCAGCTTGCATATCTATATAACTTTGGGGTACATTTTCCTACCTCCATATGTGTACATGCTTCATTCACCTTCCACCAAATTTTCCGTGCCAGTGACCTATGACCTTCTTTCTCTATCCCCTGCTTTCTCTTATTACCTCTGGTAACTAGTCTATTTTTAAGACTTTAAAAATTATTTTTGCTGTGCTTTGCCAGGATGTGTACTTCGTTTTTTATAGTCCACAAATAGGTGAAATTATCTCGCACCAGTGTTTTGCTTTCTGACTTACTTTACTTAGAAAAATCACCTCAAGATCCATCCATTTTGTCTCAAAATGTAATATTTCATTACTTTTAATAGCTGAGTCATATTCTTCTGAGTTTATATTCCACAATTTATTCATATAGCCATCTGTCATTGAACATTTAGATTGATTTCATGATATGACTATTTTGGATAATGCTGCTATGGACACAGGGGTGCATAATTCATTTTGTATTAGAGTTTTCAAATTCTTTGAGTGAAATCACCTAAAAGTGATATTGTTGGATTATATGGTAGTCTCATTTTTATATTTTTAAGATATATCAGTGTCATTTTCCAAAGAGGCTGCACCAAGTTGCATTCCCATTGAGTGGATAAGTGTTCTCCTTCCTCCAAATTCTCTTGAACATTTGTGTGTACATTCTTTTGAAAGAGACCATTCTCACAGGAGTGAAATGCTATTTCATTATGGCTTTGATTTGCATTTCCCTTATAGTAAGTGATGCTGAACACCTTTTCATGTGTCTGTAGGCATCAGAATGTCTTCTGTGGAGCAGTGTCTTTTTAGATATTTTGCCTACTTTTTAAATTGGGTTTTACATTGTCTTGTTTAGCTATTAATGTATTTTGGAAATTAGTCCCTTGTAGATGTGTGATGGGCAAATATCTTTTCTCAGTCTGTACATTGCTTTTTTGTACTTGTGATTTTTTTGAGTTACAGAACCTTTTTAATTGTTTAAAATAATCTCTCTTTCTCTCTCTCTCTCTCCCTCTCTCCACCTCCTTCCTTCTCTTTCACCCTGTTTTCCTGGAAATCCTTACTAATTCATTTGATCCTAGAGTAGTACTAACCTCCACCTATCCCACTTCCTCTGGTGCTCCTTGGGAGCATAACCAGGTGGAGCAATTGCTGGTTTATTCCACCACCATGTTTTTGTCCTCAAAACTGGCCAGAGAGACAATGAGATTGAATCCCTTGTTCATCCAGGTCATCAAGACATATTCTTTCAATTATGGAGGCAAGACCTGCCAAGCCTTAGTGACACAAGTGAGAGCCATTAAACATATGGGTGGGGCTATCCCTAAAGCTGGATGGGTACAAACGTGGTTTTGGAATTTTGGGGAATGAGGCTGTGCCCTTTAACCTCAGACAAATTCAGCAGCCAGTATTCACCTTCATGCTGTTAAGATTCGGTGTGTGTGTATGTGTGTGTGTGTGTGTGTGTGTGTAGCCTAATTCACCATAATTCTTTTTTTTCCTCTTTATCCAGCTTCCTCACTAGAGAGATGATGCAAACAAAGACATGTGGGTTTATATTAAAATCTTTGTTGGATGGCATGTCTGTTCTATTTCCTGCTCCCTAGCAACAGCTATATCATTCTTTTATAAATTTTTTCATGGGAATTCTAGCTTTTCTGTGTGGGTCTCTGTCACTGTCTATTGTCTCTCAGTGCCTTTCCCTATGTGCCTGCTTCTCGCTCTCTCTTTCCCTCTCCCTTGTCCTCTTCTTTCCTCTCCAGCCATTCTGTGTCTCTTTCTCTCTGCATGTTTCTTTTCCTCTGGTGTGATTTCTCATATTAGCCACTGTCCATTTCTTTGATTTCTTCTTGGCAACAAGAGTTATAGCACCATTATGATCAAGCAGTCCTACTTTGCTGTTACCTTAAAATAATAATGTTTCATGGTGATAAATGGATATAGTTAACAATGAAAGTAAAATGCTTAGCAGGCAGAGATGTGACTGGGTCAGATTTCTCTGCAAGGCAAAAGCAGAGTGGCCTGGGAATTTCTAAAGAAAAGAATGTTTATGTGGGGATAGCTGATGATGTGTGCCAGGTGGACACATCCACTGCTTTATTCTTAATTTAGCTTCTGTGAATGTCAAGAGTGAGTTCTCAAAGGCAAAGGCAAAGGCTATCCTTAATTTATTTAAGTTTGTCATTGTACTAAGAAAATTAAAAAAAAAAACAACATCTTAAAATCTGACTTTACATTGCTGCTTGTCTTTGATAAAAAATTAAAAGCAAAGCAACCTGGGTTAATGAAGGCCTATAATCCTTTTTGCGCACCAGTGACTGAAATTTCTACACCCAATTAAAGTAAAAGAAGAAAATGACTTATTTTAGTCTTCCTTTCCTTCCCTACCACTAAGAGGAGGGAAGAAAACATCTAATATATCCAAGAAATATTCCAAGCAAATGCTGTTTGCACGCATATGTGCGCACGTCTGCACACTGCACGTGTGCCTTCCCCTGGGTGCAGATGGCTACTTCAGGAGCAGCACATGTGGGATGTATGTGTCTGAAAGTTGGTTTGGTCATGCACATGGAAAGGAGAAAACAGGAGAGTGAGGTAAAAACCACACAAGCCTAAATCTAAAGCAACTGTTTTACCATGAGGAGAGCAGGCGGACCTTGCTTTAAGCACATGCCACTCTTTTTTTGCCGCCCAGACTGATCTTTGAAATAAAATAAAGAAGCGTGGCAAGCTAACTGAAACATAGGTAGAAATAATATATTTGGGTTTCGGAAAGAAAGAAAAAATAACCTGGCATAGCTTGAAAGGCACTCATTTCATAACAACACATGTGCAAAGAATTACAATAATTGCAGCACACACATCGGTAACAGACAGAGTGAACAATGAATATTAAAAACACATTCCTAGAGTTGGCCCCGTGGCTTGGCAGCAGCACACAGTGTGGAGACCTGCTGTGGAGTCAAAGGAAGGCTCTCAGCTTCCAAAACTGTCAGGGCTTGGCAGGAGCTGAGGTGAGGCTCTTTGGTGTGCAAGAAAAGAGGCGGGAGGAGGGTGGCTGAAGACTTCCCTGTCACTGTGACTCCTGTCTCCCAGTGGCGGAACTGCTAGCATGGCTTCAGGAGGGCTTCAAAGAGGAGATCTGTCTTCAGCCCTTTGGGGCTCTAGTTCAGAGCTGAATTCTAGCCAGATTGAGAAGGAGGAGGGACAAGGATAGAAAACAACACTAGAGAACAAACAGACCAAAGGTAATGCTGGGAACACCCAGCTAGTGACTAGGATGAACATTCCAGGCTTCCTCCCTCTCAAGGTTTGCCTACAGCATGATCTAGCATGATGAATTTCACTGCTGTGGAGACATAAACTGGAAAAGTGTTTATCTTCCACAGGCGAAATTCATTGATCTGCCTTTTTCCTGTCAATATTTGCTATGTGATGGCCTTTAAAGTCTACAGGGTGGTGAATTTCCCCAGTTATGTATTCCAAAGTTTCAAAGGTACATTAACCAAACATCCAAGGTACACAATGATCTTTTCATAGTGAATCCCTTCTATTGTCAGCAAAGACAAAGATCCTTCTCTTAAGTACAGCTTTGGTTTTTGACGTTCAGATTCTGCTTCTCATCATTGGCAAGGAATTGATTCCTCTGACTCCTTGTAACTTTGGTGATGAGAGAGACCAGAGGGTGAGGATCTCTAGCCAAAGTTTGAGTCAGACACTGGGAGGTGACACCTGAGGTTTATTCTGTGGACCATGACTACACAGGGAGTCAGTAAGGTAGAGAATTCAAGGTGATCTAAATGTGAATGTGAGAAAAAATAATGACATCTTTAGTTTTGCTAATCTCTAGAATTTAGCATTCCTGTTCTTACAAATGTAAGAAGCAAACTGCAGTAGCATTAGCAATTTTACAAGTAGGTTACCAGTAGAATTCAAAGATGTTTTCATGTTATTTCAGCCATCTTCAATTATTATTTATACTTATCACTACCTGGAATCATGATAGTTGTTATACCTACTACCATCTTGCTGTTTTATGCATTAATGAAGAAGCACATAGCATAACAAAATACTCTGAAAACTATATTTCATTATAATGACTTTCCTTCAGCACAATTGCTTTCCCTTGGCATAAAAAATGAACCTTATAGCTTGCCCAATATCAATTTTTGTTGTTGTTTTTCCCTGACCAGGAATGAGCTTCCTGGGAACAGAACCAGAAAATACTGTATTTTATTACTTTTATAGAGATTATTCTGCGAAGGGGTCTACAGATCAATTGACCACACTGTTGGAGGGCTTTATGGAACATACATTTTCCCACTCAAAAGAAAGTCTCAGTTTCTAAAGCAGCCACCAGGAGCTGGGGCCTCCACACAGAAAACCCCATAGTGGACCAGCCCAATGCATGTTTGTACATATCAGGTAGAGAAGTGAGGACAAACATATGTCTCCACATGTAATGCTGAGTATATAACAAGAATTTCTTACTTGTCTATTCTTTAGGTATGCTTAACAAGTGTTTTCTTCAGTGATTTGTAGCAGAGCTCTAAAAAAAGAAACCACTCAAACCACTTTTCCAGTTTCTCCAGATGCTGGCCATGAGTGTTTGCTACTGAATCACAGTTGACAGAGTAGAGTAGGGCTAATAATGGACTAATTGCACTTGCCAATTTCTGTACCAAAGATGGCAGGACAGTGAATAAACATAGGAGTCGTGGTGAGAAAATTGTTATGTGTCCCTGAGACAGAGATTGGAACATCTGCAAACTCTCAGGAATAGGCATCATTTCTCCGGTCCCAGCTTCCACACCACCAATATCTCAGATGCCTTGATTACCACTCCTTGCATGCCATAACTTAATGTCCTAAATGAGATGGGGGGTTGGGGGAATGTGGTGTGCAGGGGAAATGAGCGATGTAGCCATTGGTGTGGAATGAGAAAAGGGAGAGACATGCAGGGGACTGCTCCCAGCCTTTGCTGTAGGTGGCTTTAGTTCCTTTGGGTAGGCAGAGGCTTCAGAAACAAAGGCAGCTGTCTTCTAGACTTTGTGGTGGATTATCACACTTAGATGGCATATTATAAATTTTGGGCTTATCTCTCTCTCCCTGACTTCTAAGACTTATCCCTCAAGATTGCTTGTTTTTCCATGCCAGGAGGTACCTTGAACTCATCCTTCTGGCAGCTCAGCTCGGAGCCTTGCCTGATTGGCTGGATTTGCATCCAAGGGAATGGGTAATTTCAGCATTTCACTGAAAAGTAATGATTTACTTGATTTATTAAACTCTGGCACCCTGCTTGACTCTTGTACCAATAGATATGCTAGCACTAGAAGGGATGTTGGGAGAAATAATTCTACTCACCATTACCTATAATTTAAACCTCAGTATCTGGTTTATAAAGACAAAAATACTGTACCGAAAGAAAATATGTAAACTATTAGAAATATTTGTGGATACTTAAAAAAAAAAATTATAGAGCGGTCTCTCCCTGGTGGTGCAACAGGTTAAAGCTAGCACTATAAACCTAGCAGAAGCTGCTTCGACACATGTTCTAGCCCAGGCCAGGGAGGCGACCCACATGGTGCAGCAGACCTCTCCTCTCTCACCCACTGCTTCCCTCAGCAGTGCACTTCTTCAATCTGCCTGTTCTGTTCCCCCTCTGGTGAATCCTCTCAACACCCCTGCACCTCCGTATGCATAAATAAATAAACCTTTAAAAATATTATAGAGAAATAGTGTTTTATTAGTATTCCGTATATAGTCATTTAAGAAAGTTGGGAGATGACAGAAAGGGAGGAAGGAGGCAAAGAATCAGGAAAAAGGCAGGAAAGAAAATTTGTTAGTATCTATACTTATTATATACCATATCCTCTATTCGTTGTTAAACCACATGAACGTATCTCGTTTAATCCTTTCAATGAGATATTAATCTCATCCTTTCTATGAGATGTTAGCCTAATTTCTTCAGGTGGGGCAAGTTTAAGAAATGAAATAACTTGACTACATAGTTATAAAGGGGTATTAAAGTCAGCCTCAAACTCACTTTTCCATTATTTCAAGTGGTTAGGATTACAACAACAACAAAAAAATCTGTGACTGAATTCTTTAAACCCAAGAAGTTGTTATAGCAGTGAAAGGATCATATTTCAAGTTAGGAACATAAATGGCAAAGTCATAGCAAGTTACCCATTGTTAAAAGCAACTTTATAATATCTGACAAAATTGTTTCTTATATGCAGTCAATGGGTTGTCAGCCTAGTCTAAATATTTAAGTAAATATAAAAATAGGCCACCTGAAACTTAAGAGTTCCATATCTATTTGCCAACACAGTGATTCCCTATGTCAGAGGGTGAAACTGTCATCACCATTTCCTGTTTATAGGTAACATTAAAACTTGCCTGGTGCACACTAGAGCAAATTTCTTTACATTCTAAGTGTGCTTCTGTGCCAATCACCTTCCTAACTTACTGTATCTGCAGAGTACCCAGGGTTGGAGTAAAGGCCATAGCTACCAACATTTAAGAATATAGTCACAAAATTAAATCTCATGCCAGGATCAGTGAAATGCCTCCTCCCATTTCAAGTAAAGTCATGATGAGAAGAATGAATGTATTTCAGCCCTCCTTAAAATAATTTCTCTTCATCAAATCACAGTAAGATATTGTAGTTTACAAGCTACAGACATTAAACACTCCTTGGGGCTGATCTCCAAGGCCTCGTCCAACCTTAACTTTCTATGACTCCAGGAAGTTCACAATTGCTAAGCTAGAAAAGCTTCCAAGGGGGTCTTTAGGAGGTCTCAGAGCTGTCAGAAATTAAAGGGTCCTTGACTTGAGTTTGGTTACATGAGACTACCCCAGAGCTTACATGCTGCAGGAGTTATTCAGTCAATATGAATAACTGGGACAAGTTATAGGATTTCAAAGACTAAGCAAATAACCTACGATCAGAAAATTCAATTTGTTCGTGAGGTGGAGAAAGGCATCCTGCCATTAAGCAGTCAGATGGAAAACATGCAAACCACAGTTTGTGGAAGAGAAAAGAACATTAAAAGCTCTTGCTCAGAAGCACAGGCAAGTGCAGGAAACATACTCAGCAAAGTCAACGTGTCTATTGTAAATGTGGGAAGCAGGAGCCACAACACTGATTGAAATTCCAAACTATGAAATAACCAGATACATTACTCACAGGCCAAAACCCCCACAGGGGAGCATTGGAGAGTCTATGAGAGTTACTTATGGAGAGATGGCTTCAGAGAAGACTTTCGTCAAGTAAAAATACTTTCTCTGTCTGAAACAGCCAGGTGGCAAGTGTGACAGACAAAGATGACAGAAGGTGCAATTCAATGGGGTGACCACTCTGTATTGGACAAAAAAGATAAGAACTCCTCTGAGAAGAGGAGAAAAAGCTCACATTAGTTATTGTTGCTAAGAAACTGCTGTAAATGGGGTGGTAGCAAAACTATATTTGCATTAAGAGTCTCTTTTTTTATTCATACAAAGCTGGGGTACAAGCCAGAAGTGCAGGGGTGGTGAGAAGCTTCACCAGAGAGAGACTGGGGAGCAGAACAGGTAGATCAAAGAAGTACACTGCTGAGGGGTGCAATGGGCGTGTCAGGAGAGGTCTGCTGCGCCATGTGGTCACCTCCAGGGCAGAGGATTGAACTCGCACTGAAGTGGCTGCGACCAGCCTGCAGTGCTGCGTCCTAACCCGTTGCGCCACCAAGGCGGGCCTGCATTAAGAGTGTCTTAATGCAAGACTGATCCCAATGTAAGATTGGTCCCAAGATTGATATTACCTAGTGCAAAATCTGATGACTGCTTCTTATTGATTTTATTGTATTTTTCCGATGTGCTCTTTTTTCCACAAAAAAGGAAGAACTGTGTAAAATGAGACCCTGTAGGGCTGAAGGTTTGGTGTCTTGTAATATTGGGCTAGTGGCAGCTGGGCCACTGCTAGCTTTGTGCACATTTGATAAGGGACTTTTGGTTTTCCAGAATAGCCAGGTAAACTGAATGGGAACTGGATTTCAGTCCTGCTCTGTGCTCACTCTCAGCTGGATACCCCAGGTGCGACCTTCTCTCAGTCACTGGAAATTATGTGCCTATAGATATTAGATTCTCTTATACCCCAGTGGGTGTGACAGGTGTGTTGGTGTCTGGTCATGTCCTCTCTGTCACTTATAGCTTCAGTGGTCTATTTTCTGTGTCCTCTAAGGATTCTTTCCTCAAATTTCTGTTTCTTTTTCTTTAAGGGGTTTTTCTAGCTTCTGAAGCATGCTGGACAAGACAGAGACTATGGCCCAGGAGCAGTCACCAGTGAAAGTGGGTGAAGTGGAGTTCATGGCTATATCCCTCACCTCCTTATCCCAAGGTGAGTCAAGCTGAAGTGTGTCTGCACAGTGTCGTGTGAGGTCTCAGCAGGATGAGACCCCACCACCTACATACAATATCCATCCACTCTTTGTTGACTCTCTCCCCTTCTTTGTTTCATTTCTTCATGCCCTGTCCTATCCATGCTTCCTAGAATCATCTGCTAAATCCTGAAACCTAAATCCTTTTATCCCAATCTGCTTTGGGGGACGTTCAAAGGAAGACATTGGGGTTCCTCACTATAATTCTAACTCTTGACTTGTTGAACCTACCAGTTTTATAGCTTTAAATCTAATTTGATCAGTATGTGATATTGTGAATTTTTTTTTCATAAATCTGATAACACCCAAAAAGGAATAAACCACACCATAAAGAAAGAAGCAAAATGGTCATCTAGAGAATAACATGAGAAAAGATTTCCACAACTATCATGAAGACAAGGTCTTTATAGGAAACGCAAAGTCCTGGTGGTCAGAAGGCTCAGAGACGAGGGTGAGAAGACTAAATATTCTTATTAAGATCTAATCAATAGAGCACAGGTTTCAGACTTAATGTGTCTATCTTAGTTGTGAGCTTAAGAGACTGAATGAGTGATGAGACAGGAGCACAATTCTTTGACGCTTACTTCCAAAACTTGCTGGAAGCAGTCAGAAAGAGATGTAAATGGGTATAGGGGAAGATGCTGTATAAGGCGGTGCTGCTCAGCCATCCACCAAGTTTTAAATTTTGCCCCAAAATCTGGGAATTCAATTCAAATATTGAAGGAGCTCTTACTCTATTGTTAGATATGGAGCACAGTGCTAGATACTGCTTCATGGGGCTCCAAGAGAGTTTGTACTCAAGCTCTGTAAGGAACTTGCATTCTATTGAGGACATATGACAAGCCAGGGCATTTAGCATCTTTCTGTTATGTGGCCTGAAAATGGTGTAATCATAGATGAGGAATGCTTGAATTGTAACACAAAGTCGCATGAAAAAGCGGAGAAGGCAAAACCCACAGTGGGCTGAGGGACACAAGAAAGCCTTATTGCCTGCTGAGTGTTCCAAAGAAAATTAAACCCAAGTAAAATGGACTAGTGTTGAATTATCCTTTGCTCATCAGTTGAGATCCAGGCTCACATTTGAAAATATGTCTTTCCTCTGTCACTCTTTGGTATCTGATGGTTATGTATTCAGCTTCAACCTTTTAATGTTTTTAAGTGGTTTGCTGTTAAAACACTACATTGGAGTCTTTTCTTGTTTTGGTATCAATGAAAGGATATTATTATTTCACTGCAGGTGAGGGGCCGTTGTTAGTTTATTCTTCTGTGTAGCTCAGAAATATACATAAAACACAAGGATACATCTGAAGATGGAAAACAAAAAGATGTAAAAATATTCCCTATTTGGGAAAGTTATGCCTCCCAAAGGGAAAATATGAGGCTGCCAAGTAGATTTGTGTCTTAACTTGCGATGCTTTTTCTGGTTACCAGCTTGTAGCCACCTAACCCCTTCACATCCCTCTCTAGGTATCACAGTGGTACACTCAGTGGGTGTTCTGTGTGTGGCAGGGGACTGCAAAGGTTTCTGTGGGGCACCTTTATTAGGGATGTCCTCTGATGGGCAGGGGCACCCCACTGCCTAGTGGGGTCAGAACCTGCCAAGATTACCTTTTAATTAATCGGTGAACTGCATGAAATTGCCATTTCTATAGTCAAAAATGGTAGAATAGCAAGCATTTTATCGTTTAGACTAATAATTTTGTAGGAAAACTAGTCCACCAACTAAGGAAATAAAAATAGATAAATTTCAAGGTTTTTCTTTTCTTGTCTGATCTCCATTCTGGCATTGAATTCTGTACTCATACCAGGGATGTGCTGCATGAGAATTCTTGGTAAGTTTAATGATGTCACCACAGGCAGAGGAGATTTGAATATTTCAGTTCATGAACAGGGATGGGCAAGAAATGTCAGAGAACATGCCTGTTCTTAGAACAATCTCATAATGATCGTGTCTCTCTGGACCCCTCCCGATGGTGCTGCCAGAAAGCTGATCCAAGTTCCTGCCCTTCTGGGATCAGCCAACTTCTCTGGCTCCTGCTTTCCTGTTTCCAGACAGTGAAAAATCTCTTTTATTTTTGTCTCTTACCAGGCTTTTCCAAAGCTACCCTACTTCTACATACATACTCCCTTCTCTTCCTTTAACCTTTCCAGTGAATTTACTATATTCTAAACATTTAGGTTTTTGGAAAGGCAAAATTGGAATGACATTGTGTACTCTTTGCTTTCTGATTATTAAAACCAACTTAGCCTGGGGCAAGATATAGCACCACCTCCCTAAATGGCACAGGAGTAGTGAGAAGAAAATATGGAGGAAAAAGATAATTAGTATCACAAAATATTTAGCCTCAAGGAGAAATTATCATGGAGTAGTAGGGGTTAGAAATGTATAAGAACTTCATCTCCTTAATAATTTTGCCCTGGTCAGACTTTTAATCTCTTGATTAGAGGGTTTGAAGACTAACAGAAGAGCCTGGAATCATTTGCCTGCCGGCCCTGGCCCTCTTCAACAGGGGAAGTGAATTATCATAGACAAAACCTTGTGAATAACAAAAGGCTGCTGTACACTTGTGAAGTAGATGGATTTGGGTTGGTTCCTACCTTGTCCGAACTGGTTTATGACAAATAGTCCTAATAAAAGCACAGGAATCACTTCGAGACACTCAGAATCAGAGCAGTATAGGCTACAGGAACTTCTTTGAACCCTGAGGTATTGCTGCCTCTTTGCATTTCTTTTGACTTTTAGAGCCATTCAAAATTTTGTTTCACCACTGCTTCAGGCTGTCACCCACTCATGTGGGTAGCACTGGTCTGTGTATTTTTCATGTATTTTTCACTTAATTTTCTGTTTGCTTAGTTACACAGGGGATTGATTCAGCTAAGTTAAAAGCCACTTTTAGAAGTCTTACCTTTTCCATGCACCACTGACAGCAAATATTTCAGGCTTGAGTCAGAGTCACTGTTTTTGTGGAGGACATCATAATACAGGCTTGCCTTCACTGGTGATCTCTTGTGTAGGAGATCTTGCCAAAGAAGTATCCAAAGGCATGAACTGGGGAGCATGTGATGCATTTAGCAGTGAAATTTCAGCCAGAGAGTCTGTGCAGAGGTTGCACTTGGAACGATTTAGAGAAAAGCCTGGCTGATGTACTGACTGCTCTGGAGCTTTATGCTAAACAGTGTTTTCTGACAGTAGCTTTGAAAACAGACAGAAGAACACACAAGAGGCATATATGCAGTGGGAAAACCTTTGTGCCAGATAAGAAGTGATATATAATAAAAATTTACTGAAAGTATACTGTGGAGTTAAGAAACAATAAAACATTTATGGGTAAATCTTCACTTGGGGTTGTGAGTCTAAATGCCAAGAAAACATATCACAAACTACTGCTCACTGAGTAAGAACATATTTTTTTCGTAGTTCTTTGGTATATAAGAGGAGGGGAAGAAGTGCTTAGCTCATTGTGAAGATAGTCTTAAGAGGGAAAGAAAGGGGGCAGGTCTAGGCTTGTCAGTGGGGCTGAATTGTGAGCAGATGAAAAATCTCAAGCAACAGTTACAATGATGAAATGCTTCTAAATGGCCTCAGAAGGACTTGGAATGTGGCCCTGTGTGTACTATCTGACCATCTAATCTGTGTGTGTGAAAGAAGAATTCTACATGAATTCTTCCTCCACGCTGCAAAAAACAGGAGAGGTTGAAAGACAGCAGTGAATAGCACCTCTGCCTCATGAGTACAGAACTAAGAAGTGTTGAAAATCAGAGGAAAATTTTTTTTGTCACCAATTCAATACCATAATTATGCAATTATCAACCTTGAGGTTATAGATTTAGCAAGTTTTTCCACTTACAGAAAAAGATACCTTTGGGGGATTCGACTTATTATTTTTTAATACAAGAGTTCTTAAGAAAATAATTTTTATGATCCAAGGAATTCTTGGGTTAATTTGACATTAGTGACTTGAACTCACATGCTCTCCAAAGATTGTGTGGCCATCTCTGCCAGTTGTTTTCCCAGGCTGCCTTGGGGAGGACAGAATTCTAACCCAGCTTCACAACAGAAGCATTCAAAGGACTTGTTTTGAACTTGGGAAGGGATAATGAGCTAGAAGGTCTATGGCCCAAAGCAGCATTCTCCATTCTAGCTCTTGTCCCCTCATCGTAGAGTTTGGATAAAGTCTGAATGACATGGAAATGACATGGGGAAGATAGCCTTAGATATTGACAAGAAATTAAGGGAATAAAGTTCTTATTATAGAAAGACCCTATAACCCTATGAAGAAAGAAAATGCATAACGGTTAAAGGGATATTTTTACAAGGGATTAAAAAACTCACTAATTTTGCGTGAGTTTATTACTGTTTGCGCAAAAATGATGACTAGGGAAATGAGTAAAAACTCTAGTTGGACTGAAAGTGTCTAGAAAATGGCCACTGATGGGTTCATCTATCCCTCAACTTCACGTCTAGTTCCCTCCTCACACCCACTCCCAGACCTGATACCTTTGATGACAGTGAGGCCGTGGAATGGGAAGAATCAGAATTTTGTTAGGTGGGATGTAATAACAATAACAGTACGTACTCCATCACCAAGTGGTTGGATTACATTTCTCAGGACAAGTTGTTTAACCTTGTCAGAACTTTATGATCTTATCAGTGAAAGGGATACTCATACTTCCCTTAAGCCAAAAGTTGCTGTGGGAGTCAGTTATGAGGATGCAAGAAGGAACTTTTACAAACTGAATAGTATTGTGTACAAGTATGAGTTCTACAAAATCTGTACTCTACATTTGGCATTCTGTAGAACATGACTTCCCTGTATAGAGGATCTAATGAACCATAAAACGTAAAGAGAAAGTAATGACACTTTAAAAGCTGCTTTTTGAGGGACTTTCTAATGAGCATAGATGCCATTTAATATATTTTTTTTGATTTCTTATATATTTTTTTTAAGATTTATTTATTCATACAGAACTGGGGTACAGGCCAGAGATGTGGAGGGTGAGAGGATTCACTGGAGACAGACTGGGGAGCAGAACAGGCAGATTGACAAAGCACACTGCTGAGGGGAGCAGCGGGCAGGTCAGGAGAGGTGTGCCACACCATGTGGTCACCTCCGGGGCAGGCAGGAATCAAACTCATGCGGAAGTGGCTTTAGCTTCTCAGTGCTGTGCTTTAACCCGCTGCACCACCAGGGAGGGCCCCATTTAACATTTTTAAGAAGGCATGATGCTGCCTCTGTTTTGCCATTTTTTCCTTACAAGAGTTTCCAGAACTTGTTCTTTTTTAAGGTGCTATTTTTTTTAAAAAATATTGAGATATAATTGATATATGACATTATTTTAGTTTTAGGTGTACAACATAATGATAGAAGACATGTATATAGCAAAAGAATCACATTAGTTCTAGTTAACAGTCATCATCACATTTCTTTCTTGTGATGAGAATTTTTAGATCTACTCTTAAAACAACTTTCAAGTACAGATTACAATACGGTATTATTAACTACAAATACTCTTTTTTAGGTATCACATGATGCCCATTTCCCAGAAAGGAGAATGAGATTTCACTTAGCCATGCCTCTTAAGCTACCCAACAACTGATATTTTATAATAATTGCTGTAGCAAATGTATATTAGGACCATGCAGGAGAGAGTATTTGTATTCTATTGAGAACTAGCAAATTTTCATAATCCCAAGCCCTGCGTTTTTTAGATTTCAGACTCTGTAGATCCATTTTATTAAAAAATAAAGGCAGAAGAAAAAAAAAAAGCCATATACCCTGTAAAAATTTTTTTTTCTTGTGCAGAACTAATCCAAAGGCAATGAAATTTGTTTCGATTTTTATTCTGCCCTGGCATTGAAGATCTGTGCCTTTTTCTTTGTGCCAAAGTTGGGGTAGTATTCTGTGGTCCTAGGGGATGTGAAAGAAAATATATTTCATTTTATATTCACACAAATCGCTTCTGCAACTTTTATTAGCTTGTGAGCTCCCTAGGCAGGAAGAAATTTTGAATGAACTCAGCTTTTAGTAACCAAGAGTGGAAACATGAAAAGAGTTATTTAGCTTCTCTGGTTACAGAGATAAATACAAAGGGTAACTGGCATTAAGTCCATAGTAATAGGTGCTCTAAGTACTGACTGTGATTTGAATCTCTCGATAACTGATTTTGGGGAAGCTGGAATATTTATCAAGCCATTAGGAGAAGCTGTTTCTTACTGATAAGATGTCTACAACTGATAAGGTCCACCTGAAGATTTGGATGAGGCTGGCTGAATGTTTAGCCATTTGCAGTGAACGCAGAAATTTTCTCCTTAAAAACAATATGAGATATTCATCAGCAGAATCACCAACCTGTCTCCTGGGGCCAATGTAGGAATCTTCATGAAACTGTTGGTGAATGCTGTGGCATATCAAGTGAATGAACACTGTACTCAGAATTGGCCAGTAAGTAACAATCTCACTAATTGGGGGACTAAGTAGAGAGTGGGATAAACGAGACAGGAGAGTTACTAACCTGGGAATCTAATTTTTCAGAAAAATCGCATCCTGAACACTCGGGTGTCCGCTATGTGACTACTGTAGGCTTAAAAAAAAAAATGAAATCAGGGCCCTCCCTGGTGGCGCAGCGGGTTAAAGCACAGCATTGAGAAGCTAAAGCCACTTCCGCATGAGCTCGATCCCCGCCCTGGACCCCGCCTGCCCGGGAGGAGATCCACATGGCACTGCAGACCTTTCCTGACCCGCCCGCTGCTCCCCTCAGCAGTGTGCTTCGTCGATCTGCCTGTTCTGCTCCCCACTCTGTCTGGTGAATCCTCTCACTGCCCCTGTACCTCTGGCCTGTACCCCAGCTCTGTATGCAAATAAATCTTAAAAAAAAAAATGAAATCATACATGTTATATAACTCAGCACCTTATTTTGGCTTATTACTAGCAGGAGAACTTGCAGTGCAGAAATATTAAAGTTAAAAACAGAGCAGTGAAGCAGTGGCCTGCAATTTATTTTCCGTCTCTGTAAAGTTTTGCAACCACAAGCAACTTAATGCCAGTTTTAACATTTTGGCTTCTCGAAAAATACAAACTTATATTCACATACTTAAAATCTACAACTTCAATTGACTTTTAAAATGCATATCCTAGATTGTTTCTATTTTTAAGGGAAAATCTAGGGTGAGAGGCTGATATGTTGACCATCATGGATGGTGGAGTAGTCTCTCCACAAAGTTGTGGGCCAGATCTCTTCATGTCTTCAGTGGAACATCCTTCCTCTCTTCTCCTTGAATGACTGGATTTGCTACTAAGTCAACAACACAAAATTTCTCTTTCTAGGTTCAAACTATCTGCTGTGAGCATTTGCCTAAAGCTTGCTTATGAGATTTACTATTTATAGAGGATTGCCTGGAAGATAATTACTTTATCCCATGTGATGTCCTCAATTTTTATCTCTGGGTCAATCCAGATCATTTTTAAAAGATCATTTATGAAAAATCATTTTTAGAATTGTCAATTAGTGTTATATTTCTACTTGCTCTGAAGAATTCTATACCAAATACCCTATATAATTTGCTGTTGTCAGGTTAGCTATGGTGGAAGACACTGGTCATTTCCCACTCCCTCTTCTGTCCCACCCAGACCCCTACTCTAGGTGAAGATGGATTCCGTCTTCCCAGTTGGGCCAAGTGTGTGCTTGTGAGCCTGCAGGACCTATGTGCGCATGTGCATATCATGTGCATGTGTCCAGAGCATCTGATGTGTTTTCCTTTCATCAGCACTGTGGCTCTTCTGACTTCCTTTCAGCCTTTAATCAAGGACAGTTACAGCTACCCTTTGGGCCTGCTGGCAACTGCCTGGCAGATACTCACTGGCATTTCTTCCATTGTGGTTCATCTTGCTGGATTCAGCCAGCCTGGGGTTGAATTCTGTTCCACTAACAATGACTTAAGTGATTATTACGATATAAGGAATAATATTGAAAATAATCCAGTTCTCAGTTGCCACTCCTGGAGCCTGAGCCTTTCTTATCCTCTTGTGAATGTTACCCAAGCACCTCTCATGCCTTCCAAATATTGGAGGGATCCATAATAAAACCACTCCAAATTCAAACCCCATTTCTTGCTATTCTGCCATTGTCCTGGTAGCCTGTGAACAAAAGACCACAGAATGGGATGAGGAGACTTTTCCCTACAGGACAGCTTGAAGTCTTCCTTGGAGGCCCCACTACCAGGCTTCACAGTGTGTTTGTGCCTGGGAGAACACCAGCTCCAGAAGACTTGGGTCTTGCTTCAGAAGCAGCAGGAACCAAAGAGAAAAATCACTCTTCTTTTCCAATGTGCTTTTTTCTACCCAGTTCAGTGTTTTCCAGAAGAGCAATTTCAGACATTATATTCTCAGTTTGGGGCTTGCCTGAGAGCCCATCTCTTACGTTGGTGGTAAACAGATAAAATATTAAGCACCATTGTGTTCAAGTCATTAGCAGTGAAAGCACAGGTAATGAATTCAGCCCTAGGCTATTGGAGGCCTGTTGTTTTTATTTCCCACCCACAGGACACAGTTTTCAGTAATGAATTCTCCCTGGGCAAGATGAGGGACACAAGGTTTGGAACTCCTCCTTTCTGCCAGAAACTCTGGCCCTGGGGGCTCTACACCCCCTAGCAGGAGGACAGAGAAAGAAAGACAATCATATAGCTGTCTAGCCTGACTGACTGGCTGGCAGAAAAAACTCTATTTCTTGAGTTAAATTACTGGTTTGAAACAGTTTGTTGGAGATAAAATTTATAAAAAATAGATTAAAAGTTAAATGGTACACACTTTCTCCTTTCCATAATTATTTAGAATTCCTCATTGACCAATGTTTCCTATAATTTTTATGCTATTCCTATGAGTTTGGTGAGTTTAGCCCTTTTATTTCTGAGCTTTTGATAGATAAATCATCTTAAAAGAAGTTATGTAGGTTTCCAGAAGTCTCCTAATAAGTGAGTGGAGATGGATTATGGAGGTGGTCTAGGCTGCCTGTATTGAAATTTCCAACTTCTTGGAAGCTTTAACCTTAATGGTTCCTGAAAGAAAGATTAAGTGGGGTTAACAATTCCCTTTGCATGAGGGTACCCAAGATATTTTTAGCAAAAGGGAGAGGCATATTTCCAATTTATATACGATATCAGCTAGATGGATAAATTATGTTGTCTGAAGTAAGTTGCTAAGTTGCAAGATGTTGATATGCAGTAAATTTCATAAAGTGTCAAAGAAACTTTGTGTCATGTACATTTCAGATCATGAATGTGTGTGTGGGGGGGTTATAATAACAGAGCTTTGCTGATTGCCCTTTGGAATATAAAAATCATGCAGATTAAATACAAGGTATTATTTGAAACTTGCTTCTCTACATTAGACTCATGAAGTCAGCTACTAGTTATTTCCTGCCTGGCCTTTACAATGGCTGCATTGGTCTTTTGGTTCAATGCTCTGAATTATAGTGAGGGATTGTATACACATTGTAGAGACTGTGTTTAAGAAATTATCTTCAGCTGAGACATTGGCAGGGTGGGCTAGGAACAGAGGGAGAATAGAAAAAGGGGGGAAGGGAGGAGAGGGGCAGGGCGGAGTTTGGTGGAGGACTGTCCCGATCTGAGTGGTGGGGAAGCTATGGGGACTGCACCTGAGAGCGGAATCTTATATTGTGAAAAGTTAAACAGAGATATTTTTAAAGGTTAAGATATTCAAAAAAGAAATATCTTTAAACATGAAACATGAAGCACTTCGTCATTTGATCTTTAAATCCAGAAGAATGCTGCAAAAAAAAAAAAAAAACAGAATAAAGGGTAAGAATGGGTGAGAAAAAAAAATTCTACTTTAGAGTAATGTAGTACTAAGTTCGTTTGAAGATAAGTACATATGGCTAAAGCTGAGCTGAGGTTAACCGGTGTGGCAGAACTGTTTAACAAGTCAGTGAATGAATTTGTCTTCAGTAATGATCAGATATCAGGACTATTTCTGTTGTAAAAGAAAGTGTAATCCAAACTGATTAAAATCAAGAAAGAATTTATTTGCTGATTAAATATTCCAGGAAAATCTGATTGCAAGCAGTTTTTCTTAGCAAGTCTACCAGACCCAGTCTCTCTACTTTTGGACTTGGCTCTGTTCTATGTTCCATACTGGATTCTGTGAGCTTCATGGTATTTCTAGGTGGTGATAGTAAGTTTTTATATTCATACATGTGGTCAACTTAAGGTCCAGAAATAAGTTTCACAAGTGATGTCTTTCTTGGAACCAATCACTGTGGCTGACACAACCTTAAGTTCTTATGGGCTAAACTTTGGGTCCCAGGATATCCACAGAGTTGGGGATGGAGTAAGTTCTGCATTACTATGGGTGAAAGAGCTGGGGAGTAGATAGTCAAACAGAAAGGGAACTAGTGAGAAAAGACAGTGAGTGAGTCTCAGAGGGTCAAAATCCAGAGGCATTACTCAGTGCCATACTATTATACATTGATGGTAATAATAAAAGAAAAAAAATACATTAATACAAAACTTCAAAATAATATTAAAAATGAAGCAAATAACTCCAGTGAATTTTAATCTGCTGTGTTAGAGCCATCCGTGTATCTTTTTGTATCCTCTGTGCTTTGGAGTAGGTATATTAACTACGGAAGACCTGTAAGTATTTTTAGTAGTTGGTGTAGAGAGCTATTACTCTGAAATGATAGTGGTGAGTTTCTTCATTCGCTCTTACTTTTCCTGTCTGGAGGAGGGACATTTGTAGTTAGGAAAATAGCAGGAGTTGAGTTAGGAAAGCCTTCAGATAGTACTTAGGTTGAAGATATTCACTCTCCCCACTTCAGCTTTTAAGGTGACTTGAACAAATGAACCAACAATCCCTTGGTTCCTCTCTCACCCAGATGTGTGTAAAGGTAATGGAAAAGTAGGGAATGCAGTCAGTGAACTCTGAGCAGTGAGCTAGAAGTTGGCACTTGCAAACCAAGGGAGAAGCAACTTTTGAAACTTATTTTATCAGCTTTTTGACTAGTATGTATCTCTCAGAAAATTTTCCAGTCATCTCACATTTGCATCTATGCTTTCCTCTGCTTTGAATACATTTCCAGGGACCCTCTCTGGTAGTGTAGCAGGATGGAGCGGTTGCACTGTGAAGCTAAGCCAAGCTGTGGCCACTTCTGCGAGTTCAGTCCCCACCCCCACCCCAGAGGCCATCCACATGGTGTAGGCAGACATCTCCACACCCTCCAGATCTGCCTGCTGCTTCCCTCAGCAGCATACTTTGTAGATCTGACTGTTCTGCTCCCCACTTTGTTTTGGTGAATCCTCTTCCTGCCTCTGGCTGTACCCCATTTCTGTATGCATGAATAAATCAATCTTTAAAAGAATACATTTCCTTCACCACTTTCCATGTTTGATGAATCCTGCAGAGCTAGACCCTTTAGAGACAGCTTCTGCATCCCCTCACTCTGCTCCATTTCCTTAACATGTCATTTATTTCATTTATTTCTTTTATTGTATTTTGCACAATTTGAAATTCATGTTTATTTGTTTGTATCTTCTCACTAGCAGTATACTTCTTGAAGGCAATGGTCTTGTCATATTACTCATTTCTGGATCCCAAGCATCTAGTACTGTGCCTGATGTACAGATGATCAATGAATATTTGTTGAATAAATGTTTGGGCCACAGAAAGAACTAAATATATTAAAGGTGAAACACTCTACCAGAAAAAAGAAAAGAAAAGAGAAGACTACAATAGGAATCCTTATTTCTGGCAGTTGTTCTAAACACTTTGTGCAATGGGTATTTCTTACAGGCTGTTGAAGCCTATGGATCCTTTTACGAATATTTAAAAATGCATCAGAAATACACAGGGTTTTCAAATAAACACAGGTTTACTTAACACAGTTACCAAAAATCATTAAAAATTTGTGCTTCTTTATTATTACAGAAAGTAATGAGATCTAGTGATGGATCTAATAACTAATATGATTATAAAGTAATAAGAGTAAACATTATTTTGAGATATTTGGAAGAGTTATAATATGATATTTAAAATATATGTGATTTCTATCGGTAATAGCCATGGCATGATAACTACTACTGTGACATGTTGACTACTTGCATTATTAAAGTAAATGCTGAATTTCATTAGCAGTTAATAAAAATTATTTTTTGAAGATAATATTTCCCATCTAAGTTTATACATCCCATGAATTCTACCTATAAACCTGTTAAAAGGATGTAGATGTCTTTTAAGAACTTCTTGGCTAGGGTGCCTCCTGGTGGCCTAGGGGTTAAGTCTCAGTGCTGTCACCCCTAAGACCAGAGTTTGATTCCTGACCAGGATGGTGACCCACATATGGGAAAGCAGACCTCTCCTTGTCTTGCCCACTGCTCCCCTTAGCAGTAGATTTCAGTAAATCCTCCTGTTCTTCTCTCCACTCTATCATAGTGGATCCTCTCACACCCCACACTTCTGGCTTACACCACAGTTCTTCTATGCCAAGCTAAAATTTAAAAAAAAGAATGTCTTGGCTAAGCACTTTATCATTCCATAACTGTGATGAGAGTGAAAATTAATATTAGAGCAATCAACAGTTAGTCCTTAATTTTATCTGTAATTGCCTCCCTTTTTCTTTCTCTCCTTCATCCTCCTTTTCTTCTCTTCTTTTGAATTCAGATGTCTGTCTTTTAGCAACTCTATTTTCCTGCACACTTGTTCTTTTTGCTCTGACCTGTATTCTTTTTTTTTTAAATAATATAATAGTTTATTTTTACATCATTTTGTGCATTTTCACACCTCAGTTGTAATCCTCGTGGGCTTCCCATCACCAAATCACTCGTGTGCCATCACTATAGTCCAGTGCATTTCCCTCCCCGCACTGTTCTTGATCCCATTCCCCACTCTACCCCCATAAAATGTCTCTGGTATATAGCTGTCCATTATTATTAGTATTTTCTTGCCTGCTGACCTGTATTCTTAAGTGTTTTTGTTGGTTGGTTGGTTAGTTGGTTCCTTTGGACTCAGACCTGGTGCCCTAGTGCAACAGTCCCTAGACAGGGAAAGAAGAGTTTCTCTCACAGGTCAGTGCTGAGGAAACAAGCAGGCTGTAAGTTCCCAGTGATCTACCTGGAGGAAACCTACAGCTCCCTGGCTTCCTTATGCCCTGGCTCAGGCTTAGGAAGGTCACAGTCTACCTATTCGGTGCCCCTTGGCCCCTTAGAGTGGGGAAGAACACCACGTTTACTGAAAACCACACTGGATCTTCCTCTTTGGAATCCAGCTATATTTCTGAGCCAGATTCTTCAATAATCTAATACTTTATGGTAAGCAGGAGAGTATCTTATTATCTCTAGTCATTCATGTCTGCAAGCAAAATTTCTGTCCATAGATACTGCTACAGAGCCAGAGGTTCTATTTCCCAGGGCCTATAGCAATACCCTCAGGTCAAAGGAATAAAGTTTGGGATAGGTTTCTATCAATCTCCAAATAACCTCTGTATATTTCAGGAAATCAAGTGAAATAGAAAAATATGATTTCAGTGATGGTTGTGTTTGTGGTGATGAAAAATTGGCAAGTTTCATTACCACCAGAGTAAGATCACATTAAAAAAATTTTTTTTAAAGATTTATTTATGCATATGAACTGGGGTACAGGCCAGAGGAGCAGGGGCAGTGAGAGGCTTCACCAGAGACAGAGTGGGGAGCAGAACAGACAGATTGACAAAGT
>NW_004567106.1:8094833-8095946 GCF_000260355.1 Condylura cristata | reverse complement strand
CTTTCCCTGGGTTATCCCTTTACCTTTCTCCTTATAAATAAATCCATTATTTAACCTTTTGAAGTGTGTCCATAATACGATTGAATCGTAAGCGCACGGGTGAAGACCCACAGACAGGCACCCCAATTCACATTGGGGTGCCCTGTAACAGCTTCGGCTAGTTTGCAGTGTTGTGCCCTAACCCGTTCTGCCACCAGGGACCGGGGAGGGTCTAAAAATTTTTTTTTAATAGAAACTGTGTGTTTGGTATTGTTTTGTGAAATTTTTTATACTTTTTTTTTTTTTTTTTGCCTTAAGTTGTGCATCAATTCTTGCCTTAAGGGCTAAAGAGATCACTGGCACATTATTAATTTTGAAAAAATTATTTAGCATGTTGCTGATGAAAATACAGAAATCAGGTAAATTTCTGAGTGTTATTAAACCATGACTAAGCAGTCAGATTGCAGGTTTTAAACTACAGTATTGGAGTTTGTTGAGCTGTTCTTAACTCCAGTACTTAGTGAATTATCTTTAAATTCAGGTTTTGTTTTTTTTTAAAGATTTTTTTATTTATGCATACAGAGCTGGCGTATAGGACAGAGGCTCAGGGGCGGTGAGAGGATTCACCAGAGACAGAGTGGAGGTAGAACGGGCAGATGGAGGAAGTACACTGCTGAGGGGAGCAGCGGGCATGCCAGGTGGTTACCTCTAGGGCAGGCGGGGATCGAACTCATAGGCAAGTGGCTTTCGATTCCCAGTGCTGTGCTTTAACCCGCTGCGCCACCTAAATTTAGGTTTTAATAAAAGTTTACAATTTTAAAGTGTGTTGAATAGCTGGAAAGTGGAGAATTTCTCAGTGTGATGCTGTATGCAAGCAGCATGGCAGATCACTATATACTAACAACTTTAAAAGTTACCATGGAAAATTAAACTTAATAGAAATTCATAAATTCAGATGAGTAAAGGAGGTTAAAAGAGTAGGAAGAAGCCTTTGGATTTCATAAACAATTTGATTTTTTAATTATTTTATAATTTAAAATATATAGAGTATCTTGAGTCTTCAAAAGTAGTTTCTAGGAGAAACCATTGGGAGGAATATGAATCTTGTTTTTTTTTAAATATTCTTTTTTTTTT
>NW_004567106.1:8068815-8093593 GCF_000260355.1 Condylura cristata | reverse complement strand
AAAAACAAAAAAACATTAATTCTTAAATACGTAAAATAATCAAAGCAGACCTGGCTTCCTAGATCGCTCCTGAAGAGGTGTTACTGTGTTTTTACTGTCCCTTTGTCTGTGAGTTATTAATTGACCAGTCCTCATCACTCTACATTCTCTGGACTCACAGTTGCTAGGACACCAGTAGAGTCCCAAATGCTGACTGGGTGGACTTCTAGTTTTTCTCTCTTCCTGGTTTCGGCAAGAATGGAAAGGATAAGAATGACTGCATTCATTTATCAAAAACTCCCTATGCACCTTTTATATTCCTGACCTTTAACTAGATCTTTGGGGAGAGAAAAGTGAAGCAAGATCCTTGCTCTCAGAAAACTTTCAGACTAGCAAAGGGGATCAATACATTAATCTTAGAACCAGAAAGACAAGGTCTGGTCATTTGTACTTTTCATAAAGTCCAAAATTGAATGTGATTCATAGCAAAATATAGTGATCATGACTTCAGGGTGAGTTTATAACTTTATAAGACTTTACCTTACCAATAACTTTAGTGGTGTGAGCCACTTGTTTTGAGATAATTTCTTTAGATTCTCAAGAGTTCCTTTATTCCCTTGTATAGAGAAAAATAAACTTTTAACTTTAAAGTGACTTGATATAATCCTTCCATCTTGTAAGCATTCAATTCTTCAGTGTGTACAAGGAACTATTTGTGGATTTTTACGAAGACAAGCAAGCTTGGAACATTGATTTCTATTGGCTACTTTCAATTAGTTCTTAAGACACAAATGAGATATTGTACTATGTTGAATGGGAATCTTGACTAGTAAGGGGTTTGTTCTAACAACCTAGAGCTTCATGATTATGTCAGAAATGCTAATGAATAAACCGTGGCCTTAACAACTTGGCAGTGTGTTCTGAAAAAAATTACTATAGATGCTTTCTTTTGATTGAATTATCAAAATATTACAAAAGGAGTCCAAATTCCCCTTTTCACTCATAGTTATAGTTGGGCACTGTTGTCAGTACTGAAATAGTCAGGCATCTCTCACCTCAACATCTAGGACCTAGATCAGTGATTCTTAACCTTAGCTTTGTCCAAAACCTGGATCCACCCAGACTAATTAGTGTCTGGGACAGATGGGTGGAAACACATTAGCGTTTGCCTTTAATGAACAGGCAGGATGAGACCTGTAGGCTTAGGTCACTTGGCTGTGATACTATTTTGTGAGTACCACTGAGTATAAAATCAATGAAAGTAGTCAGGTGATGCCATAGACTTCCTTGGTCTTATTTATGGCTGCTTTTCTGTGGCTAGCCTTTTATAGTGGTCATTTCTTCAGCAGAAACACTGACTTTGTCTTCTTTAATCTGTAGAATGAGGTGGACAAATTTTCATATCTTGGGATGTGAGGAGCATATAAATTGACCCAAAGGTGCTGTGAAGCAGGAATTCCCTGGCTCTGATGACTGTTAAGTCAATAGAGCCTTCTGTTTTTGTTTGAAGAGTCTTCAGTTTGGGAAGTGAAAGCATGGCCTTCTACTACACAGGATCTTCCCTTTAGTCAAAACCATGATTCAGGTTGCATCATTTGTCAACTTTTATTACAGATTTAACTATGTCTTGCAAAAAAGATCTGTTGGAATCCTAATTCCCAGTACCTTAGAATGTGAACTTACTTGGAAATGAGGTCTTTAGAGAAGTAAAAAAGATTAAAGTGAGGTCATTAAGGTAGACCTTAATCCACTAGGATTGGCACCCTTATAGAAAACCAAAGAAAAAGGAGAAGACTTGGACATAGAGATACAGACAGACCCAAGAGAGAAACTTTGTGGAGATTGAAGTTACGCTGCCACAAGTCAAGGAGCTGCCAGAAACTAGAAGAGAAGCCTGGAATGGATACTTCCCTAGAGAAGCCTGGAATGGATACTTCCCTAGAGAAGCCTGGAATGGATACTTCCCTAGAAACTTCAGAGGGAGCATGACCCTGCCTGTATCATGATCTAGGATATCTAGCTTCCAGAACTGTGGGACTATGCATATCTGCTGTTCAAGTCATTCTGTTAGTTAGGAGAGTCTTAGCAGACATACACTTTCCCAGACTAAACTATTTATAAATAGTTATTGCGTTCTTGAAAAAGGTATTACATATCAAAAATATATTTTAAAAGGTACCTCTAGCAGCATGTTATGAGATGAATTCATTTTGGAAAGAATGGAAGCAGAGACGTAGGAAGTGACTGCAATAGTCTGGGCAAATAGTGGTAAGGGTGATGAAAGTGGAGATGGAAAAGAAAGGGAGATTTGCAGGGACTTCAGGCATAGGGTAGGCTGATGTTTTCACCTAGGTGGAGTTTTCTTGCCTGTTACATCACACCCTCCCTGTGCCTGGGTATAAGGTTTGTCTGCAGAGGATGGAGGCTACTAGAAAGGGAGGAATGTGAGAATGAGAATAAAAGGGGTAGACACCCAGTGGCCTAGGGTAGAGGAGGATGGTTCTTTGATGGTGGGGGTGGAGTGGTAACATATATTTAAGGAGTTGTAAACCTATTCCCCTAAATCATGTATATGTTGCAAACCAATGTTACCATGATGCAAAAAAAAAAAAAAAAACACTACTAACGACACACAAGACCATCATCTGAAGACTGGGGAGCAGAGTTTCCCCACACACCAAATCTTCACTTCAATTGTAGACTTTACAGCCAAGAAAAATGTGAGAAATAAATTTCTGTTATTTAAAAAAATCAGTAAAAATAGTAAGTTTTCCTGCAGAGTCTAAGCAGTTAGAATCAGGATTCTAATCCAACAAGATCTAAAAAGGGAATACCACAAATGGTGCATGGGACTTAGGACATTCCAGTTGTGTGATAAGGGATATAAAAATATGTGACACCAGTTAAGCAGCTGGGTTTAACACATCTGTGCTGTACCATAGGGAGGTACACATTTGAGCAAGAGTATCTACTCTTTCCACCCTACCCCAAAACATCTATTTGTTCCATTGACCAACTATATAAATTGGCTACCTAACATATGCCTGAAATTATAACCCTTTGCACAAAAAGCCATTTGTTAAATTTCACACTTCAATCTGGTCATACCACCTTCACTCAACCCCAAATAAACCCCCATCAAAGCAAGCCCTACTGGAGTTTTCTCCATCTGCAGTATACAGTGGCTGCCTCATCTACTTTGGCTGCTCAGCACTCACAGGTAAGTTAGATGTAACAGTACCAACTGGATGATTATAATGTTCAACATCAGGTCACCCTTCCACTTAAAATTGTTTGTGAATATGGACAAGTCAGGAGTCACAGAGGCAGTGTAATCCTCTGCCTCAGGCTCTGCTGACTGAGCTCTGCTGCCTGGCTACCTCCTTCAGGCATTTGACATCACTCACAGTAAAGCTTGTTAGTCCTTTCCTGAGGACATCATAATTTTCTGCCTATTGACAGGGAAGTCCAATCATGGGGAGCCCTGTATTTGGGGATGCTGAGAGCTGCAAGTTCTGTGTACTTACCACCACTGTAGGGAGTGCAGAAGCACTCAGGTGCTCTGTAAGGCAATCTGCAAGCTTACTTGCTCACAGAGCTAATTCCGCATCTGAACAGGAACTTCTAACAAGTACATAGGAGCAAGACTTTAACCTTTTCCTACTGCCATTGGTATTATATAGAACATGCATAACTGAAGCATTTTTAAATGAAAAGAATTAAGGATTTGATAATCATGAAGAAGATGCCATCTGCTCTCTGCTGTTTCTCAGGACCAATGTAAGACAATCCCAAAGTAGAGTTTAGAAAACAACAGAAATGTGAGCTATGTCTTCCCTTGCTGAAAACCATGTGTCTGTCTCTGGGAGTTGTGAATTTTACCATAGAGTCCTGCTTTATGGATGACAGTTAGTTTCAGTTTTCTGTTCCAGTGATTTGTAAATCTTTATTTCATCCCTGACTCTGTAATCCACAAGATAATCTTATTCCTTTAGACCAATATCCCCCTTTTTGGTTTTGGTTAGCTCCACTAAGTTTCAGTTATTTACAGCCGAATGATATTAAATTATGGGTGTTTCTTATGATGGACTAAGTGAATTTTCACTAAAATACAATTAGAAGAATCTTTTTCCAATTATTAGAAAAATGTAAATTAATGGATGATCTCTTTGATTTCATCTTTTTCTCTCACATATCAATTCTCAAACCATTGATGTTTGTGAAATGTTGTGTAGTTGTAAAAAAATAGCAGAAGACAAAATGAATAAGCCAAGAGGAACTAAGTAGTCCCTTGGGTTTAGTGTGCAATTTCTTTTGCTAGCTAGATGGTAATAATATATTTGTATTTTGTGTATGTATTTTTGCATGTGTATTTATATATACACATAAAATGTATACCTGTAATAGGTTAGAATTTTTTTTGCTATTAAAACAGATATGAATTTAGATGTTAGAATTAAATAGATCAAGAGAGGTTGTGACGGCTGAACAAGCTTGGGAATCACTACCTTAGATTGATCTCTTCCTGTCTTCTTCATTCTCACCTCTCCCAGACAGTGCAGAGCCAGATGGACCCCAATCTGTCTCTCCCACCACTGTTTTATCCCCTGCCAGCCCCATTTCTAGCTTTTCACAATGGAAACATCCTCATAGCCCACACTTGGCACTGCACATGCATATGGTGTCTGTTGTGTATAGCACAGAGGGCCGGAGCCACAATGCATGTTTAATTGGGAGAAAAGCTATTCCTCACAATGACCTTGGGGGCGGGAGACCAGACGGGGAGATCTGTAGTATGGATTTCTTAGAAGTTTGTTCAACCCTGGGTCAGTCCCTATGGAGAACACCTATTCATTATATTGCTTCTTTGTCTGACTAGGGATCTCAGTGTTATTTAACTTAGGCCTGTAGATAGGGGTAGGGATGTCTTATTAAGTATAATATTTTTTTTAACATAGGTTAAATATAGAGCTCACTTGTTAGATGCTTCACGAAATATTTGTTTCTCTTTCCATAAATGGTATTCTGGTAATAAAAGCTAAATTTACTTATGGAGTTCAACACTAAGTCAGTTTTTTTTTCTTGCAATTTGTATATATTTTAATGAAGAGTTAAATGCTAATTATTGAATGTCCCTTTTCAGAAAGCTCTCTTTTACTCATGTAGATAACTGGCAAGTTCAATATTAATGAACTTCCATAAGTAAGGAAATCTGGCAATTATAGTTCTATTTGCTAAAATTTCAAAGGAGCCTGTTTCCCTAGGGAAGGTCATTTATTTATTCATTCTACTTTGGCATTTAAAATGCTGATGTTTACTGGATCTTCACATAGTTCTTGTCACTTAGAAAATCACCATTCCTCCAAATTGTAGTCCTTCTCTTTTATTTAATATTTTTAGACAAAGAACTCTTCATCTTTAAAAACTATTTCTACCTTCTTCCATCATGACCTCCCCTGCATTAATGCATTAGAAAAGTTTATTTTTTTTAAAGCTAATGTGTTAGACAAAAGTGAAACATTTTAAGAAAATCTTTCTCCTAAATACTTATTTTTAGACATAAATTTACAGAATATTTTAATATGTTTTATATTATTGCTCTTTTTCCTTCTTTTTTGTGCCACTATTTTTTTTTTTTAAAGATTTATTTATTTACTCATACAGAACTGGGGTACAAGCCAGAGATGCGGTGGGTGAGGGGATTCACCAGAGACAGAGTGGGGAGCAGAACAGGCAGATCGCCAAAGTACACTGCTGAGGGGAGCAGCGGGCGGGTCAGGAGAGGTCTGCCACGCCATGTGGTCACCTCCGGGACAGGCGGGAATCGAACTCATGCGGAAGTGGCTTTAGCTTCTCAATGCAGTGCTTTAACCCGCTGCGCCACCCGGGAGGGCCGCCACTATTTTTTTTTTAAAGATTTATTTATTTGTGCATACAGAACGGGGTACAGCCAGAGGTTCAGGGGTGGTGAGAGGCTTCACCAGACACAAAGTGGGGAACAGAACAGGCGGATTGACGAAGTACACAGCAGAGGGGAGCAGCGGGCGGGTCAGGAGAGGTCTGCCACGCCATGTGGTCACCTCTGGGGCAGGCGGGAATTGAACTCATGAGGAAGCGGCTTTAGATTCTCAGTGCTGTGCTTTAACCCGCTGCGCCACCAGGGAGGGCCTTGTGCCACTATTTTAAGGCTTTGATGGGGTGGGTTGATAACATATATCTGAGGAGTTGTAAACCTATTCCCCTAACTCATGTACATGTTGCAAACCAATGTTATGATGAAACACTGCTGTTATCTCCAGTGACCTCTTCGTGTCTGAAAGATTCTCAGTGGTAATAAATATGGGCACAATTGAAAAAGTCTACTAAAAGTAGTTATACCTGGACTCAGCCTCAGATATTTGATTCAGTTGGTCTTGGGTGGTACCCAGAAATTGCAAGTTTGAGAAGCTCCCCAATTGATTCTTTTTTTTTTTTAAAGATTTATTTATTTACTCATACAGAACTGGGGTACAAGCCAGAGATGCGGTGGGTGAGGGTATTCACCAGAGACAGAGTGGGGAGCAGAACAGGCAGATCGACGAGGTACACTGCTGAGGGGAGCAGCGGGCGGGTCAGGAGAGGTCTGCCTCGCCATGTGGATATCCTCCGGGGCAGGCGGGGATCGAACTCATGCAGAAATGGCTTAAGCTTTTTAGTACAGTGCTTTAACCCGCTGCGCCACCAGGGAGGGCCCCCAATTGATTCTCCTGGTTGGAACCACTTTAGTGACTTAGTGATCATGCTTTAGTGCCTGTCTCTTTCCTTGCTATTTCTAATCATTATCATTATTAATTCGTATCCAATGTCTTCTAATCTCAATCCATCTTATAAACTGCATTTGTGGTAATTTTCTTAAAACTTTGTTTTATTCTGGCTGCAGTATCTGACAGAAAATTGTCAAAACTCTAAGAAAGAATAATGAAAGTGGCTGTGGAAAAAAAATAAGTTCCAGTAAAATAAATTCCTCCAGGTTGACATCAGAGGAAACCCTACAGACAAGGGGAGAATGGAAGATTGTATTCAAAATACTTAACAAAACTGCCACCTAAGATTACTATACCCTGCAAGACTCTCCTTCATATATGAAGGAGAAATAAAAATATTCTTAGACAAATGAAAACTGAGGGAGTTTGCTAACCTAGACCACCCCTACAAAATATTTTGAAAGGCATTTTGCCACCTAAATCAAAGAGGGAGGGAGAAAGAGAAAATACTGAACAGAGATTAAAATGAGAAAACTAAATACAAAGCAGCATTAACAAATCCCCATATATCAACAATCACCTTAAGTGTAAATGGACTGAATTAGTCTATCAAAAGGCAAAGAGGGGCGGGTTGGATTAGAAAAGAAAGCCTACCTTTTGCTATCTCTAGGAAACACATTTGAACTCCAAAGGTAAACATAGACTCAAAGTAAAAGACTAGGAAACAACCCTACAAACAAATGGAACCCACAAAATGGCAGGATCAGCCATACTTATATAAGATAAATAGATTTTCAGCCATGAAATGCAACAAGAGACAGAGATGGACACTAAAATAATTAAAGAATCAATACATCAGCAATATATCACATTTATCAATATATATGTACCAAAGCATCATCCCAGTAAATTAGAGGCCGCTATTATCAAATCTGAAATCAAACATTGGCAGCAACACAACAGTGGTAGTAGATTTCAACAATCATTCTCACCAACGGACAGAACAACCAGAAAGAAAATGAATAAGAAAACAATAGCCTCAAATAAGGGATTGGAACACATGAGAACACATAATTGGAACACATAATAGACATTTATCGGACACTGCATCACAAAAAAGGTGAATACATATTCTTCTCAAGTACACACAACATTACCCAGGATAGACCATATGTTGGGACACACAACATGTCAATATTCGATGAGCACAGTGGTATCAAAGTAGAAATCAACTATAAGAAGAAAGCAGGAAAAACCTCTACTGTTTAGAAATTGAACAATCAACTACTAAACAACCAGTGGAAAAATGGGAAATCAAAGAAGGCATTTAAAAATACCTGGAGATGAACAAGAATGAATAAGCAATTTTACTTCTCACCTTCATGACTCGAAAAAGAAGAACAAACAAAACAAAAGCCACCAGAAGAAAGGAAACAGTAAAAAAACAAGTAAACAAACAAAAAAATAAATAAATAAAATAGAAATAAGGGCCCTCCCTGGTGGCGCAGCGGGTTAAAGCACAGCACTGAGAATCTAAAGCCCCTTCCTCATGAGTTCGATTCCTGCCTGCTCCGGAGGTGACCACATGGCGTGGCAGACCTCTCCTGACTTGCCCGCTGCTCCCCTCAGCAGTGTGCTTCATCAATCTGCCTGTTCTGCTTCCCACTCTGTCTCTGGTGAAGCCTCTCACCGCCCCTGAGCCTCTGGCCTGTACCCCAGTTCTGTATGCACAAATAAATAAATCTTTAAAAAAAAAATAGAAATAAGGATGACATTCGAAAGGATCTGTGAAACCAAAAGATGGTTCATTGGAAAAATAACCAAAATCAACAAACCTCTGGCTAAATTCAATAAAGGACAAAAGGGAGAAAAATCTAAGAAAGAATCAGAAAAAAAAGGAGGTTGAAACAGTAATCAAAACTTCCCCTCCCCTCAAAAAAAAAAAAAAAAAAAAAAGCCAGTGCCCATAAGCTTTTACTGGTGAGTTCGAATGAGACTTAAAAAATGTCTACTACCCATTCTTCCATTCTTCTCAAACTCTTCCTGGAAATAGACATAGAGGGAAAATAAAAGGTAATTTTAAACAGATTCACCTATCAAACTACTATGTGTATGCACAGTGAAAGAAACTATCAGTAAAACAAAAGGCACTCAACTGAATGGGAGAAAATATTGTACAGCATGCATCTAACAAAGGACTGATATACAAGATACATAGAGTCCACACAATAAAAACAAACAAACAAAATAACCAATTAAAACTGACAGAAAAGCTAACTTTGTTGCTAGATCTTAGTAAAGAAAGGCAGCTTTCCCTGATGGCTTTGCTACACTCTTAGGTTAGGGACCACTAGCCTACAAAGATTGTTTCACTTTAAATTTTCTTATAAATTATGAAGGATTTAAGATCAACACATATTTATTGGGCACTTTTATATAAACTGACTTTCCATTTCATAGATACAAATAATAAGAAGGGATTTGTTCCAGGTCACAGTCCTAACCAATTAATTATGGAATGGGAACCATACTTCTAGCTTCTAAGTTTAGATGATTTGGTATTCAATACAAAGTAGTACAGCACATCCAGTAAATATTAAGGGGTCCAGACAGCAATCCTCACTTGCTGTCCCATGATGTAATCCTAAACCTGCATTTGAGATGTGAGGGACAATTTAGAAGCAGGCAAATTTTCTGTGGTGCTGAAAACAGCCCTCTCTGACCACACAGAGGCAGGGAATGTGATCTCTGCAGGAAGTGTCTCCAGTCTCCAGCACCCCTCTCAGTCTTGTAACTCTACACGAGTACTTCCCTCAGTTTCAAGTCTTTCCTTCCAGGGCTGGGCTTTTCAAGCTTAACCTCTGAGGAACCGGTACACCATTAATGTTTTCCTTTCTAAGACATTTTCAGTGAATGTCTCATCACACACCTTTGAATTCTCTGGGAGTAGTTACATGCCCACATATCTAACACAACAGCAGGGACTAAATGTTTGGGAAATCACTGTAGGTATTTAACAACAAAGACAAAACTATCCTCATTTCTATTAGTGACAGCTTGCAGTGTTATGCAAGTACTTTGACGCAACTTCATGAACTGCAGAATTAAATCTGCAACCACAAAAGAAAGAAGTTGATTTCTCATGGCCCTTTTGTAACTTCAGAAAGGTTTTGGGAAGTCTCTAAATTAAATTTAACTGTTGAGCACAGGCTGAACTTAAAACTCTCATCTGTTTTAAGTCATCTCCTCCCTCCCATCCGCTGTACACTCATACAGGGTCTGAATCCTAAGTGCTTTGGCTATGGACATATGCTCTGTGTGAAAGGCCAAGGAACCCAAGGGGCTGAGATTACTTTACTGCCTGCATCACCACATTCCTTTTGTTTGAATTCACTGAGATGAAAAACCACTGAATGGTTGTAGCATGGCTCGTGTACAGAAGAGTGGTGTCTCATCAGGCGAAAAGGTGGGTGGAAAGAGCACTGCCACACAAAGAAAGCAAGCATTATTGTGCAGACAGAAAACAGGAAGATGGTAAGAAAAATAAATATTTTTCTACTACAGTATGGCCAAAATGAGGGTATAATTGCCATCTACCTCAAAACCAGATCCCACAGTAATTCATTTTTTATTTGTGTCCTGGCATAGGCTACACCAGTTATCCCTTGTGTTACTCAGGTACATTTGTTAATCAGGATAACTCTTACAACAAACCACTGATACATCGGAGAATGTCTGAGGCAAGGAGAGTTCAATTCTTGTTCACATAACAGTGCAATCAAGCTAAGGAGGAAGAAAGGCAGTGGATACAGGAAGCTTACGTATTAGGTCTGAAAGGTCTTATATTACTTCTGTCCACATTCCATTGGCCATGACTCAGTCATATGGCTTCAGCTAAGTTCAGAGGAGACTGAAAAATGTGGTCAAGTTTTATGTCTAAAAGAAAAATGAAAAGGGGTTTCATAAACCCACAGCACTGTTTCTGCTACAGTCCACAGCAGGACCTCAAATAACTTTGCTTCACACTTTCTCCCCAGGTCTGTGTGGGTTTTCTCCAGATATTCGAGTTTCTTCCCATGTCCCAAAGATGTGTGTGTAGCTTCATTGGTTTGTTTAAATTGTTCCAGTGTTAGCGATTGTATGTGAGTGGACCCTGTGACCAAAAGGTATCCTGTCCAGCCTTGGTTCCTATCTTCCACGCTAAGTTGCCAGAGTAGGCTACCTAGACCCTGAATGGAATAAGTGTTATAGGCTGCAAAATTAATGAATGAATACAAATTACAACTCAATATTAGAAATATTTGGTATCTTTATATAGAAGTTTGCTGATGTTTTGTGACCAGAAATGTGATATTGGAATTTAATGTTGTTTATATCAATTAGCCTATGGCAAAATTGGTTTCATTATACTGTTGTTTTCATTTAAAGTTGTAGTTCCAAAAACCTATTGACAACGCTAAGTGAGGACTTACTGCATAAAGTAGGTAGCGATTATAAAAATTTGAACTTTACTAAGATACTTAATATCTATTGACAAAGAGAAAGATTATGTTCCATTCTACCCAGCTGGTATTGGTATGACTTCTGGGTTAATTGTAAATGGGGGGCCATGTTCTTGTATCATTTTCATGACCATTGCCTATTGCTGGACCTCTAATTTGACAATTGGCAATCATATACAGTGATCCCACAAAATGAATTTTCATGTAGCACTTCAATTCTTATTTTGAGTGATACACAAAGCCTTTAGTTGACCAGAAGATAGACACAGGACTCCCTCACAGGACTTCTAAGTTTTTGGATTCCCTACTTTCTGACATTATACATCTATGCAGTTATTAACCATGTCATGAAATTTAGATAACAAAGACCAGTCACCAAATGTCTTTAATTTCTGTTTCCCTCATGAGAAGTTTTGCAGTTCCAAAAATAATTCAGAAGTACATATTATTAGGTAAGAGGATTTTAATAGGTGCAGGTGATAGGAAGCAAAATTTAGATCTGGAACTCTGACCAGGAAGACATGCCTGGAAGCCTTTAGCAGTATGGGAGGAACTTCAGGGTACAGGTGTCCTTAGAAAAATTGGAATTGGAGAGAAAGTTGTAAAAGTAGAGCTCTTAGGTGCTTAGGTGACTTAAAGTGTCTTGGGTTAGTCCAATTAGACTGACCTGATTTGGTCTCAATGAAATGTCTGGCTAACAATCTCTCAACTCAGTTCTCATGGCTGGTCAGGCATCTAAACTCTATAGGCTCTATTTTAGGCTATGCTTCAGTAAAACCATCTTAAATTTTTCTTGGAGGTTCTTTATCAAAGACTGATGTGGAATTGGAGGATTAAAGTATTTGTACTGCTGATAACTAGACAGCTGGGCCATCATCTCTCCTGCCAGAGCTACCATGTCCAAGAAAGTCATAATTAAGTTTCCTAATGGGGTAAAACATTTGGCTCTGAGAGCTTTTTTAGTTCTGACTGGTCTGTCTGTTGTACTATGGCATTGATTGAATAACTGTGAGGAGTCCTGGCCTATACAGTCCCTTGTGGTTAATTGCAAAGGCATGTGGCAGAAGTCCTCACTGAAAATGTAAACTGATGCCACTAATGTAATGGTGTCAGGTGCATAAAAATCTCCAGATAATTGGATTTTTTTCCCTATGGAATAAATTACTTCATTAGGAATTTGGAAGTTTGCCAGCAGTTTTTGAGAGTGAAGGAAATTTCCTTTTGTCAATGAAGCCCTTAGGTCTTCTTGCTAATGAAGGCTATCTTTTAATATGGTCTCATATAAGAGAGTTCTCTGCATTTTATTCAGACCAGAGGAAGAGAAGGCTAGAAGGATGGGTGTCTGGGGACTGCATACATAGGATTGTGAGGCTGGGAGAAGAGAGCAAGGAGAAAAGATAGAGGACCTTAAGAGCAGTGAGTAACATAAGAGAAAAACTTTGAGATTAAAAGGCTAAGTAAGGGCCCTTTCTGGTGGCGCAGTGAATTAAAGCATAGCACTAAGAAACTAAAGCCACTTTAGCATGAATTCGATCCCTCTCCCAGAGGTGACCCACATGGCAAAGCAGATCTCTCCTGACCCGCTCACTGCTCCCCTCAGCAGTGTACTTCGAAGATCTGCTGTTCTGCTCCCCACTCTGTCTCTGGTGAATCCTCACACTGCCCCTGCACCTTTGGCCTATACCCCAGCTCTGTATGCATAAATATATAAATATCTCAAAAAAAAAAAGGTCTAAGTAGGTTTCATTCACTTGAAGTGAATGGAAGAAATGTAAAAATCACCCTATAAATATGAATTTGAAGTTTTTCCTTTTCAGATGACTTTGGTTAAACCAGAAAGTAGTTATCATAATTACCAGTCATCAAATCACATAAAATTTCCTGGTTTCAGTTCCCACATGCAAATGGGGATCCTAATAGTATTTGTCTAATAAAGTTTTCAAATTTCTAAAAGATGATAGATATAAAGCACTCAGCACAGAATCTGTCACAGAGCACTAAATATATTGATAGTTTAGTGATCATGACAAAGAAGATGGAAGACATAGAAGAAGATGCAAAAAGAATCAAGCCAATGAATTTCACTTCAAGTCAATGTAGTAAATGTATGTAAAAGAAATGTTCATCATATTTTTAAAAATTATACATATATACATTATTCTTCCTTTTTGTACAATGTATGCTTCTCCTCTCAGGTGTACCTGAGTTCACCTCTGTACCAATGCCACAGACCCTTGTGCTCTCCCTTCCCATGTTAATCAGATTTTAAAATTACCAGGGCATTGCAAGCCCATGCAAGCTATCTAGAAGCTATTATTTACCTGCAGATTTTCTACCTTTCTTCCATTCCCATAATCCCTCAACACAGATGGTAAGTGAAAGCTAGGAGAAATGCCAGCAGCTGGGTGTTAAGGATATACTGTTACAACATTGGAGAAGATGTTAAGGGATTCTCTTTTATGGAGGTTGTAGTTAAGCATTCTAGACAGGTGAGTGTCTCTCTTGTTCTTAAGGGTTCCTAAGGGTGTGTTTTTTCTTAATAGTTGGGTTCAGGGTTTAATTATCTACATATTTAACTTAAACACCATTTCAATCTGTTTCTGATCTCTTTGGATATGTACAACAGCTGGAGTTCTATAAAATAACCCATGACCCATAGTTTGAAAGATAGGAATAACATTCATGCTATAACCTAGCTGTGATAAACCAGGCTTAGCAACAGATTCCTAAAGGTGAGGTTAAGGTCTTGTGTCATCTGCCTTCAATCAGGGATGTTTGTGGGGAAAATGAGAAGCGTGTCATGACACAATGCAGTCCAGATGTCTGAAGAGCCTCCAGGGAAGAGAATCAAGAAGCAATAATACAAAGCAGGTGAAGTTCAAGGTGACTCGTGGGCAACTTTGGACTGGGCCATTATGACATCAAAATAGCCAGGAAAGGGAAGAAGTTACACGGTGGAAGTTTAGTTTGGATAGTCCCTTTGGCACTCTTGGGACACATGATTTGCTCCATGGAAAAGCTGAATGTGAATGCAACTATGTAGACGGCCTACTATTGCTTCCGTCAACTCTTTCAGAGCTCTTTTGCAGGCCTTCTTCACCTCTGAATCTTCACTTGACTTTCCTCAGTGTCCCCATCTACCTCTTAAATTGAGGGGAATAAATTTGAACGCTGGATTATAATTAGAGCCTAACTCACTATATATGTAACCCAAGGCTTCCTCTTTAAGTGCCATATGCCATGGGATAATTGATTTCATATAATCCATTTTAGGGCAATCCTCTCCCAGACAAACAGTATAATCCAAAAGCATATTTTCCTGACTTGTGTTTCTATAGACAACTAGATCTTTTCCAGGTTAATTAGTCTTGAATTTCTTTTTCTTTACATTTTAGTTGTGCAGTTTGCTTGGGATCCAAAAACAGACAACTTACACCTGCCTAGGGAAACAGATACCTTATCTCTTTTATTTTTATTCTCCACTGCCTTAAACAATGTTAATTGGCATAGGTGAAGGCAGAGATGTGTTTAGAAAGTGAGTGAATAAGGCATGAAAGAAAGCATTTATTTTTTGCTGACACTGATTTTTTATTTCAGATCCTAGATCAGGGCATTTAATTCACCACTATGCTTACACACAGCTGGATGCAATACCCCCCCTGTTTTCCTGGTACCATCTGCTGGCTAAGTCATTCCCTGAAGGCAAAAAAAAAAAAAAAAAAAGCCCAAAGCCCACCAGAACAAAAGGAGCATTGGGAAAGGGGGAAGGAGGTGTGGAAACCGGACAGGAAGAGGTGTTTAAGGGAAATGGTGTACATTAGCAGATGTCACAGAGATTTATTTCTTTTTCTATGGGGATTTACTCTAGTGACCAAACTCTGCTTTCAGGATTTTTTCCAAAAAGCACTTGGAGCATTCATCATCTTTGCTATGGGGACTGTTTTGTTGGATAAACTTTTCTTCGGCTCAGATTTTGGATTTAGGTTTTAGACGTGGGATAGTAAAAGGAGCAATACCTTGTCATTGTGGTCAGCAAGAATGAATATAGCTTAAAGCTGGAGGAGGAAGTTGTCAAAAATAATTTCTCTTGGTATCTTTCTCAAATGGATCTTTTTCCTGACACCTCTCTCTGGGAGTACCACATCAAGGAGGTGTAAGGAGTTAAGGCCTCAGGTCCTTTGTGGTGGGAAATGTGAGAGAGCAGAGCTCTTGGCCTGTGCTTTAGGCCACACTCTGGCACCAGTGCTCAGACAACAGATCCTGTGTATTCCTGAGGGGCGTCCTCAGTGTAAAGGCTGTGAGGGTTGCCAACCAGCAAGGAAACCCTTGAGTTAACTAAACAATTAGGAAACTATAAATTATCACCAAATAATTCCAGACCACCACTGCTCTCCCAGTCAGAGGTGTAAATTCTCTTCAAAAATACTCTTCAAAATGGAGAGTGCTTGGAAGGATCTGAAAGAGAAAAGTCTTTTTTATATTTTAGCAGGTATAAGCTTATTTTACAATTAAGTGCACTTTTATGTCACTTTTGCTTGGGTCCCATAAATAGAAATGTAATATAGTAGTTATCAACCACCTTAAACCAGTGGAAAATCAACAGACAGGCAGGGAGGTCATAGGGAAGTGACTCTTTAGAGTTACCTTAATTTAGCAAATTTAAAGTAAGTAGATTGGCTGAATAGAATTCCTTTGACATATATTCCACAATTTATTTATCCATTCATCTGTCTGTCAGTGACCACTTATGTTGGTTGTATGACTTGGCAATTGTGGACATTGCTGCTATGAACATGGGAGTGCATGTGACTTTTTGCATTAGAGTTTTTATAATTTTTTAACAAATAGTTCACAAAGGTATTGCTGGATCACGTGGTAATTCCATTTTTATTTTCTTAAGATATCACCTTATAATTTTCCATAGAGACTGCACCAGATTCCATTCTCCCCTATAGCACTCCTCTATTTAAAAGATAAAGTAGTGATTTTGGGGCAAAATGGTTGGACTTTGAGGTGATTATGGTAACTGAAAAAGTCAGAAATAAAAGACCGATACTGAATGGTTTCATATATTATGGGATATAAATAACCAAAAGGTAAATAAACACTGGCAAAATACAACAACAAAATCTTAGACTTAGTGAAAAAATTACTGGTTACTATCGGGAGTGAGGGAAAGAGGAGGAAGGAGGGGAAGAAGATACGGTATTGTTGGAGGCTGAGTGGAGCATACATATAGAAGAGTAAAAATGTAATCCCAAATTGTACTAGTAATAAAAATAGTGAATTAGTAATTTATAGAGACTAATAAGAAATAATAGAAGTGTGAATTTAATTCTCCAACAAAATATATACTCATTTTAGTTAGGGTGTAGTTAGCTACACTATAGAGAAAAATCCACAATTTCCTTGGTTTTAACAAGAAATATTTGTTGTTGCTCATGAAACAACTCAACTGTGGATATTACTGGTTAACAGAGCAGAGGGGTGGAAGACACAGTTGCTCGACTGTTATTCAGAGATCCAAACTCAGCAGCTCTGCCATCTTTAATATGTATCTTCTGACAACACTCTGATTACCAACAGAAGCCCATGGATAGAGAAAGAAAAGGTAGAGAAAGGATGTCTATTTCTGACACAGCACGTTTTGACCCATGCTTCACTGATGAGCACCGCTCCGAGGGCCCCACCCAATGGGCACGGGACTAAGGATGTAGTGGTGACCAGGCAGGCACCTCTTGTGAAAAGTCTCTGCTTTGAACAGGGAGCTTGAATCCAGTGGAAGACAGTTAGGCAACTCTTCCATGAGAATTAGAAAATGTGTTGAAATGGAGGAAGCAGTGATGCCAAGTTTATAAAGCCATTTTAGAGTTCTGGCTTTTTTACCCACCAGCTGGATGATTTAGTCTCTTTGATCAAGAGTTTCCTCATCTACAAAGTCAAGATCAAAATAACAGCTCTCAGGATTTCAGTGAAGACTAAATATAACACCAAATGTGAGGTTGTTTGTAAACAAGAAAGGACAACCTAATGCTCCTGTTGCTATGGATAGGCAGAGTTTATGCTTTTTGTATTTTGACATTTTCTTCAACCAATACTTGTTGGATAGGTTTAAGACAATACATGCCATTTTTTAAGTTGCGTTCGTTAAATTAATTTTAAAAATGAAGTTGCCACATATTTTTGAAGCTCTCTTCTTTAAAGCACTCACTAATGAGTGAAGAAAAATATGCATTTAAAAAGTTACATTACTTAATTATTACATAGCAAAGGGATGGTACATTTCTAAAACTATTATTTGGAAATGTAGGGTTGGAATAATTGAAAGACAGCCTGGTTTCTAATTGCAGCTCACTCATTGGCCAACTAACTGACCACAATCTGGTCACTTCATCTGTCTGGGCTCTAATTTCCTAAGAAGCAGAAAGAGAGTGGCTAACTAAATGATCCTTTCCCAGTCATGAATAAGATATGAGGAGAAAACTCATCTCAGTGATTCATCCATGTTAGCAGATTACGATCATGAAGAGGTCAATGGAGAAATAACACCCGATTTATATAAATATAGAGGTAACACATTTTCACAATTTATGGAAAATCCAGTTAATTTTCTAACCTTGTAATGGAGTGATTTAATCATTGCAATTAGATAGGGTAAACTTTCTTTTATCATTTGCCTCCAAATTCTCTTCTGGCCTTGTTCTTACATTTTTGTTCAGAAACTAATGTGGGAGGAAATAGTGGCAAAATAAAAATATGACTGGGTAAACATAAAGCATGAGACTTTTTCCCAAAAATTTCCCCTTCATAACTTAGATATAAGGATTTCGAAAGAAAGGTTTAAACCAGACACATATCTTATGTGATTGAGCTTATTTCCATATTAAGAAATGAACATTCACACATGTTTAATTTCTGTCTCTAGACACTTGTGTAAAGCTTTGGGTTTAGAGGTTAAGTAACACCCAAGGCAGCTCCCTGATCCTAGTAGACACTGAATAAATAGTTGATGAGGAGAGTGAAATATGTCAGCAATTAACAATTATTGGGAGACTTTTTTCCCCTGTTTTTCTAAGTTAACTATAATCATTTAACTAAAGCATGTTTTATGATTACATGCATAATCATTTTTATTAAACTAGCAGTATTAATCTCATAGCCTTGCTGACTCAGTATTTTTCTCTGTAGAATGGACACAATATTTTTCTCTTGGAAATGTTGTGTAACTGTGAATTAGAAATTGTGCATATAAAACTTCTGACATATGGAAGAGGAGGAATAAATAGCAGGTATTTACTATTTATATAATCCATGATCACCTGTCTTGAGCTTACTGTACAATGCTAAGTAATGATGATTAAAGGAAAGTTAAGAAATCTTTCTTCTTCATAAGAATGAACAGACTGAATGGAGAGATATGCATGCTAATAAAAATAGACCCTGCTATTTACCAGGTATCAATGATGTCCTTGCTGAAGAGACAGCCATTGTGACTGGCAGGTGTTTCATAATGTATATATGATATTTAAATCACCAAATTTGCCACCACCTAAATATGCATTTCTGCAAATTTGCAAAAAATTTTTTCTTGGTGCTATGTAATATGTAAATCAGTCAATCTTTCTCCCTTCTTACAGAGGAAGAACTGAGATGAAAAATGTCTAATGTTTTTTGTTGTACTTGAGGAGCTTTGCACAGAGAAAATTAGGAATCAGACGATGTATTGATACTATACTTGTGTTCTTTTCTCTGTGTCCCATTAGAGTTCTGAAGAATTGACTCTTATTTTTCTGTCTCTTAAAATTCATTACATTTATTCTAAAAAGATTGATGGCGCATATGAACACTGGAATCTTCCAATACCTTTCATCTCCTTGAAATCATGCCAGAAAAGGCTTCCAGTATGCTCAACCCTAGCTTAACTTTTCTAAAATCTCTTCCTCCCTGGATGATGGTAGTGAGAATCATCACTTGTTAACGCACAGATGACTCCAGAAATCTCTGCACTTCAAAGTGAATCCTTTATTCACCTGAGTGTTTAACTGTGTCAATGTGCTCTCATTATCAGACTTAATTGAATAATTCAATAAGGAAATGTGCCCAGTGCACACATTAGACAGATGTGCTTGCCAAAGTTGTCTTGGCTTGTGGGATAGAACAATCCTCGGATGCAATGAGTTATTTAGAAAGGCCATCACAGATGTCAACATAAGGTGGTAATATGTGAATACTGAAATCTGTCCCTAGTCTATTGGCCCATCACATTGGCTGAACGCTGCCCTTGAACTGAAATTATTTAAGTTAACAGCTAGTCACAAGGAAGTTGTATTTTTCTTCTCATTGAATGCTACATATTTCTTGACTGTCATAAAGCCTTTCAGGAGTGAGTACACTCTAAGGTGAAGTAGGGGGCCTTGCATGTGTTAAGATCTTACAGGTACCTGACCAGGTAGTAGAAAAGAGTTGAAATATTTCTGACCTCATGGGAAAATACAGATATTCTTCCATTATATTCACTCAAGTGTGGTTGCAAAAACTATACTGTATAACCTATTTTCTTTGGTAACTCATATTGGTTAATCAGATACATAATTTAAATTAAACTTGCTATGAGCCACATAAAATTAGAGTTGGCAAAAATTTACTGCAAGACTACTATATTAGTCAGTTTCACTGCAATAGGCTATGTAACAAACAAACTCTCCAAATTTTAGTTCACTTATAATAACAAACTTTTGTTCCTTGATTGTGGATAAGGAGTGGTTCAGCTGAATTTGGCTGGGCTGGATTGGTTGGGTGTGGCACCAGGATGTGGGGTTTTATTCAAGTCTGTTCTGTATGTCACCTCATTTTAGGACTCTGAATGAAGAAATCCTGGCTCCCTGGGACAATATTTCTTCATAATGGATTGCAAAGTTCAGGAAGGCAAAGCAAACCACATGTACACATTTAGTCTTTGGTTGAATATAGTGCAAATTATTCATTTTGTTGGCCAAAGGCCAAGCTAGTAATATTGGTAAACATCTTTACTACAACTATGTCTCATCTGAGGAGATGAGGAAGTGTGGTGAAGAGGTAATATAATTTTCCAGAGTTGGCTACTATAAACTGCTGAACTAAGTATATGCCGACAGGGTCGCAAGAAAAATCAGTCAAGATCAGTTGGGTATGTATAATTCCCTTTAAATCATTATGCTTATCATTTGCTTTCCATTGAATCAATAGGTTTCAGTGCTTAAGATCCAGAATATATGTCTTCTATAACAATGAAGTCATTGTTTAATCATAACCTTTTTGAGTCTCTAGTAAGATTGTAATTTTGAAGATTACGCTTTTATGGGCAAGAAAACAGATTTCCAAATTTCAGAATCCCCTCTCATTTTTCAAAATAAGAGCTTTGTGTGTTTTTATTATAAGACACAGGTAGAAAGAATGTATGATAAGGCAAAAAGTATGTTCCTAACGTGCTTGGAAGAAGTAATCACTACTGAATCTTAGAGGTAGGAAGACTTCAAAGAAGAAAGTCAAACCATTACACAGGTAGGACCTGGCAGCCCTTGTCAGGGGCAGAAGAGGGGAGTGGCAAACCAGACAGGCAGGGAAAATTTGGGAACAACGAAGCGCATTGTATCATGTCACATTTCATTGACCAAAGCAAGTCATCTGGCCAAACTCCAAATTATAACATTGGGAAATGTCTCTGCTAAAAAGAGCTAGACTGAGGAGGGAAGAAAGGATGATAAAGAGGTGATACAATTTGTCACAGTGGACAACAGGATTATCTCAAGACCTTGACCTGGCAATGTTATTTTTAAATCCTTTCAACTTATTTTATCAAGTTCACCCAAATAACTGAGGAAATTTTTCTTTATTTAAAGTCAACTGACTGTAGATATTAACCACGTCTATAAAATATCTTTATAACAATGCCAAGACTGTCCCTAGCAACACCAAGATTAGGATTTAGCTGACTAACTAATCTACCTAAATCGACACATAAAACTAACCATCACAGTTAGCAAGAGCAGAGGAAAATCTGCTAAGGAATTAGTTCCTAGCGCGCCTGCTTTTATGTAGTTTGTATTTGGAATGTAAAAATATCCAGAAATTCCTAGGCACTCACTACAAGATGTAGGTAGACAGACAGACAGATAGAAAAACAAGAGAGGATGTAACATACTGTTTTCCATCTGGAAATATGAAAAGTCAATTCTGAATGACTACTTGACCAAATTGAACTCTGGGGGGCTCTCTAGCTCCTGAGATGCCTCTGCTTCCAGATAGTCCTAGAAGCAAGAAGAGGCACCTCTACTCTGACTGAGCAACAAACCCTGTAAGAATTCCACTAACACTTGGTTAGACAATAAGGCTCTGAATTTTAAAGCTGAAATCTCAGGCAAATAACACTCTTTATTACTAGCAGGTACTTTGACTCCAAATTCTCTCTGCCTCACTTGTTCTGAGTGAGGCTGGATTGCATATGATTTTCAAGGGTTCCTTTTATCTCAATTGATCGTTAGCCCTTTTCCCTAAGGATCCAGTTTTTTCCTTCGTCCTGTCTTATTACTCGGGCTGAAAAGGAGACTTAGAAAGAAGGGTTTTTCTTTAGGTCTGAATCAGAGTTACCTTTAAGCACATATTTCATGTCTATTTTTTTTCTTCCAAACCCTGCTCTGGTGGATACAGTGTCTTCGAGTCTCATCCTAAGCAACTATTCATAGGAGAAGGATGAAAGAGAGGAAGTTGGATCATGACAAGAGGACAGTTGTAAGAGATGAAAGATGAAGGGTTAATGTCCCATTTAGGATTGCCAGCATCATGGCCTCACTGTACATCTCTGAGTCATCTATTTGCTTATCTTTCTTAGGACTAGTATGGCTGGTAGGAGGAGGAAGCACCTTGTGCTTTCCTGAGGTCCACGTGTATGGTCAGGAGCACATTAATTCCTTCTCTGAATTAGTACATTTCTGTAGAGTCAGACTTTCATAAGGTGAGTTTTATTCACTGATGAATCTACTTTCTACATAGCATTTGGAATAAAAATGCCAATTTTGAACTTCCCATTTGAGTAAACAATCATATGCCTAAACATACAGTCTTACTGCATTTTGACTTTATAGTAAATAAAGTAAAATTCCTATGGAATGTTGCTTATAATTCTGTAGGCACTGATAAGTATAGAAACCATAGTTATGTAATTTTTTTGTGTCTGACACATATTAAAGTGATCATACCATTTGATTTCAGAATATGTTACATTTAATTCTGATCTCATGAGTTTGTGAATATAATTTTAAAATAAATGGGGGTTATTTTCATGGATGGAATACCACTAGTATTCCCCACCCTACACACACACACGCACACACACACAAACACACACTCAAGTTGCTTTTTAAAAACAAACCACGAATAAAATATAGCAGCTATGGACATTTTGTGCTTAGTAATACAACTTCGAAATATAAAGCCAAAATGAGTAGTAGAACTACTCATTTAAGTTGAACCTCATCAAAATGAAAAATTTTGTTTTATTAAGGGCACCATCAAGAAAGTGAAAAAACAATCTAAAAATTTGGAAAAAATATTTTAAATCATATGTCTGGTAAGGGACTGCTACATAGAATATATAAATAAGTAAAAATTCAATAAAAAGCACAAATAGCCTAATTTAGGTATATGCAAATTATTTGATTAGTTATTCCCTAAAGACAAAAATGTCACAAAAGCACACTAAAAGATGATTAATACTAGTCACTAGGTAAAGTAATAAAACCAGAGTGAGATATCCTTCATTCCCACTAGGAATGGTATAACAAATGTGCAAAAAATAACTATTGTTAGTGAGGATGTGGAGAAACTGAAACCCTCATTTATTGATGATGTGAACATGAAAGGGTGTAGCTACTTTGGGAAATAATTCAGTACTTCCTCAAAATATTAAACATAGAACCCAGCATTTCTACTTCTAGGTATATACCCAAGGAAAACATCCATACAAAAACTTGTACATGAAGGTTCATCAAAGATGATTTTTTTTAAAGATTTTATTTATTTGTGCATACAGAACTGGGGTACAGGCCCAAGGTGTGGGGTCAGTGAGAGGATTCACCAGAGACAGAGTAGGGAGCAGAACAGCAGATCTTCGAAGTACACTGCTGAGGGGAGCAGCAGGCGGGTTAGGAGAGGTCTGCCACACCATGTGGTCACCTCCGGGGCTGGTGGGGATCAAACTCATGCCGAAGTGGCTTTAGCTTCTTAGTGCTGTGCTTTAACACGCTGCGCCATCAGGGAGGGCCCATCAAAGATGATTTTTAATGGCCAAAGTGTAAATAGCTCAGATGTTCATTAACTAATGAATGTAGTATATTCTTGCAATAAAGTATTAGTGCAGTAAAAGAGAATGAAGTACTGATACATGATACAACATGGCTGGATCATGAAACTATTATACTGAATGAAAGATGTATATACAGAAGTCTACATATTGTATGAGAATCTACTAACAGTAGTAGATCAGTGGTTGCCAGGAGCTGAGGAGATGGGAGTGAATGAGACATAACTACGAACAGAATTTTATTGATGGAAATATTCTGAAATTAGAGTTATACAAATTTCTAGATAATCTAGAACTCTCTGAATTGTATTAACCTTCAAAAGTGTGAATCTTATGGTGTGAGAATTATATGTGAATAAAAATAAACAAATAAATCAGAACTATAAGAATAATTTGATAAGCCAGTAATTACAAAGGAAAACTATCTCATTTTCTTCAGAGATTGACAGGTAAATAGGACATATAGTATATAAGAATAAAGCATGTTACAAAGATATAATCAACAATCTTGAGCTGTAAGCAATGAACATATACTTTTCACAAATATCTACAGAATCATTTGCCATGGTTTGTATGTGTTAGTACAACAAAAAATACTCACAGATTTCAATAGATTATAATATACTGCCACATTTACTAGCAATGTAGTAAAATTAGAAATTAGCTTAGAATAATGTTAAAAACAACTCTGTATTCTGAAAATAAAATACTTTAAATAACCCTTGGTCTCAATAAAATATAAATTAAACTGCAGAGTATTTTGCAATTAAACAACAATGAAAACATTTTGTATCAAATTTTCTGGGATTTAAAAATAGAATTAAGGGCTCTCCCTGGTGGCACAATGGGTTAAAGCACAGCACAAAGAAGCTAAAACCACTTAAGTGTGAGTTCTATCCCACCCACATGGCGCTGCAGACCTCTCCTGACCCGCCCGCTGCTCCCCTCAGCAGTGTACTTTGTCTATCTGCCTGTTCTGCTCCCCATTCTGTCTCTGGTGAAGCCTCTCACCGCCCCTGCAACCTCTGGCCTGTACCCCAGTTCTGTATGCACAAATAAATAAATCTTTAAAAAAAATTTTCCCCTTCTTTTTAATTCTATTTTTATTTTTACTTACTTATTTATTTATTTATTTTTAAAGAATTTTTTTAAAGAAATCTTTAAAAAAATTTCCCTTCTTTTTAATTCTCTCACCGCCCCTGCAACCTCTGGCCTGT
>NW_004567106.1:8056737-8068649 GCF_000260355.1 Condylura cristata | reverse complement strand
GTGCTTTAACCCGCTGCGCCACCAGGGAGGGCCCAAGAAGGAAATTTTTATGTCAAATCAAATGTGATTTTATTTTAGGAGGGCATACGAAATAATGAAATAAATGGACTAAATACTAAACTAGAAAAAAAGGAAAACAGGAGGAAGGTGTTAATGAAGATAAGATGAAATAGAGAGCAATAAACAGTAAAAATAATCACAAAATTCAACTTCACAATTTAAAAATACTAGTAGGCAAACACCAAAAAATAGATAACAGAGAAAAAAATAGATGCCCCAAATAACAAGCTCATGAACAAAAATGGGAGGCAATATAGGAATTAAATATACAAAAGAATAAATGTGAATAGCAGATGAAATGAATATCTTTTAAGAAAATATACATTGCTAAAACCAATGGGAATGTGAAATAGATAAAGATGAGAAAAATAAATTGGTATTTAATCTTTCTCTATAAAAGACAATACAATGATTGCTATCAACTCTCCAAATAATAGGTATTGTTAATTCTCATTACTTGAGATAGTGAAGCTGTTAATAGTTAATCAGAGACTACTGAATCACTTCTCCTAGGAGAAAATACAGGGTTAGTTTGCTGTGAACCACGGCTACAACATTTTCATCAGTTGATCACTACATGGTTTCTGTTTAAAGATCCTTAAATATATATTCCTGGTTCATTAACATTGAATTATGGTCAACAGCACTGCAACTTATGTCTAAACAAACTTACTGGACACACATATTTATTCCAAAAGTCATCACAACCTTTTGTGCTTAGGAACACTAGATAGCACGCTAGCACTATGAATAAGGACCATTTAAAATTGCAAAACTGGGCCCTCCTTTGTGGCACAATGGTTAGAGATGCAGCACTGCAAGCTAGCTGCAGCCGCTTCAGAGCGAGTTCGATCTCTGGCTCCGGAGGGGACCTACATGGCGTGGCAGACTGTTGCTTCCTAGCAGTGCATTTCATCGATCTGCCTGTTCGGCTCCCCACTCTCTCTCTGGTGATCCTCTCACCACTCCTGCTGCTCTGGCTTGTACCCCAGTTCTGTATGCATAAATAAACAAATCTTTAATAAAACTGCAAAATTATAAACAAAAAAGCAAAAACATAAAAAATCATGGAAGTAAATCATGAAAAGAACACTTAATTAAAGGATGATTGCTGAAACAAAACGGTATTGTCATCTTGCTTGACTCCAACTAGGAACTAACACAAAGGGTGATTTAAAATATTTCCCATTTTGTATATGTTTACTAATGTAACTGATTCAAAAATTAATTTGGAGTTACACATAAATTTTAGCAGGCAAGAAAACTTACACCCAAGACAGGCACAAATAATGAAAATCACCTGTAATTTGTTATGTACCAAATTGCTCCAAGACAGAAAAATATGAAGAATTATGCCACATAACTTAACCTTGATGCCAAATTAAGCTGAGTACCACACAAGGGAAAAAAAAAATTAAAGGTCCAATTTGTTATAAACAAATAATCTGAAATGCTAGACAGGTCAGGAAATTGACTTCTACAGAAGTCTCAAAGAAAAAATATTATGAATATGTTTATCTAAAGAATTCAAGGGTCTCTGGCCTGTACCCCAGTTCTGTATGCATAAATAAATAAATCTTAAAAAAAAAAAAAGAATTCAAGGGTGGTTTAAAACCATCAGTCGAAAAAATACCGTTATATCAATCAACACATTTTAGGACCCAAACAGTGTTAACGAAAAGTGCAGAAAAATATTTGATAATATCTAACATTTAATCATGATGAAATATATTCTACAAATTTCTTAGCAAACCAGGACTTACTGTAACATGTGGCCACCAGCCTGAAGAAAAAGTCAACACAGAAGGATAACAAAGCAAAGATGCTTTCCTAAAAGCAAAGCTGGAATTTGACATGCTGTACCAGCAGACACTCTAACTTGGAATTTTCTGGTATGTAAAATAATATATTTTCATATTACACAAATTTATTGTAGTCATATGCTTCACTTCTTAGATAATATGAGGAGCAAGACCCCAACAGTTAATAATGTGATGATCTTATTATGTGCCTAAAAATAAAAAAAGAAAGCCAAAACTATTAGGACCGATAAAAACTTTTCAGAAGTATCCAGATTATCAAAATGGCATCTAAGAAATCAGTAGCTTGAAGTAGCATCATAAACTTAGAGTAGACAAAATTTTTGAAAATTCACCATAAAAAGCGATAATCATAAAAAGTGATGGATTATAAGAAATCACTATCAAGTGGGAAAAGATATTGGCAATAATCTGACAAAGTACTCTTCCAGGATATATAAAGAACTCTGATAAAGCAATAACAAAAAGTTAGAAAATGCAGAGGAAAAATGAGCAGAAGGCTTAAACAGGAATTTCACAGTGACATGCAAACTGTCAGTATATATTTGGAAGGGTACTTGCCTTCATTAGTCATCTGAGAAGAGCAAAATTAAAACTATGATATGATCAGTGTACCCTATTTAACTAAGTGAGTAAAATGAAAAAGGTACAGAACACCAATGTTGATAAGAGTTCAGAACAACTGTAAGCCTGTAATTCTCATAGGGTATGTACTAAATTAAAATGGAACCCCTATCACAATTGGTTCCACTACTGTACACACCTATTTAATAGTATCAATTAAATCTATGACTAAACCATTCTATTGCTGAGCATGGAACAAACAAAAAAGATGTTCAGGAATGTTCAAGGACTGACTACATGTAATAGTTTCAAACTACCCTTAAAGATAGGTCCTTAAAAATAGAGTAGATAAATTAATTATCCTATATTTGCAAAACAAAGGATTATTTATTCAGCAATAAAAATATTGATTATATAAAGTAAAGATGATGTATTTGCAAAACAAAGGGTTGCTACTGTTTAGCAATAAGAATATTGATTATACAAAATAAAGGCCTACATTGGCCTCAGGGCTGGATAATGTCCCCAGTGCCTATTTGGATTCTCAACTCTGATGGGAGTCATTAAAAAATAAAGTAATGCACAGCATTAATATCTTATGCATGTAGTGCACTGGGATATGTTTGAGGATCAGTTTCTGACTGTGAATGTATCCACAGGCTAATGTTAGGAGTTATCAAGAAGCAAAATATATACACACACACACTGTAGTTGGGTAACTTTTTTCCCTGACAGTATAAGTCAGAAGCATCTTTTGAATTACGAGAAAATCAAATCATTTGTGTCTGGATTTTCATGGTTCCATCTCTGGGGAGAAGTTTGCAGTTTTTTGGTGTCTCTGAAAACTTACAAATTGGCATTTTTTTCCTTCTCAAATTCAATATGCAGTGTCATGCTACTACTTGTCATAAGATAGCCCTAAATTACAGTTAACGCACAAAAGAGGGTCTTGCTGATGGTTAAATAGGAAGGTATACATCATGTACAAAAATAGGTATAGGCCATCACTCAGTTATTTGCTGAGGAAAACTAGAAAGGACGTAGAGGGGGTAAGTAATTTGAAGAAAGATGAGATCCTATTCTCTAAGAATAAAATTAGTGAGGAATAGGATGGGAAGCTTAGAGATGTTAAAGCTCATATGGAACTGGATTTCTTCCAAAAATTTTCACATGTTTTACAAAGAGATTAATACTTTATTATTTTTGTACTTTTATTAATTTGGATTTTTGTTTAACTAGCCCACTTAAAAGAAAATGAGAAAGAATGCTGTCAGTTCTGCTGTTCTCTTTTCTTTGATGGAGCAGAACAGTATACAAGCCTAATTCTTTGTAAATATGATGCATATTGGGTGCTAAGATCAGTACTAAAAAGGAAAATGAAACCTCTTCTTGTTTTTCATTGCCAGGTAAAATTGTGTGTAATGATGTGATTTATATTTTATGACTTGAGATTTTGCTTACTAAATTTACAATGAATTTGAGGTGACAAGTCTCCATATATTAGAACAAAGACAAGACAGAAACAAAAGAAATGTAAAATATATTTGGATGTTTCATTCCCATTACATTTTTATTCTTAGAATTAATTTAATGAAAAACTGGATTTCCAAAAATGTAAACAAAGTAAACACTGCTGATAGCCCTATAAAGCCCTCATATTGGCCAAAAGGGAAAATACCTTTCTTTTCCCCAGAGGACCAATAATCCTGAAATGCTGGTAGCAGTTAAAATAATCATTCAACTGAAATAATGCTTCTTAATGCTAAGTGCACTGAAATTTTTGAGTCTAAGTTACCTAAAACTAAATTACATCCAAGAGAAATCAGAGCAGTAGCTAAATATTCAGATTGAAAAATTCTTCAAAAGCTTATAACATACAATACTTTTTTAAAGTTGCCTGTGATAGGCATTCAGTATTTCTGCTCCTTCTATTTTCTCCATCTTTTTGCTTCAGTGACTTTAAGTTTTAAAAATACAGTAACAAGAGATAATTCTATCCAAAACTCCACATGCAATTATTTTCTCATAACAGAAATTCTTTATTCTTTCATTATTAAATTTCACTTAAAATTTACTTAAGTAATATGTATTCATGGAGAAAACTAGAAAATACAGAAAGGAAAGGAAGAAAAAAATTCAAAAGTGATCAGCTAAAGATATTATAACATTTTGCTGGATTCTATTCAGATACTTTCTTTTTGTGTGAATTATATGAGGTATTTAAATGAGATCATCTTATACCTATCTACATTGTCAACAGGTCTTTTTCTTTTTATACTTGATATAATATCCCATCTTATGTTTTTATATTACTTTTAATCTTTCTGAGTACTTAGGTTCATTTTTATTTTCATCCAGCTATTTTCTTATTTCCCTTGTAATTTGTTTTTTGATCCATTGGTTGTTTAAGAGTGTGTCATTTAATTTCCACATGTTTTTTAATTATAGCTTTCCTTGCTATTAATTTCTAGATTTATTTCATAGTATGATGTGCAAAGACCCTGGATAAAATCTCAATTTTTTAATGTTTGTTGAAACTTATTTTGTGGCTTAATATATAACCTAACCTAGGGACTGTTTCAAGTGCATTTGAGAAAAATGTGTGTTTTACTGTTGTTGGGTGGAATTTTCTACATATCTGTTAGGTCCAGTTGGTTTATAATTTTGTTTGAGTCTTCTATTTCCTTATTAATTTCCCAACCCCAGAGGTGATCCACATGGTGCAGCAGACCCCTTTAACCAATCTGCTTCTCCCCTCAGCAGTTTACTTCAGCTGACTGCCTGCTCTGCATCCCACTCTACCTCTGGTAAAGTCTCTCACTGCCCCTGCACTTCTGGCTTGTACCCCACTTCTGTATGAATAAATAAATAAATCTTAAAAAAAAAAAGTGGGCCCTCCCTGGTGGCACAGTGGGTTAAAGCACAGCACTGAGAAGCTAAAGCCACTTAAGCATGAGTTCGATCCCACCCAGGAGGTGACCCACATGGCACAGCATATCTCTCCTGATCCACCCGCTGCTCTGCTCAGCAGTGTACTTTGTCAGTCGGCCTGTTTTGTGCCCCACACTATCTCTGGTGAAGTCTCTCACTGCCCCTGCACCTCTGGCCTGTACCCCAGTTCTGTATGCATAAATAAGTAAATCTTTAAAAAAAAATTGGAGTATGTAAGTTTTCACATTTCCACCTAACCCAATTATTAGTATATACCTATATATTTTCCCCTTTAGTTCTGTCATTTTTCCTTCAGATATTTTGGAGACTCTTGTTAGGTAAATGAATATGATTATAATTGCTACATAATCTTCATATATTCACTCTCTTGACAATGCATAATGTCCTTCTTTGTCTCCTGTATTAACTTTTGATATAATATATTTATCTGATATTAATATAGCAGCCCCAAATTTCTTTTGATTACTATTTGCATGGAATATATTTTTTCCATCCTTTCATTGCCCTCCAGACTCCATCAGACTGTGAGACTATCAAATAAATCTTCTTTTACTATCATCCAGTATCTGTTTAAATAAGCATTGTTAAAGTAACCGCCATACCCAAAGTGATATAGCTACAATACAATCCCTAGCAAGGAACCAATGGTATTCTTCAAAGAAATAGAACAAACATTATTGAAATCCATAAAGAGCCACAAAAGACCCCAAATTGCCAAAACATTTCTGAAAAATGAGGAAGACTGGTGATATCACTTGCCTAGATTTCAAAGTATATTACAAAGCTTTAGTAATCAAAAGACTATGGTACTTGAACAAAAGCATCGTTCGGTATGGTACTTGAACGATGTATGACAATCTGTCTATGACAAAGCAGCCAAGAATATATATTAGAAAAAAGGAAACTCTTTTCAATAAGAGGTATTGGGAAAACTATACAGCTACATGCAAAAGAATGGAAGTAGACCACTATGTCACATCATACACAAAATAACTCAAAGTGGATTAAAGAGTTACATGTAGGGCCTATAAATTGAAAATACATAAGAAAAAACCATAGGCAAAACTCCTCAGCATTGGCTTCAGTGATGTTTTTATGGTTTCATCTGCAACAGCATGAAATACAATTAGACCGTATCAAGCTAAAAAGCTACATGAAGATAAGAGACTAAAACAAAATGACACCCTAATAAAAGGGAGAAAATACTTGCACATCACACATCACACATGTCACACATGTGACAAGGGGCTGGTATCCGAGGTCTACAAAGAGCTCATACAATTCAATGAAAAGAAAACAATAAACCAATCAAAAATGGGCAAAGAAATAGGTACTTCTCCAAAGAAGACATACAATGGCCAACAAGCACATGAAAAAATGTTCATTATCAGAAAATGCAAACCAAAACCACAGTGAGATACCATCTCTCACCTTTGAGTATGGCCCATATCAAAAAGACCAGAAATAACAAGTGTTGGCAAGGATGCAAAGAGAAAGGAACCCTCATATATCATTGGTAAAAATGGATATTGGTCCAGCCTTCATGGAAAACAGTGTGGAAGTTCTTCAAAATATTTAAAATATACCTACCATATGATCTATAATTGTGCTCCTAGTATTCTGCCTGAAGAATGCATAAACACTAACCTGATGGGATATATGCAATCCTGTGTTCACTGCAGCATTATTTATAATAGAGAGGTTATGGAAACAACCTAAGTGCCTAAGAACAGAAGTTTGGATTATACTCCTCTATACAGAAGAAGTAGTGTATATATGTAGTGTATTTATATAGTATGCCATTAATGCTTCTATAGTTTACTTGACTATCATAGTATAAGTGTGTATATATACACACACACGTAGTGGAATTGAGGCTATCAGAATGTCAGAGGGAGAAGAGAGAACAAAATGTGGAGAAAGCACAAGGGACTGCAGTGACAGACTATGAATACTTTGATGGTGGATGTGGTGTGGTGAAAGGTGTGAGCCTATACTTCTAAATCATGTAAGATATTGTAAGCCAATGTTCCTTCAACTGAAAACAGACAAAAAGAAACACAAGTTACTACTTCAACATCCTTAGCATCTGTTTTTCACATTATCACTCCTTTGAAAGTTTTTCCCAAAATGAAAGTATTAGAAAATGGACTGGGCGCTCTCTTTGAGGGCCTTGCTGGGATGTCAGGACATCTTTGTTTAGACCTCAGTTTCCTTATTTGGATTGACAAGATTTGTTCTGATTCTGGTGTTCTGGGACCCGGAAAATGTCCCCTTCCCTAAGTTTGGGTGGGCTCACGGTAGTGGAAGGGTCCAGAAAGGCTACAGTCACATATGGCAGGTCAGGTGACAAGTATAAAAAAGCAACAGGGACTCCTGAAGGGACATCTGGACCAAATAAGTCTGGAGGATGGTGAGATTTGAGGAGAGCAACGTAATGATAGTAAACTGTACCTCACAGGGTCTGGGGGACAATTCTCACACCCCAACCATCCTCCTAAAATCCACACCGAGGGAAAGAAGAGGTTATAGGACTCCAGGATGGAGTGTAATGCGGCTTCAACTCCAAAATGATGTGACCCGAAGTATTTCAAGAAAGACTAACTTTCAAATTCCAGAAAAGAGTTGTGGCCTAGAACTTAAAAAAAGGGGGGGAGGGGTGATGGTGGTGAAAGCAGTTGTCTTTTCCAAGTATTTCTGTTTGTTTGTTTTTTTTAACCTTTTTTCCGTAAGGAGGGTTGATGTGTAGACAAATTCTGAGGTGGGAGTAGAAGATCACCATCAGTTTAGTTGAGTTCTGACTAGCACTTGTTTGTATCCTTCCGTTTCTTCTAACTCGCACTTGATCATTAGCGTCAAGATCAAATTATTCTTTTCAAGGACACTCTATATCAGGATGAATTATTATGTCTCCCAAGAGCAGAAAGCCATTATTTACCAAACAGTCAACACTCTATCCCTATTTATTTATCCATTCATTATTTATGAACTGCCCTGTGTGCATCACAACTGGGCTGCCTGGTGATGGAAGCAGTGTGTATTGTTTTAAAAAATGAATGACATATCAGAATTTCAGGGTCAGCATACTATTTCTGTCAGGTACCATGAAAATATCCAAGACCATGTCTAACCTTACAAACTGTTAGAAGTGGACTTCATTGAAAATAGCAATGTGCCAATCTTGAATTTATTCAGATTATACCTTATATACTTACTAAAAATTGTTTTAATTTTTACCTTCATTCAGTTGTCTGGAAAACGGTTTTACATTAGCTTCAGGCTGAATTGTGAAAGCAGAGTCACTTAGATGTGCTGAATGAGAATGAAAGAATCTTATTCATGTGTAAAAGTCCTACTTCTATTGGATCAGGTGTTCCAGTGAATAATTACTCAATGAATTAGGTACTTAATGATAATTTTTATGGATAACAATTAAGAAAGGATTACAGTCTTCCTTTTCTTCTCAATTTTCTGGCAAGAATACTAGAATTTTCAAGGAAGTTCTGTTAAGTCACAGCTCAATCCGAAAAAGGAAGCACTATAAGTCCTCCCAGGAAGGGGTATTCTTGCTGATGCAGGAAATTTCAAAATTTGGCTCTTTGCACTTGTACCAAAACATTACAGAGATTTTTGGAGTTGAGTTGCTAAAGCATTGGGTGGCTTATTCATCTTCAGTAATAACATTACGATTTACTGAATGGGGTAGCCAGCAGTGGTAGGAAGAAGCTGCCCACAAGTCTGTCCAACATTTTTGGAATGGACAAAATGTCAAGTTAGAAAACTTGTCAGTTATGAAGTTGCAGCACACTTTTCCTCCACAAATAAAGCCCAGTGTGACATTTTATATAAGCTGCATTTCAAAAAATAAGGAAATGGCATCTTTTATGTCTAACTAGGCTCTGGAATTAATTTGTTCTTTTTTACTTGCATCAATATATTTGTCCTGCAATGGCATATGTTTCATCAGGGCAATCATGTGGAAAACTTAGACACAAAGAAGTATTTGTTTCTTTCAAGAGTAGTGTGAACAGAGCATTAATGTAATTTTGATGCCAGATAAAATACTTTGTTATAGCAGGGAGCATAATAATGAAGAGACTTACAGGGGACCTGGGCTTGTTGTTCTTTGCATTGCTTCTGTGGTATAGTAGTAAAATTGACTTAACCATTTCAAACAGCTGAATGTAGTGTGATTATTTCTTATTATTCCTCCCTCTGGTTTATAACAATTTCAGAAAAATTTAAAGATTTTGTCATGTAAACTTGGTTCAATAGGGTAACAATAATGACATGCAATTATTTTCATCCAGAATGTTTTTTAAGTGTGAGAGAAGCACTGAAGTTCAGCAGCTTTGGGGATACAGGATAAACCTATTGAATAATTTATAGCAACATAAAGAGAAATTATGCTTAGAAATGGGGGTTTATGTGGTGATTCAATTCTTATAGAAACAGTATGGGGAAAATAAAGATGAAGATAGTGACATTATTTTAATAGAAATGAATTAAGTTTTGAGAAATAACCTACATATATTTCAGTATTGTAAAAATAATCACAACAGTAGAAATATCAACAAATGAAAAGTCAGGAGACTGGATTCTAATGCCAGTTGAGCATCTGAGCCACCTAGAGAATGAGTCAAGGGTGGGGATAATAATGCTAGTAGTTATTTCATATGGCACTTATGAGATGAGCAGTCAATGTGCTAAGAATAACAAGGTTCTTTGAAACATTCTCAGTTAGTTGTTGTTTCAGAGCAAGTTTAATAACCAAAGGTGGAGATATTTTGCCTAATACAAGAAAAAGAAAAGAAAAATTTCCAAAAATAGTACAGACCACATTCTAAATCTAAATTTTTTTCTATGTTATCTTGCATTTCCATATTATCTATCAGCTTTAATGTATCTTTTATGCAGTTGATAGCATCACAATTTCACTATAGGTCTCTTGTAAGAGGCATTGATAGCAGGTTCAGAATGTAAACTAAAGGAAAACAAACATCTTCCTCTCTTCTCTCTTTGTGAACTCAGCTTCAAGGTAATGTGGGGATATTTTAGTAAGTCTTCACTTTCAAGCTCCCTTCTGATAGCTGACTGGCAGGTAGTAGGCACAATCAGATCCCTGACTGACATGCCTAATGGAAGCATATGCAAATGTAATGATTTAAGCAGAAATTTTTTTTTTTGGTATGTGAAGTTTTTTGCTTTTCAAGGAGATATTTTAACACAAAGCCTTTATGAATCAAGATACTCATCAAACAAAAATGGATTAGTCAAGATGTTGCCAGTTGAGACTCTGGTAGGTATACTTTATTTGGAAATTATTAATTTATATCAGTTTATTAATTTTCATTTATGTTAAAAAAACTTAGTTTTAGTTTCACTATGAATTTTCTTAAATTTCTACTTAGCTTCTACTGACTTATCCTAAATCCCAAAGAGTGTAATTCAAGTCTCTCTTCCTAATATGCTGAACCTCAGAATATTAGAAATTTTACGCATCATCAATTTTTATTCTTCCAAATTTTTCTTCCATGATTTTCTCTTCCGTTTCAACTTAGAAAGAGAATTACTTAAGAACCAAGAGAAAGATTGTTTTGACAATACTTTAATCCTACAGGAAGTTCTGTGAATATCCAGAGAAACCTTACTCTTCAAATAGGGCCAAGAAATTTTACAGATCCAAGATTCTGAGATAATCATAATCAGCTCAATTTCCCCATCTTTTGGCATTCAAAGCTCCCACTGTCAAAAAAAAAAATATATATAGCAAAAATGAAAACAAAATTGAAAAGGAAGGAAGAGAAATAATGAATCATGACTTGGGATTGGAAAAACTCAGTTGTTTATCCTAATGAAACCTCCATAATTTTTTTGTTTTACTTCAATGGTTAGGTGGGGACAGTAGCTTGAAAGAATATTATGAGTCAAGATTCTGGATTCTATTTTTATTTCTGTGTTTTTGCATCTAGTTTAATTTCCCTATCAACCAAATACTGAAATTTTGTGTGTATTATTGGGCAAATGTTTATATAGGCTTAAGATCCTTGGATCAAAGATGCTATGGAGGAAAAGATTATTATTGGTGTTACTCATGAGAAAAATTTTAGTGCTGATTTTGGCAGGAACTAACTACCTTCATATTGGCTACCAAAGAAAAGTCAATACAAATTCATTAAACATATTTCTCTGTACTAGATACTGACAGCATAAGAGCTATTGGGCTGGGAATTAATATTTCCTTTATAAACTAGGTAATGAGTACAGACTTTTTCATTAAAATAATAAAAACAATTTACCTATTCTTGATTAAATTCTTGCTAAAATGCTGGACACTAGTAGACACTCCATAAAGACTTGTTGGTAGATTTGCCCTATTATTTAGGGTTGATTCTATTCTTTATCCAGCCCACTTGAAGCAAGCACAGTAGACTATCCAGGAAGAATATAAGTAATTCATTCTCCACTCTGAGAGCCACACTTACTTTCAGAGAAATTTACAGGAACAGCCTTGTT